>NC_051177.1:127310406-127610406 GCF_013339695.2 Rhipicephalus sanguineus
AAGAATGAAAGCAAAGAAAAGAAAGCAAGAAAGAAAGAAAAAAAGAAAGAAAGAAAGAAAGAAGACAGCAAGAGAAGAAAGAAAGAAGAAAGAAAGCAGAAAGAAAGAAAGAAGAAGAAAGAAAGAAAGAAAGCAAACAGAAAGCCAAACAGAAAGAAGACAAACAAAGAAAGAAAGAAAGAAAAGAAAGAAAGAAAGAAAGAAAGAAAGAAAGAAAGAAAGAAAGAAAGAAGAAAGAAAGAAAGAAAGAAAGAAAGAAAGAAAGGAAAGGCAAGCACACACCAAGCATCGCTTGCCCCGATTTTTCCGATGGGGGAAGGGATTTTCTTTTCCAGAAGATGACGAATATTGTAATGCGGTTTGTGCTTGAACTCACGCACTGCTTCAGAATAGTGCAAAAGTGTATTCCTGTCACCATTGTGACCAGTTCGACCTGGCGTTTGCCAACGCGCATGCGTTACCGCAGTGGTTACTACACAGGCTTTAACTGCCGTGGTACTGGTACATTCTAACTACCACAAAGGGGATGCGATATTCTGTGTTGCGTCCGCTGTACTTGGAGCAGAGACACTCGGTTACCATTGCGCTGACAAATGTAAACGTCTATAGGAAGAGACTATTCTCCAGCATCGACGTGACTATATTCTATCGGTATGCTGTTAAAGCTTTATTGTGCTCTTATGACGTCTAAGCGGTTTTAGTAAACTTTCACTATTATTAATTTTTAAGTTTTTCTGTCATTCTTCTTGACATCTGATGCCCCTTTTCACAGATTACGCGCAGGGTAACTATCCGGAGATACACTAATGGTTGACTGCCCTGTTTTCATTGGTTCATTTTGCTCTAGCGATCTCTCGGCAAATTAAAAGTTTATTTCATCATCATCATTTCTATCTGGAAATTTTACATTTAAATACATCCAGCATGTTCTCTTGTTTTGATTATACCGGTCTGTCAATACTGGTTCACGGGAGCACTTTCATTATTTATGACGTGTTTCCTTAAAACGCATAATTCTTTTTTTACAGTCAAGAATACCTCCACTGTTCTAAGCACTAAGCTTTCTTTTCGTATTTTTTTTTACTTTGTACTCTCCGCATTGGGCAGTTTTTTTAACACCTCTGCCTTCATTTCTCGTCATGGGAAATGTTACTCTGCCTAGGAAAGGCGTATTTTTCGTGCGAATACATTTTTTAACACGTTTTCATAAAGAGAAATAAAACATGATCGTCCACGCCATCCATCAGCTTAACGCTCTATTTCCACGTCAGTCAGCCGCTTTACCGAGCTCCCCGCATTGACCACACTTGCGCTTATCGAAGCGCACTGGCGCGTGGAGGCGGAAATTGCCAGTCTTTAGTATAGACATTCATCAGCGTTTTCCTTTTTCGTCGCGTAGCAGTACGTGTTTCAAAATAGCACGCACAATGGATGATTGATTCATGGAGCTTAATGTACCGAGCTGAACATTGGTTTTGTGGTAAACGCCATGGTGGGCGGGCTTGCGGACCGGTTTTTTCCAATGATGAGTTTGATAGCGCGACTAAATCCAAGCGCGAAAGTGCGATTGCACACGGGTGCCATCGTAATCTGCCCGCCGCGGTCGAAAATCGAAACCGCCGTGTTGCGTTTCTTAGTCGAACGCCGTAGCCTGTTTTTCAAACTGATACAAAGATTGAATGAATGAATGAATGAATGAATGAATGAATGAATGAATGAATGAATGAATGAAGTGAGCTTGAATATTTTTTTCTTTGAAACAAGAAACATTGAATATGCATAAAAGAAGTAAGGCGGGCAGAATGAACCAGTCTATTAACTTCGATCCCTTCCTGGGGCAAGTCTATTTATCACCCACTTTAATTCCTTTCCACTTATTTGATAATTACTATTCTAGAGTTACGAGACGGAAGTAATGTCTCCTATGCATTCATTAGCTTCACTGTCTGTTGTTTTCGTTAAATTGTGTCTGACAAAATAAATGGGCCCTCAATGAATCCGCCTTCTTTCGTTCGAGAGATATGGTAAATTCACAGCCAACCTGCGTTTTTCACGGAAACTGTTAGTTTCCAAATCTTTAATGAAAAAATATTACACGTCATAAAGCAGCTCTCACTTCATATGAATTGCTTTTTGTAGGTGTAGTTAGCGGAACTGATACTGTTTTTCATTTCGATTGCTGAGTTGTGAACTTGCTTACTGAGATTTTAAGATTATGGGACATTGAAAAAAAGATTCTAAAAAGCACACGGCCTCTACAAACAATCTTCTCGATGGAGTCACTGTATTGTAACTCTTTCTTGAGTGCAACTAGCGTCTAGCAAATTAGTTGAGTACTTGCCGAAGAATAACGACCTTCGCGCTGTTCTTTAATTAGTTAGGAGCAATTGTGCCAGTATCACTCTTGAGGCGAAAGCTCCGGTTCCCTACAGATAAATGATTTCTTTTTTCTGTTGAATTTAACGCGATCGAGGGAGCTTTAGCGGTACTTCAAGGTACTGAAATTAGCGGAACTCTACGAAACGTTTGCTTGAGACCGACGGAGGTCAGCAGGCCTTCGCTAAACTTTCTAAATGGCCTTACTAAGCATCTATTATAGAGAAAGGAAAAACATCTATGCTACAAGCTGCCTCGTTGAAACGAAAGGTATGGCTATTGTGGCATTCCTTCTTCAAGGATATTTCATTACTCGAAGTGTATATGCTACTTGTGCCGTAGTGTAATGACAGCGTGTACCGTGATTCTCAGCTAGCACAGTCAGTAGAATGTGAGGCGACTAGCGAGAATGCCATCCCCAGGTAGTGTATAAATGTACAATGTCTTCTGACAGCGGTATGCTATGTTCCTTTAAGCCTGAACAAATTTTATCTTAGGTTTGCGAGCCTCAAACAGCTTTCGCCATATGTGTCGCTCGGGTGTGCAATTTCGTTCCCTGGCGCTAATGACCTCTTTAAGAAAATTTGTATGGCAAGTGCAATAATTTCTTAACAACGGAGCCATTTGAACTCCTCGTTCCGCGGTTTCGCGTGACCGGAAAATGAACGGCCTTTACCTATGTGTGCCTAGCGTGTGCGATGCAATAGTCTTTTAGCAAGTTACGGGAATACGGTACGCAAATAAGGTAAGGCAGTACGGTAGCGTTCCTCCTTTCCCGCTGATTGTGCTTTGGCCGCTCAACGACCGGGAAAGGAGGAGCGGTACCCTACTGCCTTACCGTATTTGCGTACCGTATTTCCGTAACTTGCTAAAAGACTCTAATAACTCGGCCAGCGCGCCCTCTCTTCGTCCTCTTCTTCATCGTGGGCTTGACTATAGATAAAGACAGTTTGCTGCTCTTGGCGACGTACATTCGAGAAATGAGGATGGTTGAGTTGATACCATGGATGTGCCATTGAGTTGATACCATGGATGTGCGATGTAGGCATTTCTTTGAGGCGTGTGCTTTCTGAAGGGAACGAAAGAGAACCTCAGAACGAATGAACTGAAGAGAAAGGAGAGAAAGAAAGAGAGGCAAAGCAACAGATAGGAACAGTGAGAGAGAGAAAGAATAAGAGAAAACAACACAAATAGACAGAGAGATGGAAAGAAAGGGAAGAAAAAAGCATAGAAAGAGAGAGAAAGAAATAGATAGAACGAAACGGAGACAAAAAAAGAGATAAACAAAAAGAAAGAAACAGAATGAACGGGAGGAATAAAGAAAGAGAAAAAAATCACACTTTCGCCGCAAGGGCGAAGCAATGAATGCGATCGCAAGAAATTAATGCTATACGAAGTGAGGTTCGCCAATGGATACTCTCAGTTTGAACAGCGCTCCTGTTGCAAAGGCGGCCGAAGCAGCGAAGGAAACTAGCGTGCTTCAAGTGTCGAGCTGTGACACTTGATAGTTCGCGCTCATCTTCTGTTTGTTCGTTTAGCGGCGTCCCTTGAGCTCGAGTGACTTTCGTACGCTCCGTAACGTGAGCGCGGACATCACGATGAAAGCTCGAAGCATCCCTCTTCCCCTCACCACGAGAAAACTGCGCGAACAGACAGCGGAAAGGGCAAGGTTCTCCTTGCGCAAATATAAGAAGAAGCGAGCGAGCTCGCCGACAGCTTTTAAATCCGCCCGTCGCGCTCCTCACGCCATCTCGCTGGTAATGAAGAAACGCTTATCAGCGCCTCCCGGTCTCTGAGTCCTGCCAGCGGTAAAGAGTGTGTATATAACGGTCGCCGTTAGCTACCTGAAGGACCTGTGCTTTCTGGCGTAGTGGTTAGCGCCACGCGCTGCGGAGTAAGAGGTCCCTGGTTCGATTCCGCGCTTCGGAAGCCTTTTTCTGAATCATTTTTCTTTGGGTCTTTGATATATATATATATACATAATTATACAGTTACGGTGCATGACGGCGGCGACGGCGACGGCAAAATTCAGCTGAGACTGCCATATAATTGCTATCGCAATAAAATAAAGAAAAAAAGCCAGGCCGTCCGGTTCCACTGTTTATTCAGTCATAAAAAAAGAAGCACGGGGGCAGCTTCGCACCGCTATAGCGAAGCTGCCGCAAGTTGTTTCACTCCATGGATCAGTGGATTAAATGAAAAAAACATGGTTGATCCCTCCGTCATAGGAATCGGAGTAACACGAAAGCGAAACGTGCCCTCATAGAAATAACTGAATGTTTACTGTACATTGATATAAAAGAGTTTGCACAATGCATATTGATGTCTGGCAGCTATAGCACCGTTTAACCTGGATGCACCCACTGTGATGCTTGATGGTACATCTCCATGCCGACGACTAACGTCCATGTTCAATGAGTAAACAAACCCGTGTGGTAGCTGTAGTAGTTAACGGTGAAAGCGTAATTAGAGAGCGAGTTGTGATACCCAGAAGAGCGTCGCGTATTGGACGCAGAACTTTGTCGCCATCACGCGGCATGTTAAAATGTGATTGAACACCACGGCCGGAGTAGAGGGAAACGCAAAGTGCGTCGTGCCGCCTCGGTAGCCCGGCCGCAATTTTTCTCGGGGCGAGCGCGTAGGCGGGGAACGCGGTGTTATAGATAGGTGAGGCAGGCGCGCGTCGCAATGCTATATTTGGTTTGATTAGCGTGATGCTAATAGCGAGGCCGACGCTTTTACTACGCTTGGGTTAACGTCGCCACCTCGCTGTGTGTTAAGGCATTGAGAAAATTGCACTTCTGTTGAAAACGCGCCGAATGGGACGAACGTGTAACGCGTTGCAGGTACTAATCGCGGAGGCCACTGTAATGATGAATTACTTTACTTTACCGCTCCCAGAGGGCAACACCACCCCGCCGACCGGGAGAGTGGTAGATATAAAAGGCGCGTTTGTAAAGCCTCTAGTGTCTGTGACCGTGGCGCAGTGGATGGCGCGCCCGGTATCTGTTGTTGCGGACCGAGCGGTCGTGGGTTCAATGACCGTTGCCGGAACATTTTTCTTTGCCATCTGATCATGTATATTTTTTCGACGTCATTTCCGCGACGCAAATACGTCACTGAAGTCTTGGTGGACCCCGGCATAAAACACTTTCGTGTTAAAAAAAAGAAAAGCACGCTGATCAGTGAAGTGGATCAGTAAATCGACGGATCACTGGCATGTGAGGATTCGCTCAAAGATGCTGTGGTAACCCTTATTTTAGGCAGAAAGGAAGCCTTTGTTGTTTTCAGACAGCGTGTATATTTGCAGCAAGCCAACTCTGACCAACGCTAAAGGCTTTTTAAGCTGGTTCCTAGTGTCCTAACTCTTTTGTTGGCTTTTCGTTCTGCTGACGCGTTGTCACTCTGCACGCGTTATGCCTCCGAGCCAAAAGCTCTCTACCAGTCATCCAGACAAACTACTTCACGAAAGCCGGGCACCGATACTGTTTCCGGATTTCTCTGTCAGTTTCGTTCTTCTCCTGCGTGTGACAGCCCTAGTTTTGATTTCATCGTACTTCGAACCTGGCGAAACGGTGAGAAACGAACGCAAAATTTCTGGAGTTTCGGGGCCCTCGGATGCGTTTCACCTGAGCAGTCGAGCTGTCGACAGCTCTTGCGACAGCGCGCTTTTTGCGCCTTCTTGGACACGAAAGACGTTCCTTTCACCACCCACGAACACATCATTCACTGTCGCTGTAATTTGATCCAAGTTTCTTCGCAGTGCAGTCTTCTACGCTTCGCGCTTCTCGCTGTTCTTCTTCTTCGCTTCCTTTCTTGCGTTCCCTATACGCAAGCACCAACGCAGCTTTTGGACCGCCGCGCAGCGCCTCATCCCAGACAACGCTCTCACGTCTTCGCTTCCTCCATTAGGGCCGACAGCTCCACGTCCATCGTTCCTTGCAGAACGGAGGCAGTAATTAGAACAACTACAAAGAAGGTTTCCTATTCATTCATTACATCCACGTTTATTCTCCGATGGGTCGCTGTGCTTCTTTTATACGACGGTCGTTCCTATGCATGCTTAACGACTTCCCTTGTTTCCTACTCTCCCCCGAAACTTCACCGAGCTTGCGCAAGTGAAACGTTACCTCGGTAGGCGCCGCTAAAACGTCGAGAACCTGCGAAGTTACTGGTGCTTCTTTCGCAGTTTGGATGAAGGAACATTAAGCCAACGTCCTGGCTGAGAAAAAAAAAAGTTCGGTCAATTAACACTCGGTAGCCACTCTGCCACTAAAAGCCTCGTTGTTCCGAATAGAGACCCGTGAGCAAGGCAGAACTTCTGGGAAAATTGTCCGTCCTGCAACGAATGTCAATGATAATGCGATTACATTGAATTAATGCGCAGGCCACACACGCACTGGCTATTTCTTCACTTCCATGCGCGCAGCCGACTTCTTTAATTTACTGCTGCCCGCATCTTCTTCGCTTCTGTGTCATTCGACGATCCTCGTTCAATGTATGCTCTAATCCCGTCTTGGTTCACAAGGCATCTTTCGCCGCACTGGGTTCTGAATGCCGACATTTCAGTTCTTTGCGGTACACTCCTTTAACTTTCTGTTGTTTCACTTCCCGCCCTTTGTTCTGATTGTCTATTCGAAAACCTGCCCAACGATAGACACAGTATAGAAGCTATGAGGCAGCTTCGCAATCTGGAAGAAAAGCTTTCGTTAATAGTGCGCATATGAAGCACTATTTAATTCTTTCATCTTTCGTTTCCCAATCTGCAGACTAGCTACGTTCTTGCCTTTCCTTCATCTGACCCCATTTCTTTCCCTTCCTACCCCTCTCTTGCGTTTGATGCTTGCGGCTGGGAGGTGAACACAGGTCCCTTATTGTGCCACCGTCCTCGATTAGACCCACAAAAGAAATCGCTGTTCGATACGTTCGGGTATCTAAATCGCTCAACGATTATTAGCTAAGAAAGCAGTTCAAGCGTTTTTGTGCATTTTGAAAGTGACTGCTTTTTGTGAGAACTCATAACTGCGTGGTAGCGTCCATGCACGAGCATACGTTCTCTGTTTGGTCTCAGTGGTCATGTTGTGTTTCTTCGCTATAAAATATATTTGGAACATGTTGTGTTAACGTTTACGAATGCCTGTAGCTTGAGAAATATTGACGGATAGACATACTAAAACGATTTAAGGCTTTTTACTGACCTTCCGCCCACGGTTTTTTGCTCTCCCGCTCTTCGCGCCCTATGTGTCTATGACAATCAGACTTTAAACAAGCGTGGTTTAAAGGCAATGCCGAAACAAGTCACTATTAGCACTACCGGATTCAGAGGACGTCTCTCTACGGAGATATTTGTAGGATGTTGTCAAGTAGATGAAGTATTTCTAAATAGCTTGATAGTGTGTGTGTGTGTGGGGGGGGGGGGGGTCACTGTACCGAATATTACGAGAATTTGCAGGTATGATTGATATATATTGACTTCATATGCAAGTCATCTGAAAGAGGAGCTCTGTTTACTGGATTTAGGATACAAACTTCATCCCTTCATCACACGCCCAAGCGTTATAGGTCCACGGCCATCAAAATTTTATCACAAAGCAATGAAAGTACTTCAATACCTCCTTGACGATGCTGCCGTTTGAGATGAGTACTCGCTGGACTAAACAGCGTATGTACATTATAAGCGTGTGTCCCAAAAATTCGGGAACATTATTAGGAGAACATGTGAACTTGAACTTACCGAGCTTTGTTCATTGTTTTTTTTTTCGGTTCTTACTTTACCCTCAACATGCTATCTAAATCAAGGAAATGGCCGCAACTCCCTCGATTCTTTTACTTTACTTAACAAATAATGCGAAATACTGGAGTACACCGAGTGCGGATTTGTCCCTGCTTGTTTCTTCGAATGCTATCATCGGCAAGAATAGCGCCTGTGACCCGGTAAAGACAAAAGTGTCAGAACGGAACTTTTAATTTTAGACTACAACGTCCCATAGGGAGTCCTTGGCCGGGTCGGCAGCGAGTGCCTATACACAGATCGAAACATTCCCGGGTTCGCTACACAGCATGCTTAATCTGCGCCTGCCGCTTTTGCTTTTCACTTTAAGCTAGCCTTTCTTTTCTTTTCAGTCCTTGGGCCTCCACAATCGCTTCTGCTTAATTTCAGCGACACCCCCCCCCCCCCCCCCCCCACTGTACAACCGCCTTTCGCGCTAGAGATTTCAGCAGCCACGTTTATTCACCCACTGCGGCCGTTACCCATTCACAACGTTTTTTTTTTTTCGCCTATTGTTCAGTGTTCTTATATTGCCCAGTGTTTTTCTTTATGTCTTATCAACAGCGCATTAACGTTACGCTTGCATCTGTCTTCATTTTTAATCGCCTGGCTGCGCACACGAAATGCTTGTACTGAATTCCTAGTACAACGAATGCGCACTTCTGTCTCGCTTGCGTTTCGTATTCAGATTCAAAAGTGCAATTCGTTTAATCGTTGCGCTGTATCGATTTCTCGGGTCCTGCCTTTCGGTGCAGCTATCTCCCCGCTCGATAGCTGGTCTCCGCGCTGGGAACACTTGTTTCGCTTCGTGAGCAGTCGATACGGCGGTGCCGGGCAAGATTAGTGATCCTACATGTATAAAAAGAAACGAATACTCGCAATTCGCTGGCTCCCGTTGGCAGAAAACCAAACAAATTTTAACACGAAAGTGTTTTATGCCGGGGTCCACCAAGACTTCAGTGACGTATTTCCGTCACGGAAATGACGTCGAAAAAATATAGACAATCAGATGGCAAAGAAAAAAAGCTACCGTCAACGGGCATCGAACCCACGACCGCTCGGTCCGCAACAACAGATGCCGGGCACGCTATCCACTGCGCCACGGTCAGACTCTGGAGGCTTCAACGCGCCTTTTATATCTACCACTCTCCCGGTCGGTGGGTTGGTGTTGACCTCTGGGAGTGGTAAGGTAAAGTAATTTGTCATTGCTGCGGCCTCGGCGACTAGCAGCTGCAACGCGTTACGCGTCCGTCCCGTTCGGTGCGTTTTCAATCGAAGTTGAATTTTGTCAATGCCTTAACACACCGCGAGGTGGCGACCTTTTGCTCAAGCGTCGGAACAGCGTCAGCGTCGGCGTCGCTCATAGCAACACGAATCCACACCAAACATAGCTCTGCAACGCGCGCCTGCCTCACCATGGCTGTAACACTGCGTTCCCCACTCGCGCTCGCCCCGAGAAAAATCGCGGCCGGGCTACCGGGGCGGCGCGACGCGCTTTGCGTTTCCCTCTAGTGCGGCCGTGGTGTTCAAACACATTTTAACATGCCGCGGGATGGCGACCAAGTTCTGCGTCCAATATGCGACGCTCTTCTGGCACTCTCGTTCTCTGATTACGCTTTCACTGTTAACTACTATAGCTACCACAAGGGTTTGTTTAATCATTTAACATAGACGTTAGTCGTCGGGGTGGCGATGTACCACCAATCATCAAAGTGGGTGCATCCACGTGAAATGGTGGTACAGCTGCCATACATCTATATACATTGTGCAAACTCTCTCATATCAATGTACAGTAAACATTCAGTTACTTCTGTAAGGGCACGCTTTACTTTCGTGTTATTCCGATTCCTATGACGGAGGGATCAACCATCTTTTTTGTCCAAAGCAGTTATTTTATCCCTTGTCTCGAAGGCTTTATCTAACGACGTGATCAACGTTCGCTCTCGCCTAGGGTAGATAAAGAACGATGGAAATATTGGCGTAATGTTTGCCTAATATAGTTGGATGTATTATTGGATGAATGAATGAACGTTTACGAATGCAATGTTTATTTGAAATGGGAAATGTAAATGGGTGTGTTCCCGATTCCAGGGCTCCAGTGGCCGCCGCTGCTCGCCCGGCTTGACTTAGGAGGGCCTTTTGGGCCTCCTAAGGTCGAACGAGGACGGCCTCGTGAGGTTCCCACGTCATCGTGAGTATCGGAGATTATTTCACTTCGACTGGTTTTTCCTGCCAATAAACGTGACGTGCTGTAGCGTTGGTATCGACTTGCGCCACGGAGACTGGTTTCTACAGTCAGTCAAATTTATGCGGCGAAACCTACCCACGCTCTGGAATGTCTTTACCTAGAGCGTATATAAACATGATCATTGGTTGTCGAAATTTATTCAGTGGTTCTAAGTTATCGGCTATTGCGATAATATGGGCAGAAGAGTGACAACGGTGAAGACGACAAAGAAGAGCGCACGGGATCGGAAAGCGCGTGAGATTGTATTTGGTGTCGTGATTGTAATCAATGTTTCTCTTGCGTTTCCTTTTTCTCATTGTTCTTATTTTTGTTTTCTCGCTCTGATTGCGATGTTCTTCATAATTTTGTAATCACTGTACAGCCCCTCCTGCATGGACCACACTGTGGTCTGCAGTATTGCTAAATAAAATAAAGAGAGAGAGTACAACTTTATTAAGAGTCCAGTGCAGACGCCGAGGTTGCCCCGCGCCACCCGGCTACACTCTAAGAAAAAAAAAAGAGTATGCGCGACTCTCTTCGGAGAGTTCTGACTTGCCACGTATAGGACTCTCTTTAAATAGTCACGGTGACTCTCTTGGTGGGTCAGGGTCGGCGCGCTCTAGGAGAGTCCCCTGACCCTCTAGGAAGAGTGGAAAGACTCTCATCCGAAGGATCACGTTACCACTTATAGGGAGTCAGACGACTCTTGCCGGTAACACTCCTACGAAGGTCAAGTGAGCCACACCGAAGCGTCAAGCGACTCCCCAAGTGTTTTAAGCTAATCCTTTGACCCTTGCTCTACTTTTGCGCGAACACTGTTGAAAATAGTGGAGTATTCATTTTAAGCAAGTGCAATAATACTTGCCGTTCTGCCCAGCGACTGCAAAAAAAGAATAGTTCAATTTTAGCATTATTTTAATAAAACTCATCAAAACAACACATATTTTCTAGCAAAGTTATATAGAAAGCGCGAAAAGATGGTCAGTGATTTCCAATTAAGAAGTTAAGGTATTCCTCATTTACATGCTTGTATGAGTATAGCCAACTAAAATGTGTGACTGTGACGTGCACAGTGTCATATGGTGCTAAATAAACAGCAGAAATTGGCATCATGTTTCCATATTTATTCTTATGATTAAGAATAAATGAAGAAGTGGTGACGGCTGGAGACATCAGATTTGTGGCTTGCTAGGTTGTCGCTCCTGTTCAGCGTGAGCACCTTGAAAAACGGTATCTGAAAATAAGAACGTGATGTTATGATGAGAAAATTAAATTGCAGTAAAGGTTTGCAAAACCTACACAATAAGTGGTTCACACAGACATAATAAAGGCTAACAATAAAACAACAAATGCAAACAGGCATGGTCAGGAAGCAAGTTTTTGACGTCGAGATCAGACATGTCATATGCTAGAATTACCGCACATAGCTCCCACAATCACGCACACTCACTCGATTCTGTAGTAACGCCCAACGTCATCGCAGTGTATGCAAATCACGGAAACATCAAACAGAACGAGGGAAGAGTGCACGGCCGCGGCCGCACCAACGCGCGCCGTCGAAAGTCTAGAGCTTTTTCACTTTACCGGTGAAGCGTGTCCAACTTGAATGACTACCGCGTACGTTCTGGAAGCGCCGTACTATATCTTCACCTCAAACTACCGTCTTTAAGCCAACAGAAACCATTATGAGCGTTCTGTACACAGGCATTTTTTTTTCACGTTCCCACGCGCCGAAGCACGCTACACACTCAAGGTCAATGGAAATGTTATGAAGTAGACTAAAGTGCATCTCAAAACGACATCTTGCACATTCAGTAGCGCAGACAAAACGTGCGATCAGCTAAAAATGACCCTTGATAATTGTTTGCATCGCTCACTATAACGGAACTTGCACAGCAACGCGCATAGCGGTGGCAACTCGTTAACTGACAGCTTTAGTTGGGCATCCGCAACAGCCCTGCGGACACAGGCTGCTGTTGGAAATGGCTGGCAGATAACTTCCGCAGAGCTGCTGCAGATGCCCAGCTAAAGCTGTATAATTAGCACCTACGAAAGCAGTACACTCACCGTTAACTGGCGCCCGTTGTTCCTGTCCGCAGCTCCAGGAATATTCCGTCCTCCAAGCATCACCGCCTCACTTCGTGCACGGAGCCGGCGTCAACACCAACACCACCGAAGACGCACATGAACAGACACACAACCCGCGCAACCAACACGCAACGCATTCCAATAGACGAGGAGACAGAGGAAAACAGAAGCGGCACGCCACCCCGGCGCCGTTGTGGCGCGTTGCCTCGCCTCCGTCGTCGAGCCAACGCGCCACAACGGCGCCAAAGGGCAAGCGCGCGATATGTATGGCGTATATGGCGGCGCCGCCAATCGAAACGCGCTTCAGGAGAGTCCCGTGACTCCAGTCGAATTGCGAACTCTCTTTCTCTGCCTGTACCTTCCAAAAGGGGTCAAATGGACACCCGAAGAGAGTCACGCGGCCGTGACCCTCTTTTGACTCTTTTTTTTCTTAGAGTGTACTCCCACGTTGGGAACGGCAGGTCTAGCCTAACGGCCCTGTCGCGGGCGCACTGGACGGCCAGGATTTGGTCCTGTAGGTTGGGACTGCGCAAAAGCGCATCCCATTCGGCCTTGCTGTAAGTCGGGCCGAGCGACCCGCACTCCCAAAGCACGTGAGCTAATGTAGCGGCCTGGTCGCAAGCGGTGCAGGTGGCGTCGGGGAGTTTGTGTGGATAAATTTCATTTAAGTGTGCTAAAGATGGGTACGATTGGCTTTGAAGTAAGCGCAACGAGACTGCCTGTGCTCGATTGAGTTTTAAATGTGGGATCGGGAAAGCCTGCCTCGCCATGTAATAATACTTGGCAATCACATTATGTGTGGTTGGAGTGTCCTTGTGTCCTGCGTTGTCGGCGCTGGAGCCATCGCCCATGTCGAAAGCAGTGCTGTTGGTGAGCGCGCGCGCTGCTGTGTGGGCCGACCCATTCGGGTTCAGGGCAACACCCTTTACTGAGCCGATACACGCGGGGAACCAGTAAATGGTGTGAGGGACGATCCCATCTCTGGTGGAGCTGTTCAAGATCCTGGCGGCCTGTGTTGATATACGGCCCTTTTGGAAGGCCGCCTTTGAGTCGCTGTACACCTCGTTTGAGGCAGCGCAGCGTGCAAGGACAGACTGTTCTCGGCTGTACGCCCGGTCCGGGGAACTAGGCGACGTCCTCCAGGTGCTCTACTGTACTGGACTCCGGCTGGGTGACTGGCCCAGGGACCAGGCGAGCCACTGCTGTTCCGGCTGCCGCTCCTGACAGCCGGACAACCGGTGAACGAAACCTGTACTCCTGGCTGGGTGACTGGCCCAGGGACCAGACGAGGTTCCACTGTTCTGGCTGCCGTCCCGAGTGGCTGCGAGTTCCGGTTTGCTGTGGGCCGCTGGTTCTGCTGCCCTTCCTGGTGGCTGGCACGACCCCGCTGTGCTTCTGGGACGAACGCGGCGGCTGAGAGCTGCTGCTCTGCTGCGGAGCTTGGAAGTACCGCTATACCCTCCTGCTGCTTCTGCTGCTGCTGCCGCGGTAGAAGGCCGTGACATGGCGTGGGCCAACTCACGTTGAGGACGCCAACGAGCCAGGCGGCGCGTCGCCCTGAGCGATCGGCGTCCAACGAGCCCAAGCTGTACACGGCGAGAGACTTTTCATGTAGAGACATTTTTAGTATAGGACTCATACTAAAAATATATAGGACGCATGTGACAGACTATTTTCAGAGATAATTCATTAATAATTGCTTTTTTCTGTAACTATATTTGTGTGCGTGTGTGTGTGTGTGTGTGTGTACGCGTGGCTCGATTGTACCTTGGCTAGCGGTCCTGGACCTAAACCTCACACTACGTCACACCTATTTCAACATGAGTCAAGGCAGGCTCCCGCATAATCGCTATGTCTCGTGAACGTTACGGAGCGTACTCTATATCAGTTACGTGCACGCATTTTTAAACAATTGAAAACATTCGAAACTGTTCCGATACATGCAGGCGCAGCTTTTCCCGAAAAACATAACATTTAAATGATAACACATTTATTGCCCACCAGATAAAACCGACAAACCCGGTGGAAGTAAAGAAAGATAAAGATTCCGATCAAACAAATATTCTTTCCTCTTCCCTGTATTGGTCCCCATTTGTTTGACTATCCGGAGCTCTGGGCAGTTCAGCAATGTACGTTCTACATTGATGCTACTCTAAGTAGTCCGTATATAATGAGAATATTGCGCGGATTACTTCCTGCTGCCCTGTATTTATCGACGGCAAAATCTCAAACAGCAAATTGGTCAATGATAGGAGATAGCTTTTACCTACACGGTTATGGATAACGACACACAATTTTAATAAATGTCATTTGCGCAGGGGCAATATCGAGACGTTTGTTTCAGCGTCTTGATAGGACGCAGCATTCCGGAAGTGCACCAATGACTTCTATTCAGACAAAACAGCCTTTGTGATGCATTTCAAAGAGGTGTTCTTTTCAAGGCGAATGTGCAAACACTAACCGTATCAAAGAAAAATAAGTAGGCCAGCACAGGTGATAACGGTAGGCATAGCGCTGCTTGGAACACTGACGAAAGACCGAAACAGAAGGGGACAAACAGAGAATCGTCCAAACACATTAGCCTGTTGTTCTCTCAGCCTTCATCTTAAACGAGTGTATTACAATTATTCATAGTGGAACCATCGCTGCCTGTTTGGGTTACAGTTGCCTGAATTTAAACGAGAGTTTAAAGAAAAATATGTTAACGTAAAATAGACTGGCATTGCTTCTTCCAATAGGTTTGTTGCAGTCTAACACATGAGAGAGATCGAGAGCAATCGGGGCTTATTAAGCTGTGCATAGATATTTCTCTTTTTTTATAAGAATCAGAACGCTATATGCGCGAGCTATCGCACTAGCTTCCATTATTTGCTACTGCAAAGCTTCGCGCATTATTTTCTGTGCAGCGCGCACATATGAATATTGGCTGTGCCCAATGATCCGCGTTCTTTTGGTTTGTTGAACCGAAGCTGTCGTTTCCGATCCGTTTGATGTGTTTCGGTGTGAAATACAAATTTCTGGCTTTATGATGAATGAACTGAAGCAGTGATATTATGACACACCTGAAAGGTTGAACGTAAAAAACCTTTTCACGCAGAATGTTTACTTTGAAGGTATCTAGCTGACTGCTTCAATAAACCTTCGTTTCACATAGGTTCCCGAATGTGTGTGCTGGGTCAGCATAATATTTTTCTTTACAACAAAAGCTGTTATGAGATCACAACTGCAGCCGATTTCGGTGGTGGTGTTGTGCGCCGCCACCGCCGATGTCCGTAACGGCTGTCATGCGCAATGAAAAAAAAAAAAACATGGCTGATCCCTCTGTCATGGGAATCGGTATAACAGGAAACTGAAACGAGTCATCACAGAAGTAGTGCTTATTGCGTAGCGATATATGAAAGCTTGTACAACGTCTAGTGGTGTTTGGCAACATAGCCCCGTTTCACGTGGATGCATCTACGTTGACGCCTAGTGGCACATCTTCATCGCGACGACTAACGCCCACGATGACTATTTAGCCGTTGTGGTTGCTGAAGTTAACATATACCTAGACAAAGAGTGTCGTGAATCAAGCGCAAAGATGACATCAACAAGTGCATAATATACAATGCGACTCGATGTGCACTTCTTCAAAGCGTCGTCAGTTAAGGAGAGAAACGGCACGGTATGCGTCCCTGAGTAATTGGGCAACCTACGCCTGCGCTCATGAATACACTACCACGTAGCGCTTCAGCAACACGGGAGTCAGAGGTTCGTAGCTTGATCCGCGAACGCGCGCTGCCGTTGCACGTCCCGCTGGCGTCTGTCCCGCTCCACTAAGGCACGACATTCGCCCTTCGACATCGCTGCCTTTCTGCAGTACTTATTGAGGGAGTTTTGTCAGTCGGTGCTATCGCACTGGAAGCCGTCGGCGGCGGAGAAACACCGTTGGTGCATGTAACACGAAGCGTAAATGCAAAGAACGTCACTGCGTGCAGGGTACTGCCCTATGCTAGCCCGTCCAGTGTTCTTCGCTGGTATCGAGACGTTTCAACCATGGCCTCCGAGAGTGCGCGCCGGCAGGCTTCTCGGAGGCCACACTTCTCTTCACCGCTCACGGACGCCACCCACCGAAAACTTTCCGCGTCTAACGTGATTTGGGATCGCCTCCATGATCGGAGGCACCTCACCTGGTTTTGCACTGCCTCCGTGATCGGCCCACCTACGACCAAGCGATGGCCGTGTGATGCCGTCATGATGTGATGTCACACATTTTAGATATATGTGACGTCATGATGACGTGATATGGTAACGTCATTACATGATGGTGTCTTTTGCATGACTCGTGTTGGTGCCGACGCCGCGCGACGCCGCGGACGCGGGATAACAGTCAATTTCCGCGTTTAGTGAGTTGGTGAGGCATCTTCCGACTTAAAATCCAGGCTTTCCAAAACGTTTTCTTGGGCTAGTTGGTTCCTGACTTCCGTAGGAAAATTGTAGCTCAAGACAACACAAGTACCGACAAAGAAAAGTCGCGTGTTCTTTGTTGGTCCTTGTGTTGTTCTGCGTTAGAATTTTCGCAAAGAAGTTAAAATCTAGGATCGAGCGGGACTCGAAACTGGGCCCCCTACGTGGCAGTCGGGTATTCTGCCACAGAGCCACGCCAGTACTTGATGCTTCGTCAGAAAAAGACCCTATACAGATGTCAGGTCGGGCAGGAATGGCGTTAATAGATCTAATGTAGCGTGGTAGAGCAATAAAATAACACCAGGCATAACACATTGTGAATTGCGTAACTAGTGGGGGGGGGTTAAAGCTGCCCACCCATTACACAGGGTTCTGTTAAAATTCTTCATCTTCTACAGCCACAGCATCAATAAAGTGCACATAATGCCTTATTGAGTACCTCGCTTCTCCGCAGAATGATGTATAATGGCAGAGGGCAGGGGTCTCAACCTCGCAGCCCGCGGGCCGCATGCGGCCCGCGCACGTATCGTTAGGAGCCCGCAGCTTCACGAAGAATAAAATGTTTCACTTCGCTAAATAGTGCTCCCGTTGATTGTTAGCCTATTGAGAATATTAACGCTTTACTTGAGCAAACTACGTAGACGGGACTGTTCTCAACCGTATTATATTTCGTGGAAATTCCATGAGGTCACCATGCGTTGAGACATAACCGTGGAACAGGTTCTCAAACTTTCAGAACCGGCGTCCAGATTTGAGTAATGTTGGAGATCGGTATGGATACGGTGCTCGGATCCTGACGCTAAAACCCCTGCAGAAGGTATTCATATATGAGATAAGGGAAATGCGTGCTTTCATATGGCAGCGTGTGACACTTCGTTCAATTTATTAACCCGCCCTGCCCTTGACTTCCAGGTCCAACCTTCTTCACTGTCCGCGCCCCTTGCGGGCTTAAATTTCCTGACTGCGGCCCGTTAGCTGAGGTGAATTTGAGACCCCTGGCATAGTGGGCATTTCCCTACTTCTCAATATTTTGTGATTTATGGCACAGTGAATACTTTGCAACTGTACTTGTCGTACGTTTTGCACTTTACTGCGCATCCTTCTTTGAAAATTTTGCGTTCCGGAAACACCTAGCGTGCGGAACGCGTCAACGCTAACGGGAGCATTTTAACGCAACATTAAAATCTGTCTGCAGTTGAACCTGGTTTCCAAGCACATACAGCATTGTATGAGCATGGCACCAACCAAAAGCTAGGTATGTTGAGGGATTAATTGTCACACAGCACGAAACACACACCACTAGGTGACCACTGCAATGAAGGAGGTCATGCAAAAGGAAGCGAAACTTCGCGGCCTTTCATGTAAGTAGTTGTTTGAAGATTAAGCTTATTGATCCGTAGAGAGTAGTACTAACGTTTTCTACTTGAGGTCAGGGTTTTTTTAGAAAATAGCTGAACTTATATACCTGATGACACAACGAGTGTCAATACCAAAGTGTACCCCTATGTATCCCTGTACCGCATACGGATATAACGTTGAGTAAACTGAATCACTGGAGGACTTAATGCGGAGGAATGCGATCCTAAATTAAGCACACAGTGAACCTGACATTGTCGCGGAGTAGTTGAATAATTCATACTTTTAAAGCGCTGCGTGTAAAGTGAAACGTATCTGCGGAGTGTGGAGCTTTATGCATCATTGTTTTCTGCACTGTCGCATTGTAGACATTTAAGAAAATTCGAATGTTTCTGTGGTGCTAAGCGGCTGTATCCTTGACTACGTAGGCTTTTTTTTGTTCACGACATTCTTCTGAAGAATGTCATTACTACAGGTTACGCAGAATCACTGCACTGTTTGCCGAGAAAAATATTTACCCGTTCATAAGCATTTAAGTGCCACAGACTTGATTTATATTAATATTCTAGATTAATTTTTTTTATTATTAGGAGCATAACCACACCGAGCTGCTGCTGAACGTTGCTTGTAGTTACATGAATATATTTCATGCGCCTGAAACAGTCCAGCTTACTAGAGGGCACTAGAAACTTAAAAAAAAGCGAATAAAACGAAGCAGAAGTCCGGGCCAGAATTACTGCTAATAAATTCAAAATTTTTATTTTTTAAATATTTTCTTCCTTTTAGTTTGCAAAAGTTCTATGCGCGGATCAAAGATCTACTAGCTTACATTGCACATTTTCAAGCTTAACAGGTCTGGCGCCGTACAAGTATTCTTGTAGAAAAAAAAACCAAGAGCATAATCGTTCAAACAGTTATTCACAATACACTATTAGTTGTACTTTTTTAGACAATGGACGTTGTCGAGTTTCGCAGTAACCTTGCAAAATTCTTTTTTTATACCGCAGTAGCACTGCATTGTTCTTTGTTGAAATATAAGCGATAAGAGAAAAATATGGGCGAACAACTTTCGCAAATCTATACCAGACTGCTCTTATAATTCTGCCCTCTATGTCTGCTGTAGCAATGAGACAAGTGCCTTTAATTACCGTAAAAACAGCAGAGATTTGTATAGATGTCCTTGTAGTTTGATTTCAAGTTTTCAGCACGAAACAGCGCTTGTCTCCAATTTCTTTCTCTCTCTCTCTCTTTCTGTCTGCCTGATTTAGGGAGCACTGAATTGTAGAGCGGCTTTTCAATGGAAAACTTCCTTTGTTGGACGCTTAATAATATTCTATACAAACAACTGTTTTAGCTACGTTAGTCTTTCTAATCGAAAAGGGACAAAAGGTTATTTTTTTTTTAAAGCTGCAGGTAAAAAGTGAGGCATACAGATCAGATGCACATGATATGAAATATGAGACAGGCGATGCGTAGTCACGAAATCCTTTGTGTTTTTATATAAACTTCTACAACCCGTAATGAGACCGGTATCGTTAGCCGTCAAAAGTCATGCAGTATACTGGTTCTAGAGTAACGCATTCGAGTTTATATTTCAAAACTTGGAGAAAAGACAGCATGTTAGAATCTACGTAAAGCGAAGCCTTAGCGGATTGGGTAGTTAAGTTTCATGCAATTATCGGGTCATGCATGTGCAGAGTGAAGCGAGCGAACGTGGGTGCTTTGCTTGGAGACAAGAGGAAAAGAAAGCACCGAAGATACTAACCTAAAAGCAAATCATTGCGACCGAAAACAGGCTTGGAATACGGTTTTAGTGCATAGCGCGAAATTCGAAAGGAATAACGACGTGTCGAGCAGGAGTTCCTCGTTCGCGAACTTGCTGTGTTTGCAACATTTTCAAACTCTTGACTCTTTAGCTCTTTTCTGCGCCTCGTCGTTTTTCGTTAGTCGAGACACTTGCTCGCTCAAACGCACCTTAACCTTTCACGGGAGCAAAGCAAACGATGCAGCGAACTCGAGACGCGTCTCTAGACGGGAATGACAGGTGCGTACGAAAAGTAAGGCGCGTGATGAATTATGCACAACAGAAGGTTCTCGAACAACAACAGTCAAAAGCTCTAGATTTGAAGTAGAGACCTGCCGCGTATTCGTAGCGAAGGTGAAAGAAAATGTGCACTCCCTCAGTTGTCCCTTAAATCGCGAACAAGTGCGTCGAGCTCAGCAGCTTTCCGTAGCACGGTCTATCTTATGGAGAAGTAAGCACCCACTTATGCTCGATTGCGTCGAAAATTTAGCGACGCTACAGTAGCAGCGTCAGCTGCATTAACAACAACATGATCAGCAGTAAGAAACGTTCCTATGCGCAAAAGCGCATAGGAACGATTGCGCATAGCAATCGTCCTACCGGTCCTCGTCAGCACGCTTGAATGCCTTTCTCAGATATAGAGTTTAGAATCTCGAGGCAGAAAATCCTACTCCCTCAAAAGACGTCGAATGACGTGAATGTTGCCAGGCCCTTGAAGCTTTCAGATTTTAAAGACCTCTTCTCGCGCGCTTTTACTGACGGCTGGCTTATGAATCGCATTTCTCAGTTTTCTTTTACACTTTTTTTTATTCGTGGCACGTAAACGACTTCATCTCGACTTCTGCCTTAATCTAGCTGACCCCCCCCCCCCTATTTCCTCTCGTTCCTTGCTTAGACATTCGGCATAGGCTCGCGAATACGCTCTTGCGCATATTGCTTTCTTGACAGCACTCGGAGGCATCTGCGGAGCTATTGTGAAGGGCTAGAGAAATGTGTTTTCAGTACATTTATGTCTACTACATGAAATGGTGTTCCGAATATTTATACATTTAAGCCCTGTGTGCTTCGGCACGCGTACCTATCTGTTTTTATACACCTGCATTACTCCTTAAGCCACCGGGTTTTTGCATTGTTTAGGTTGTGTTATATTTTCCAGTAATAACATAAATTCAGTTGTTTTACACGTCAAACAATGACCTGTCTAAGATGCACACCGCACTGGGAGGATCTGGATCAATGATGACCACGTGGGGCACTTTAAAACGCACGTATATCAATAGCTTCACGCCATGTTCTTGTATTGCGCGAGACCATCTTGTATTGCGCAAGACCGTAGCCAGGAATCGGGCCCGCATCCTCGAGCTTATTAGAGGCACACTTTAACCGCTAGGATGTCATGGTGTGTTTTGTTCAGCAATCCTCACAAGTGGTAAACAACAACTCTATACTGGAAACATTACTTCTTTAAGCGAACGCGAAGTCGTTGCAAAGCGTGGTCAAGGAAAATATATCAAGAACACGCGAAGAACATGACTTACTTGTTGTTTATCGAACAATGCAAATTGAAGCAGGATAGCCCTTTAATAAAACACACTGGCAATGGGATTCTTCGTAAAGAAAAATTTTATCCGACCGATCCCGAAGCGCAAAGAGACTAGTCTGTCCTTTCATGCCGCGGCTAAATTTTCTTAGGTCGACTGAGTGGCCATGAGACGATATCATTCTTAATTTTATAAATAGGCAGTCAGTTCCAGTGATAGAGATGCACTCAACATCTATGACATCAGTAAAATTTAGGACGCAGACTTGAGCATGGATTCGCAAAGCATCTTTCATTTTCATTTTATTTGCCTGGTTCATCTATTTTTTCACAATTCTGACCATACTCCTACCATAGAAGTTGAATGCTGAGTTGTTACGCAATAAAGCCCCAATCTGATCACGAGGAACGCAATAATAGGGGACTACGTAATAATTTTCGCGACCTGATGTTAATTGTGTTCCACCTAAATATAAGCACGGAAGCGTTTGTGCTTTTTGCTAGCATGAGTGTTCACTCACTCACTCACTCACTCACTCACTCACTCACTCACTCACTCACTCACTCACTCACTCACTCACTCACTCACTCACTCACTCACTCACTCACTCACTCGCTCGCTCGCTCGCTCACTCACTCACTCACTCACTCACTCACTCACTCACTCACTCACTCACTCACTCACTCACTCACTCACTCGCTCGCTCGCTCGCTCGCTCACTCACTCACTCAATTTTATAACAAAGCAATAAACGCTACATATGTACTCCTGCGATACAGGCGACATGTCAGGTTAAGGTCTGTGGTTCCAGTGTTGGCTCTGCTGTGATAGCAGTCTGATAAACATTACATTTGTATCGCTGGGATTCAGCAAGCTGTATTCAAACGTCGAACTACCCCGGATGAACACGCTAACGAATGTTACGTATGATATTCACATCATCGCACCGTAAAGTGCACTTCGTTTCGATAATACTGACGTATGCTCTAATGTGAGTGCTGATGTTACGTCACACCATAAGTTACCCTTATAAACGCCTGTGTTGTCGACGTGCCTGGTAAGCCCACAATGTGCACACAACTAGTATACAATTACAAAAACACGCCGATACACCTCGTAACGCTTGGATCAAAGCAAAAAAAAAGCAGCATAGAACTACTCGCTGACTGCTTCGCATGATACCGATTCCCACAAGGCGTGGCATCTGTCGGATTTTTTTTAGTTCCCAGACATATTGCTACCAAGCAAACATGCCACAAGTACACGGCGCATGTGCTGCCAGAACGTCCCTGGGACATTCATGTGTTATTTGCACAGTAATCACCTAGGGCAGCTGGTATAGTAATGTTTAACGTATCTTAGTTCACTGTTGTTTATATTTATTTTTCGAAGCCTTAAAGGATTGTATGTAGGACACATTCATAAGAGATGGTGCGACAACCTAAGACGAAGAAAAAAGAAAAAGAAATTGCAGTGGCTTAGCTCGGCTATGCCAGGGTAACGTAGCGTTAGCAAAGGTTCAGCTAAGTATTCTTAGCTTTCCTGATTGTGTAAGATTAGCTTGATTATCCTACTTACTGCTGCTCCAATGGCACACGCACGGTATACGTATTATGTGGTACATGTATATTTATTTTGCCAGGCAAGTACTTCGGGATCCGATGAGTTAAGCTTCTACGCTCTTCTGCGCCGTTGAGCAGCATTTGCGCTCTTCTTCTCCGTGGCTATACCACGCTGTCAAACGCCAGACAGATACACTATCAAGCGCCTCTGTCTGGCGCTTGACAGCGTCAAGCGCAGTGTCAGACGGCGACTGCACAGCGAAGGCGGATAGCTGCGCGCGCGCCGGCGCCAATACGTCTGCCAAGGCTACGACGTCACTCCTCTGGAAAGCGCAGACCGGCGGCGGCGAGTCGCGCCAACACCGAGGGTGTTGGTCGCGCGCGGTAGCGGCGGAGTGCGCGGGAGGGGCCGGCTCCGGTGCGTGACATCACTGATCCTCGCGCATGCGCAGCACTGCTCTTGAGGATCCACGCGAAACTGGCTCGGCTAGGCCAGTGTAGCTAACGCTACAAAAATCTCGCAGTGTTTTTTATGCATATAGGAGGCATTGCAAGGTTTCTGCACGTCACCTGGTTTTGAGCTGCACCCGAGATCGGACCCCCTTCTACCGTGCGATAATTTCGCGCCATGACGCCATCATGGGATGTCATAGTGACGTAATAAGTCATGTGATCAGAGATTATGGCTTGGTGCCGGCCCTGTGTGACGTAATCACGACGTCATGATGACGTAATCAAGCTACAATCTCTGATCACGTGAATTCTTGCATCGTTCATGTTGACGACGACGCCGGCGCCGCCATTCACATTTCGCGTTTAATGAGGCATCAAAGGCTTTCGCCCTAATATAAGCTCCGCACACAAAACTGGTTCGCCTGTCCTTCACCTTTGAGAGAGTCGTACAGGTGGGGCTTTTCGTTCAAACCGCGAGTACTTTTCTTCTAATAATCTAAACACTAGTTACATTGGACAATAAAAGTCCGTCATCTCCAATTCAAGGATTTTCTGTGGCTGAGCGCTGATGTTAGGATAACTGGCAAAAGTTCTCAGGACGCTCGAGTTTTCTTTCTAAAGCCAGCGACACGACCGAGTGTGTGTATGGTGAAACACAACTACTTAAAACACGCCCGGGCTGCTTAAATTCAGATTAAGCTTTCCAGCATGGAATCTTATCGCTGTTACATTGGGCATAGAGTTTCTCACCATAATACCTGGAGGGAAACCTGGCGCCATCG
The DNA here is from genome assembly GCF_013339695.2 of Rhipicephalus sanguineus. Lineage (NCBI taxonomy): Eukaryota > Metazoa > Arthropoda > Arachnida > Ixodida > Ixodidae > Rhipicephalus > Rhipicephalus sanguineus. The sequence continues at coordinate 127,334,812 of NC_051177.1, forward strand.
TCTATGCGAATTTTTTAAAGGGGCCCTCCAACACTATTTCATCATGGTCAGGAATCGCTGCCGGTCGGTCGTCGAGGCTCCTGCGAACACGCGAGCCAAACATTATCGCGCCGCATGCGACCTGAGATTTACAATAAATTCTTAAAATCAGCTAAAAAGCGCTTCCTCTTCTCTCGACAAAAAAAAAAAAAAACGCCAGGCCTGCGCTGAAACCGCAGCACAGTCACAGCGAAAGCTGAAAGAGCGGCGTTTCTAGAGCCCGTTAAGCTCTCTTGGGGCTACAATACAAGTACACTAGAAAGGTACCCACTACGCCATAAATCACAATTTTTGTGAAATTGGGAAGCACCTACTAAGCCATTATTCGTCATTCAGCCGATAAGCGAGGCACCAGCTACACGTCTGTAAGGCATTATGTGCACTTTGTTGACGCGGCGACTGATGACGATGAAGAATTATGGCTCAGCCCTTTGTAATGGGTTGGAATATTTAAGCGGCCCACCAGTTATGTAATTTGCATTTGGTGACTCCCGGTCGCTATTTCCCTATTTCGTCATGCTATATAACATACGTTGACGTGAGAGAGAGGCGGTGTGGGGGCGAAGAACTTTACTGAGACCCCGAGGAAATAGATCATGCTCTTATGGGCTTCCTTGGCAACCAATACAAGTGCACTTGCGAGGAACCCACTACGCTATAAATCATTGTAATGTATTATCATTGTGATTCATAAATCATTGTGATTTATTAACGTCACATCTGAGCCATGCCGGTGCTTGAAACTGCTTTGAAAAAAAAAAAAAACGGCATGGCTCAGAGGTTGAATACTGGGCTCCCACGCAGAGGGCCCAGGTTCGAACCTCGTTCCATCCTGTAGTTTTTTTCTTATTTCGTTTTTTTTTTCTTATTTCGAGTGATACTGATTACGGACACCGGCGGCGGTGGCGGCGGCGGACAACTACGGCGCCAAAAACGGCCGGTGAAATGATCTCATAACAGCTTTCGCTGTAAAAAATGATGCTTACGGCGTCACAGGCAGGTTCCACGCCATTGGCTGATTTGAACATGGCGCGCTCGGTAGTTACTGCGGCCGTTGCGAGAGGCCGCCACTCGCCCGCGCGCGCGATCGCACATAAAGTACGCTACGCGTTCGAAGAAAAAAAATGGGCTCAAGGTCAGGAGGCGCGCTTGACGTACTTTCTTGCCCCGTGACATTCCCCCCCTCCCCCCCCCCCCCGGCCTGCTTAGCTTCCAGCGCTTTCGTCGGGGCGAGAGAAGCGAGAAATTACAGTGTGCGACAAATCTTTCCAATCCAAGTAGCCATTCCATGACTACTTGGAAAAGTGCTGCAGGGCCCCTTAAAGGGTGCCATTGCCGCGATGAGAATAAAGGTATACGTGTCTGCGACGCTTGTGTTGGTTGGTGTTGTGCGAGGCTTCGACTGAAAAGCGTATGCGAGTGCGCGAATAAAGCTTCACTAAAACAAAGCTTTCATGAATGGATCTTATTCACGCGCATTATATTCTAGAAAAAAGGCCACTGAGCTTTACGGCATAAGTAAACGGCGAAAGAAAGGACCAGGCGACAGCCAGTCGCAGAGTGTCGTCTGCCTTCGAAGTTTAGCGGTCGTTTGTTACAATTTTCGCTTCGTAAAATTGTACAGCAACGCAGAAGTTTGCGAAGTAAGGTGCGGCAGCATGTGACACTCGCTCAGACACTAGAAGCCGAATGCCTGCTGCGCACTTGGTAATGGTTTAAGTTATACAATTGAGGACCGGGCTTCTTCCGTGACATCACGAGCCGCAGTGCGAGAGATACGCATTAAATGGCCTTTTCATTCTTAGTCAATTCCAACGTGTCTTCCGCTCCACTGTACCTTTCTGCACCTAGCAGTGTGTCACAGTGCCACAGGCATCGGCCCACCTTTGACCAAGGGACGAGGTAATGCGATGACTTCTCAAATTTCTACGATCTAGCTGTTACGTCATCATGGCGTCACGTGATGAGGTTCCAACGAGCCGTTACCTCTCCCCGCGTCTCTCGCCCGGAGAAGGTCGCTTGGGTTTTCGCACCGCTTCATTCGCTTGTCGTGTTCTGTTCGAGGTCACCACGCAACGAGGGAGGCACTTGAGGCTTTCGCCTTAATGCCTTTGTCGAATGTATGCCATGACTCGAAGGTAAACGACTTATGAAAAGTTACTCTACATTGTGTTTGGATAGCTACTATTACTCACGCCTACCTTCCCATCTTCTTGCAGTGGATAAAGAAGAACAGATAGACGCGATATGTTTGGATATCTTCTTGAAAAGCGTGTTTTGCGCGCTCTCTGCTATGAACAGATAAAGTTCTGTGACCATAGATATAATACTGGTTTGATTCTGTGCACCACTGCAGATAATTCAAAGTAATTCCCAGCGTCACATACCCACTTACTGAAGCTGGTTGCTTTAAACCAGGTTCTCTGACTGTTCCAGTCATTATAGCGTGAACTGTTCTAATCTGACTAACTGAAGGACGTCCCAGTCTTACGTCCAGGTTTAAGTGTTAGGGAAGAACTTTTAAACACGTACGTAGATAGATAGATAGATAGATAGATAGATAGATAGATAGATAGATAGATAGATAGATAGATAGATAGATAGATAGATAGATAGATAGACAGACTTTATGGTATGTATGTATGATTGTATGTATGTATGTATGTATGTATGCATGTATGTATGTATGTATTATAATTATAAGAACGGTGATCGCTAAAAATTGTTAACAATGTACACATATATTCTTTTCGTCGGACTACGTGAACTCCAGCATAAGATTACTGCCAAATTTTAGAGAAATGGCTTAGAAGCAGTATTTATAAAATTCGACTTTCGTGCAGAAATACAAATCAAGATGTGAGGTTTACATTGCTTTCCTCATCCCTTTCCCTGCGAACCATTCCCAATGCAGTTTTATTTATGTATTTTTTTCGTGCAAGTCCTATTTCTTCGAGCAGTTAATCTTATTTTGCAGCCTACGAGTCGAATTTCCGGTCACAGACACCTCTCCCGTCTGCGAAGCAGGAAATAATTTGTTAGAATAACGCCGCCGATTGCCACATTGTAAACCAAGCCTTCGAAGCTCCTTGGCGCTTCCAGAAACTGCTAAGCATCAGGTTGCTTGCCACATAACCGCTGACTATCAAGAGTCGTTACTTTTTTGTGTGTGAAGGCATCCTATAGGCTTCGTTCTCTTAAAGGATATTTTTTGTTAAAATTATCCTCACCTGTTTCGTTCAGATGGAAGATATACATAGCCGCATTAAGGAAAGAAGATGAGTTTTAAGGGCTCGTTTTTCTTTCTTAGACAAAATATTACTGAGAACTAACAGACAATAATACCAAGTAAAGTATAGGGGACGTTATCTGTATCAATTAGGATATAAATGTGAAGAAAGTAAAGTGGCCGAAAAAGATAACTTGCCGCCGGCAGGGACCGAAAGTGCGACCTTCCAATAACGTGTCCGATGCTCTACCACTGAGCTACGGCGGTGGTCATCCCCCCCCCTCCCCGTCAACTTTTTAGGGTACATACGTACATTTAAACCTAGGAGTGTTAGTCAGCGGCGATCGCAGCCATGGCGGCGAGTGTGGAACACTCTTTTTCTGCCTGTTGACGTGACGCGTGATCTTTTTACGAGCTGGCAGCTGACCAATAATCCCTCGTATGCTACCTGAAGGCATCAAGTCTGCGAGAACGAGACCCTCGCTATGAATGAAGGAAAGAAGTGGCAATCCTAACGGCTCGTTTTTGTTTGTTATACACAACATTAATGAGTACGAACAGACAATAATGCCAAAGAAAGTATAGGGGATGTTATTTGTAGCAATTAGGATATAAATGTGAAGAAAGTATAGTGAACGAAAAGATAACTTGCCGCCGGCCGGGACGTAGAAGCATTATGATTTTTAAAAACTATATAATCGTGTGTCGAGAAGCAGCTCAATAGGAAAAAAAAGGTAAGTATAAATGACGGCGCAGCATTGACCTGGAACGTAGTAGTAAAAGATATAGCGATTTAATTGTCTCTAAGTGATAACAAGTCCTTTAAAAACTTTGCTGCTTTTTTTTATCGGAAGCCATAATGACACTGGCCGACGCATTTCACTTTTCTTTTCTTTGTTATACCTTTTGAAGGTGTCCTTGCTCGCTTTCATAAATTGACAGAATCAAACTCTGACATATTTGCAAGAATGGCGTAAATTCTGGTATTGTTCTATGGTTCAGCAGAGGTCTGTGTTGAATTTTTTTTCTTTTTGCACAGTTGAATGAACGAAAGGAGGACAGAAACAGTTTTGAAACGTTTTTACCCTTCTTTACTGTTTGATTTCTTGTTTTCACTTGAGCCTAAGTTATCACATCATTCATGCCAATAATGAATGTTTTTTGTCTTCCTATAGGGATCCCCGCTTTCACATGAAAGTAGCTGTATTCACATCCACCACTGGACTCCCGTCACTTTCTGACACCTCCGCTAATACAGCTCGCTCGCATTTTACTACCAGACATCGTTCCTGATTGATTAAAGAAATCATTTTGACCGTTTCTTGATATGTTATAGTAAATGAATACTTCATCCACGAGCTGTGCAAATAGGAAGAGTGATTTTATTTCTGGATATTGATTGAGTAGCAATAAACAACATAGTCGGAAAACGAACGAACGAAAACAAACAAAAGCTTCACAACCGCTACTAGTAATAAAACAACAGAAGTGGCTTCGTCGTTGCCATAGCGCTCTAGTCTATTTACGATGACGCACGGGTGATGATGCCAAATGTAGAACACTTTAGTTGATGCACAAATTATCAGGGCAACGAGTGTCTTCTAAAAATATTACAATGTTTCACAAAAGCTAGCGGCATGAAAAGCAGGTTGTTATCCTCTCTTGTGGTAAATGATTCAATATCTTCCTACATACTGGCGCATATGCTATACCCAGAACAACAAGCAGCTTCAACTTAACACTAATGAAAGCACACAGGGCGATGAAAGCGCTCAAGAGTATAACTCAAACTGCGTCTTTTCACGTGTACGTCGGTAGTAAGACAAAACCGAAGAATCAGCCTGTTTTAATATGGGGGAACTGTAGACAGATACGATAGAAAGTGTAAACACTATGCGGAACACCATGCTAGATTGGCGAACATCTACGCTTCTATCTTTTACGCTCTGCAAAAGGTGGTCCCGTGAGTTCAGGAGTAAGGCTTCCCTGTCGAATTGGTGTGAGCTGTGGTGTGCTAACACACGCCCATACCATGCCGCGTTGCGTCACGCATTGCTCACAGCATGGACATTTATAATAGGGTCCAACGAACATAGTAAGGTAAAGGCTTAAATCGCCGATGTGTACGTAGCTTGAACCTTACTACGGCTTTCTCTCATGTGAGAGAGATTTGTGACGGTGGTAACCTTCGGGACAGTTGATATGAAGGAGGATGTGTGTGCGTGTGTAGGCAAACGGAGCAATTGATACAACCGCTGCTTCTTGGAATCACGTGGGACGGCTCACCAGATAAGGCGGAAGACTATGATTGTAAGTTATGCGACAGCCATCGGCGAACAAACATGCCCTGCTGAATTCCTACTGCGGCCGAATTAAGGGAGAAGGACAGGGTGTCCCCTTGTTGTTGCTTCAGCAGACATGTGCACTGTGTTTCTGTAAAAACTCTAAACTCTCTCTCCCAACATTCCTCAAGTATGAACTGCTCATATTACTTACAATATGTAGAGGGATGAAATTATTTTAGCGTTAATTAAGACGAACACATGAGACGCGACAGTACAAGTAGTCTCCCATGTGTTCGTCTTTATTAACGGTTAAATCAAGATGGCCTCCAGTATTCACCAGCTCTGCCAGCAACCACTTCTTATTACTATATGTAAGTAAATGAGCGTATTGTGATGGCGTACTGGGTCACCGAAGCCGATAAATTCACACAGTGGCTGCTTCCGTGACCAAGCTGGCTTGGTCACGGAACCAGATAAACACACAGAGCGCCTCTCGTGATCTTGTAACCATCCTGACCCAATGTCATCATCTCCGTCGTCATAGATGATGATATAGGGCAAAATGTTGCGCGCTGCAAGGCGCGACACGGAATGGGCAGTGTACGACCTCACGCATGAAAGAAGGCCCCAGAAAGTACGTACGTAGCGTCTTCGTGCTCAGGTGAGAGCGAGCGCCCCGGGAGATCTCAGCAGGCAGCGAAGCAATTCGGAGGAAAAGTGCGCGCCGAGGGAATTCCTGAGAGGCCGGACGAAATAAGAGCGTATCGGCCTCAGCGTCCGGCGTCTAACGACAGCAGGGGCATCCCGGGGGAACCGGTCGCCAGAAGATATGGCCGTGCCTCTGTATGGAGTAACACGGAAATGGGGGAAGGAGCATAACTCGGTCACCGTGGAGAAAGAGCGGGATATAGGGATCTTGTCGGGAGAAACTTAGCTGCAGGAGCGAACCCCTTGAGTTGGTGTTGGAGCTAGATTTTAAGATTCTGGCGGAGGGGCGAACAAGGTACAAGAAGCCCTTTGACAAAAATAGCACAGTGAAAATATTCCACTATGGTTCGATACAGCGCTCAAAAATATAAAATAATAAGGTGTTTTGAAAGAGTGAAAAAGAGGTGAGATTAAATTTCCAGTTTTCGTTAAACCTTGACTCCTTTGAAAGACGTCACATAAGTTCTCGCACCCGAAATATCGGAGTTGTGGAAATTATAAAAAAAAATGGTTTCGTTTTGACCAGCGTAAAAGGAAACGACAAACAAAATGAAGGCGCGAGCAATATTTTAGGAGCTAATATAGTGCAATGCATTTCGCTACGGACGAAGGTCGCCTGAAAGTTTGGAGATAGTCAGGCGTGCGGGTGTTTTTAGCCTTTTAGATCACTGCATCTTCTGACCATGTTATAATATTATTTGCTGTTGTTTCTTGGTGGTGAATGAAATTGAAGACACGCTTGCGATTCACGTTATATAAGAGCGCAACGTCCCTCTCAGAGGCATGTGTGTCATATTCAGGGCTTGCATAGAGTTTACCCTGCTTGCAACGTATCCCTACAGGTGACGGCAGCTAATTGGACGGCCAGGTCGCGTCAAAATAGTAAGGTGGGTGACTAATGACTTGAAGCTCAGTTGGCTCGTAGAGATAGAAGGTGAACCTGGATGTACCTGCATACGCAGTGAATTATGGTGCCGCGTGACCTCTCCCTCCCTACCCTTCGCCATCGTTTTTCTAGCTGACTGCTCCACGGAGATGTAGTGCGACACACACTAAGAAAAAAATAAAACTTGTTACTCTTCTGGCTGAGTCGTGACTTGCAGCACGACTGATTGAGCCTCTTTAAGGGTGGACGTTAACCCTCTTTTCGAGAGTCGCACCTCAAAAAGACCGTTAAAACTCTCCGAAACAGAGTAAATATGTATCTTGAAAGAGTTCAACATGTTACAAGTCAGATTCACATTTGTAGAGAGCGCGAAAAAAACCACAACACCGACAAACGTAGGGAACAGGATGACGCGCTGTCAGGACGACGCGACGTGACATGTAAGGCCTTTTGTTGTGCTTAATTAGGTTTTGTCTGGACTCATCGTTTACCGCAAGGTGCTTTGAATCATGGCGATCCCCCACATGCCAGGCAATGTAGCAAGCTGCGAAAGTCACCACCCCGAGAACAACGTCCCCCCTAAGAGCGCGAAATGGAATTTCTACGATTGAAGATGTAGATTTGTTGCAGCGACAAAAGTTTCATACTACTTATTTTCATACTCGCACAGCCGCATAGAAAGCAGAGCTCTGAGCCAGCATATCTGGTAGGTAAAGTACTCACGGATTCAAGTGAGGCATAAAATGTTTCAGTATAACGACTGGTATTTGTAATTGCTCGAGATAACGACGTCATGTCTAAAGATAATGTTGGCTCTGATCTACGCGTTCGAGTCAAAACTGCGCCGATATGACCCGAAATGAAGACTGGAAACGAAAGTATGTGCGTTACCTAGCCCTAAATTGCCCTGTTTCAATCCGTGAGTAGTGTATATAATGCAGAGAGTGCTAAGGATAACATGATCAGTTGCATTATTTCTACCATGTGCGCGGGCTCCTTCTCGCAACAGCAGTAGAACCAAGGTCAACAGCTGGGTTAGGTGGTACAGTTCCATATTAGAGTGAATAAGCGCAAAAAGCAGGGACCGAATTCACTAAACTTCTCGTTCGTTAGTGCGTTTTCTATTGGCCAGCCAGCTTCACTAATAATATGTCCCACTTTGTGATTGGCTGATGTGTTCTCTTAGGAAAATTTTTAGCGTAAGACGTTTTTTGTTAATGCAGGCCCTGATACCGTTGCGAGTAAGGGCTCACTGCGTCCGTCTAACTTCGTCTCTGTTGTTTCCACTCTCTCGCTTTCTAACACGACGCAGTCTATAGCAGCATCACACAGCAGTAGCCACTGTCTCAGGCACTCTACGGTAGGCATCTCCTGCAAATATTCCGTTGATGTAAAACGCAAGAAAAAAAGCCGAAGACAGCTGACAGAACCACACACAAGGCAGCAGGTGCAACGACGAAAGACACCGGGTGTTCTAAATGACAAGAATGATGCATTGTTCCTCCTAAACGCGGGAAACAATTTGGGAAGACGTCAAAAGTAATTGGTGCAAAGTGGAATCACGAGACTGTTTTTCTCCCAATGGAGATGCCTTCCTTGCCTTGTCGCGTACACTGCTCCTTTCATTTTGTGTTCCCTGCTCCTTTTTCTTAACGTGTGTATTACGGCCCCGTATCTTTCGGAAGCTACGACAAAATAACTCTCGTTCCGTGGCCGTTCTTTACTTGTGGAATCTATTAATGGAAGAAGACTTCGTGCGCAACTTCGTTCGAGGTAAATACTTAAAAAAAAAAGATGAGGAAAAGACGAATCTCGTGTGATTCATTGCTTTCAGACCACCTTTACTCTTTCGCATTTCCGCGCTAAAGTGTTCCCTATTTTTTATGTGTTTGTTCCTTCCTCACAAATTGGCCTCGCTTTTATCCCTCCACCATGAGTACGCCACGCGTGACGCTGGGATGTGACCGGCCAGGAGAAGATCCGCAAAAGGATCAGTGCTACTGATGGTACGGGAAGCAATAAAAAAACAAGGAGCGTAGTAGTAGAAAAAAAATATATCCCGGTCGCTAACGGCAGAGCAAATGAGAAGGAATGTTCTATTAAAACTTCAAAGGTTGAGCAAGACAAATCATTCACTGCCTTCTCTCATTTCGTATGTTCTTGGGAATGCGCGCTGTAGCATTTCATTTGTTTTTGCACACTGCCTATATTCTTTTCTAGGACGACCTCATACGTGCCGTGTTATGGACTTGAGCTGAACCAAAAAATACTATGATTTATACAATTTCATATGAGCAATCAGTGGCGTAAGACAATGCACAACAACAACAGAAATAATAGAGACCGTGACTTATTACCTGACAACCTTACTAGAGTGTGAAGCTCATTAGCTGTTGCAAGAGCATAATGACACTATACGAGGGCTGCCGATGATCGGTGCTCGAGCAGAGAGAAAACGCGACGACCGTCTTTCGTCGCGCGAAGGGAGCAGGAGATAGCAGCTGGAGTTTGTGACAGTGAATGCGCTGCGCCGGCAGTGAATGCGTCCTTTGGCCAATCAGGCCTGATGGTCCGCAGTCGCACACGCCGTGTCCCGTGTGTTGTGAGGCGCACATCAGATGGCTCATAGCTTTGTATGTGTTGCGCTGTCATCGCAAAGACTGCACTGAAGCTATAGGCAGCACGAAGCTCACTTCCCTCACTTCAGCGTCCACGTTTTTTAAACGACTGAGCTGCTAGTCTTACTTCGTATGATATTCAAGTTTGTTGCAATCGGATTCAATGCTTCGCCCTTTCGGCGAAACTGTGATTTTTTTTTGTTGTTGTTGTTATCCCTAATTTTTTTTAATCACCCCCTGCAATGCCTTACGGAGAGGACCACCATAAACTCTGTCCGTGTTTGAGTGCTTCTTCCATCCGTAAAGCCGTAAAGCCGAAAAGCAACAATACAGGTTCCTTTTCAAGAGCGTCCGCTTACCGCGCTTTGAAAGAAACCGTTGTTGAGATATCAGCTTTATTTCGGCCTTATCGCATTCGCGCACTCTTGCGAGAGACAAAGTGAAGAAACTGAAATAATGAAAAAAAAAACTTGATCCGGATGAACGTGTCCTTACAAAGACTTCTCAGCGGAGCATGCAAAGAAAAGCAACATAATGTGGCTTTCTTTCCGCCAGAGAGTTTTTGTTTTTGTCAACACACAGGACAATGCAATGGGATGGACACCGCACAATTCTGCCGTTCCGATTTCTTTTTCCTGCATTGATTCAGGTTACCAGCCATTGCCCCGGATCCCGGACACACCGCGTGCTAAGACTCTGCTTTTGCCAGGCGCCGGCTCTCACCCGCAGGGTTGCTTCTCGTTTCGTTTGCATTTGCGTTTGTTTCAATGGTCGACCGTGTGCATTTGTGCTGCCAACATATTAGTTTTAGGATGGATTTTTCATGTTCTTATTCGTATTGTTACATTGTTTGCTCAAAATATATGATGAACACGAAGACGGCAGGCCTACGCTACAGCTTAGGTAATTCTGGCTGCGTACAATTTAAAAACAGTCGTACTTTTTGCTTTTTGGTTAAATGCAGCCGATCGAACTCCATTTAACCTTGCTATACCTGATCCGAGCGTAATCGAACCTCATCGGAGGCATCAGAATGATGCCGGTTCTTATGGGTCTGTTCGTAACCATTGTCCGACGACTGTGCGAGATCCGACCTGACATGATCATGCATGTCTCTGACACCTTTTCATCTGTTTCGATTCTCTGTGTAGCGCGATCGATCCCCATATTACATATGATCAGTGTTTGTTTTGGTTGTTCATTCTTCGATACGTGTCGATTTGATACTTCGGCGGTCGAGGTTATCACACGCTGCGTGCTTGGAAGGTTTTTGGTGCGAGTCTTCTTTTACTTCGGAGTTCGAAGGGTCGATAACCTGCAGACTTGGGACGTTCTGCGTTCGAATACCAATATACTACGGAGGTTTAGGTTTCGACTCTACAATGAAACGTTGGAAGGTTTCATGTTCGACAGTCTTAGTGGGCCCCTGAACCACTCATAGGTCGATATTTAGTTGTAGTGTTGCAGCTGTGCATGAGTAAACAACGAACACGTAGCCGTGACACCTCTTCGAAACGGTACCGTACAGCGCAGTTAAACGCGTTTGATGATATAAAAGAGGGCCTCGCTCGTTTCGCTCTTTCTTTCGCTATGCTCCTTCCGTCGGCTCGTCTCTCCTCCTGGCGGAGTGCTCCTCGTCACCGTGCGAGTAGGAACAGCGGTGAGCGCACGCACATGCGAACGGACGAACAGGTATTGTGGACGACGAGCAGACAAAAACCTTGACGTCCCGGCGAAGACTGGATTGTTTCTTAGAATTTATGGGGCGTCCGCGGGTCATAGCACTGCCGCGTTTGGCCTTGTGGATCGTGGTAGTATCGTAACTATATGCACGCGAGTACTTGAAATGTAAAAAAATTAAGGCAGCTTCGCAAAAAGGGGTGCCATCCCGAAGGAAGCGCGGAACTGGGCGGCGCTCATCGCTTTTCCTATTTTACTGTCTTTCTTCCTTAGTTTCTTTGTTTTAAAGACGATAGTCTTTCTTGGGGAACTTAGACGCAGAAATTTTGGTCTGTCTGTCTTTCTGTTTGTCTGTCTGTCACCCGATTCAGCCATGCGGCCAAAGTTTAACCACGTTCTGAACGCCCAGCCATCTTGCACTGGCATCGCCATTCATACTTGTGAACACTGTGAATCAAAAAGCAAATGTTACGCATACCTGAGGCACAACATCAATACGTAAGCATTAGGTGGTGTGTTGCTTTACTGGAAAATACATAGATACGTAATTCTAAAGACCCTAGTGTTTCTTGCGCTGTGCTAAAAATGCTAGTCTTTTTTGGGCTGCGCTGCAAATGCGACGCTAGGAGCCATGTGCTGCGATACAACATAGAGGAGGAGGACTCATGTAGTACGGCCGGCAGAAGACTATCGTCTTTCGACGACATTTGCAGCGAAGCACGCAGATACGTGGCCAAATTTATCTCTCATTTTTCTTTTTGTTTTGTCTCTGTTTATTTGTATTTCGTTCTCTTTTTCTTTTCTATTTCTTTCTCTTTATATTTTTCTCACTTTATTATTTCTTTCTTTCTTTGATTCTCTCTTTCTGTTTCTGCATTTCTTTGTCTCTCTTTCACGTTCACATTCTTTATATGTACATATTTTACTCTCTCCCTCCTCGATTCACAACTCCTCACCCTCAGGTCTCTCCTCACCCTCATTTTCTTTTTCTACCCCCTTGCTATACGATACTGTGCTAGGCTATGCTGGTTTCTTTAAGCGTGCCTGGGCAGCCGAGTATTTAAGACCCTTGCCTTCGGATCTTGGGCACGCGGAATGGAATCCCACCGCCTCATGAGGAATTTTTTTTGCCATCTTTTTGTCTTTCTTCATATCTTTTTCTCCTTCTGCCTTTCTGTTTCCCTCTCTCTTTCTTTCTCTCTCTCTCTCTGTACTCGTTATCTCCTTTCACCCCTTATAGTTATTGCATCCCGCACCGGATAAACCGGCGCACGCATTGTAGGAGCGAAGCAGAAGATGTAGAAAAGGACTCAGAGGAAGAAGAGGACGAAGAGAGTGCGTGCCCATTCATGATGATGATACTTTATGTTCGCGCAACCCGGCGAAAATCTTTAAGACTACCCGGCAGCGAAAAGCTTTAAGAGCTCCGCTCTTAAAAATTATCGGAGGTAATTTATGGGCCCTCATAGGAGACATGGACACATAGACACTTGAAGGTTTCAGGGTTAAATTTGTTATGTAGATCAGAGGTTGATGCCCCTCAGTTGAAAGGATGAGTTTTCGAGTCCCATTATAATTCGGAGGACAATGGTTCGATGCCTTATACGCTTCGATACTTCAGGCATGGCCTCCGAGATGGCGGGCGCGCGGCGGGTTTCTCTCCGGCCGTCCCAATCGCCGCGCTCCCCAGCAAAAAAACGAACATCGCGTCGCGCTCCCGGCTACCGCGAGATGGCGCGCTCACTTTGGATCCCGTGAGCACAGTGGTGCTGCTAGAGGACGGACGTGTTTTTCGTGGGCTCCGGAATGACAGCGTCAGATAAGTGGTTTTTTTTTTTTTTTGCATGATTCGAGCTTGTTTGTTTAGTTAAGCCACTAGATTGCAGCTTAATAGAGCTTACAACTTTGTGCTGTTGGTACAAAGTGGTGTGACAGTCGCTTCGGGTGTTTTTTTTTTAATATTTGTTTTTTGGCCATCACGTGGCTGAAAGGTGCACAGGTGCTTTGAAGTGTAACATACTTGCGGAGTTTTGTGATATCGTTTGGCTTTAATCTAATCTGCCGCGTGAATGCTCTATAGCCATGGTCAAAAAGACCGTAAAGTGTTCAGGATGCGGAATGGGGCGGAAAATAGAGGTTTGTGAGGATGAGACGACAGAGAGAGCTGACGCCAAGTGTAAGCAATGCGAGTTAGAGGCGAAGATGGAAATAATGATGGCCGCCCAGAATGAGCTCAAGGTGAGAATATCCGAGCTGGAGAAAGCGGTAGCGACAGAGCGGGAAAAAACGATGGCTATGGCGGAAAGGCTTAAGTCAGACGAGGAGGGATTGGCAAAGGTAGCCATGCCAGCAAAGGTAGCCATGCCAGCAAATGTAGCCACGGGGAACAGGGAAGCAGGCGACAGCGGGAAAAATGGGGCATCGACCCCCACAGTTGTAGGCGCGAAGGGGGAAACAGGTTTGGAAAAGACAGGTGCAAGGGACACAGGACCCACCTTCCGCGAAGTAGTCTTGGGAACGGGAGGGGACAAAACAACAGCAGTAGCACGCGCTAGTAACAGGTGCAGTGGCCAGGTGCGGGAGAGTCCACCAGAAAAGTCGGATCACGTGATAATCGCCGGGGACTCGAATTTAGCTACATGCGCAGAAGCAGTCAAGGAAAGGGTGAGAGGCGACAAACGAGTTTTAATAGGAAAGTTCCCGGGCCATAGGCTGGGATCAGTGATGAGACAAGCTAACGCAAAACTCGCAGCTAAGTCTAATGGACGTAACCTCGTGATAATCGCGGGAGGTCTAAACGACGTCTTGAGTAACGAATCAGCCGAACTAGCGACCACATTGGCGAAAGGGGTCGATGACATGCGCGCCATTTCCCCTCAGGTGCAGATAGTGGTATGCACAATACCGGAGGTACCGGTGCGTGACGGCAACCTGCAAAGAGCGGTTGTCGACGCAAACAAAGAGATATGGCAGATGAGTAGAGAGAAAGGCATCGAGGTAGTGGAAATAAACAGAGAGGTGCACAGGTGGGGTGGTTTTCGAAGAGACGGAATACACTTCGATAGGAGGCTTGGCCATGAGGTGGGTTGGCGTCTTGCAGGACGCGCAGTAGCTTTTTTGGGGGGCACGCGGGCCCTTCGGTGCCCATGGTAGCTTGTAATGAGGAAAACAACCAGGGGGACTCTTTGACAGGTAGTATAGCGAAAAAACAGAGAAAAGGTAAAAGAAGGGAGAAGGCGCGTGTTGCAATTAGTTACATTAACATGCAGGGTGGCAGAAAAAAGGCAAAATGGTTAGAGATTGAGGGACAGTTAAACAAGGAACAGATAGGTGTTTATGCGGTTACAGAAACACACCTTAGAGACTTGGAAGAGCCACCACATATTGAAAATTATGTTTGGGAAGGATGTAACAGGATCACATCAGAAAGGAGAGGTGGGGGGGTTGGAATGCTAATTCATAGCAGAACAAAATGGGAGAGAGTGAAACAAACGTGTTCAGAGCACATGTGGGTTTCGGGCACAGTAGGTGGAAAGAAAACGTGGCTAGGTGTAGCTTACTTGTGGACAGGCAATAACTGCAGAGAAAAGAATCTGGAGATAGTGAAATGCATAAGCACCGATATTAAAGAATTTGGTCATGATGCCGAGATAATCCTTCTAGGGGACATGAACGCTCACATTCATGACCTTGACGGATATTCAGACACCAATGGCAAGTTATTGCTAGATCTCTGCGAGCAACATAGTCTTGAGATAGTTAACGTGGGGCCTAAGTGTGAGGGGCAGATCACGTGGGAAGTCAGAAACAGGCAATCGAGCATTGATTACTGTCTCATGACAGAAGGAATATATGACAAACTTAGAGAGATGAGAATAGACGAAGAAGGCATTAACAGCTTGGGTAGTGATCATAAACGCATAATATTACAAATGGGATATAAAACTGAAAATAAGAACATAGAATCAAAGTTTGGCAGCTCGTATCTAAATGACAAACAAATAACAAATATAGCCGCAAGAGTCGAGGATAAAGTAGACGAACTACCAGGCAAAGACTGGAAGTATAGTGAGCTGCTACATGTAATCACGAAAGAAATGGAAATAGAGAAGAAAACTATTTGTTGGAAAGGAAAGAAAAAGCCAAAAAGTTGGTGGAACAAAGAAATCCGGGAAGCGATCGATATGCGACGTCAGGCATCACGGGAGCACAGACAGGCAAAAAAGGAGAAGCGGCCACAGGACGAAGTCAACCAAATATGGGAAATATATTTAGAGCAAAAATCCATTGTGCAGAAATTAGTCGAGGCAAAAATTAAAGGTGAAAGTGAACGCTGGATGACAGAGATTCGCGAAAAGAAGAAGGCCGCGCCTAGGATATTTTGGAGCCACCTAAAAGCGCTGGGTAGGAAGTCTGTCACAATGCAACAACATGTGGTAGATGAAGGAGGAAATAAATTGGAAGGATATGAAGCGCTAGGTTACATCCGAAAGATAACAGCCGATTCGTTTAAAAAGGTCCCCCAGGGGATTCCCCCGGTGAGTAAAAGTACGCAAAGGAGTGCAACCGACGAAGATGTAGTACTAGAGAATTTCAATTGGAAGAAGGCCGAAGGAAAAATTCCTAAGCGCACTACTCCGGGCTTAGATGGGGTTCCCGTCAGCCTCATTAACGAACTCGGGCATAACACTAAAGAAGCACTGCTGAAAGCCGTAGAAAAGTGCTTACAGGAGAGGGAAATACCAGACAGTTGGAGAAAAAGTAGAATGAACTTAATCTATAAAGGCAAGGGAGAAAAAGATAACATTCGCTCGTATAGACCGCTAACAATTACATCGGTGCTATACAGGTTGGCGATGCAGGCAGTAAAATTAAAAATAGAGGCGTGGGTAGAACAAAATGATATTTTGGGAGAACTTCAGAATGGATTTCGAATCGACAGGCGGTTAGACGATAATCTGTTTGTTCTTACCCAGTGTATAGAAATATCTAAAATAGAAAACAGGCCCTTATACGTAGCTTATCTAGATATCACCGGGGCGTATGACAACGTTAATCAGGAAATTTTGTGGGATATATTGAAGGAAGTGGGCATAGGTGACGACTGTGTACAGCTTTTGAGGGAAATATACCGAGGAAATACAGTTTGTATAGAATGGG
The DNA here is from genome assembly GCF_013339695.2 of Rhipicephalus sanguineus. Classification (NCBI taxonomy): domain Eukaryota; kingdom Metazoa; phylum Arthropoda; class Arachnida; order Ixodida; family Ixodidae; genus Rhipicephalus; species Rhipicephalus sanguineus. The sequence goes on from NC_051177.1 coordinate 127,351,417, forward strand.
AAGGAATAAGTAGCAAGGACAGCGTTGAAATTAGCAAGGGGCTGAGACAGGGATGCCCTTTGTCCCCGCTGTTATTCATGCTGTACATGGCGAGGATGGAAAAAGCGCTAGAAGGTAGCAACATTGGATTTAATTTGTCACACAAACAGGTCGGAGCGATGGTTGAGCAGAAGCTTCCAGGTCTATTTTATGCTGATGATATTGTCTTATTTGCGGACAGTCAAGATGATATACAGCGACTGGCAGATATATGCGGAAGGGAGTGTGAGGCTCTAGGACTAGGATTTAGTGCAACAAAATGTGGATTGATGGTATTCAATGATCACGGAGACCATACGGTATTAATACAGGGCCAAAAAATACCGAGGGTAAGCGAGTACAAGTACCTCGGAGTATGGGTAAATGAGGGGGATAGATATATGGAGGTACAAGAGAAAGCATCGGTAGCAAAGGGAAAGAGGAATGCTGCAATTATGAAGCACAGAGCTTTATGGGGATACAATAGGTACGAGGTGCTTCGAGGGCTGTGGAAGGGTGTGATGGTTCCGGGGCTTACATTTGGGAACTCAGTGGTGTGCATGAAGTCAGAGGTGCAATCAGGAATGGATGTAAATCAAAGGACGGTGGGCCGCCTCGCGTTGGGCGCTCACGGGAAGACGACAAATGAGGCGGTAAAGGGTGATATGGGATGGACAGGCTTTGAAGTGAGGGAAGCGCAGAGCAAAATGAGATTCGAAGAGAGGCTGAGGAAAATGAAGGAGAGTAGATGGGCAGAGAAGGTTTTCAGGTATTTGTATAGAAAAAGCGTTGACACGCAGTGGAGAAAAAGAACTAGGAGGCTCACCAGTAAATATACGGCTGGCAGTGCGGGCGATATGGCAACAAGGAGCATTAAGCGGAAGGTCAGAGAGGCGGAGAGGACTTATTGGATGACAGCGATGGAAAAGAAGCCGGCTCTGAGTAACCACCGAAAAGGAAAAAACGAAATAAGGAGGGAAAGGTTTTATGATAATTCAAGGGGAAGCGCTTTACTGTTTGAAGCAAGGTCGGGCTGCCTTAGAACGCGTAGTTATAAAGCGAGATTTAGTAACGAAGAAGAACAATGTACATGCTGCGGGGGAACTAAGGAAACGATGGAACATGTACTGATTGAATGTGGCGATATTCACCCAGGTATACGTGTGGGCACGAGTCTACATGAAGCCTTGGGTTTTAGGGACAACAATGGAAAGCTGAACACGTCCGCGATAGAAATAAGTAAGAGACGGTTAGAGTATTGGTGGCAGAAAAGTAGAGATAAAGAACAAAAATAAATAATGGGGGAAAAATAAGGTCATTCTGCCTTAAGAGGCAGAGAGATGGACCGTGAATTTATATTTTTTGGTATAATAACATAGATTTAATCAATGTAGATAAGGTATTAGGCCAACATGAAACAAGGAAGCTTTTTTTTTTTTTTTTTCTTCGAGCCTGGTGGCAGACATGTCACCGCCCCGTTTTAAAGGGGACGCTCATAGCATCCATCCATCCATCCGTAGAGTTACTGTATATGCTACTTTTAAAGGTAGCATATACAGTAACTCTAGGGTTCCGGCGGCAGCGGAGACCGCGGCAGAAAGCAGAGCGCGCGGGATTACAGCGTGCGCGTGTTTTTTTTTTTTTTTTCTGCGTACGAGCAAGCATTGCCGCCAGGATCTTCTGGATGCACTCAAGGCAAGTATTTTTTTCTGTTGCTGCATTTTTTTTGGTCCAATTTACGGAGAAACGCACGGCAACTGCTGAATTTTCCTGATATAAATTATTGTAAGGAGGTATCAATTCGTCTGTGGTAGTGTTGCTTTTTTTTTTTTACAGTCCATTTTGTCTCGGCGCGAAATACCTTGATTTGATCGCCTCCTTTTTCGTCATCCGCATTTGGCTCATGTTTTGGTAGCACAATGACAATATCAGTATCGTGTGCATTTACTGTGCTCTCGACTGCATCCGAATCAATCAATCGATCATAAATGAACAAAACGCGCCTGCAACCAGTCCGTGGTCGTCGCAGAACCGGCGACTTTCAGTCTAGACCACGGTCTAGACGTATGGCGACCGCCTGCAACCTCCTCCCTTTCTTCTGCGGCAGCCTGCGGCGCGACGCGAGGTAGTTGGAAAGGGAAACTGGGGAAGCCTCGTGGGCGAGTGCGAGGCATTGTGCGCTATGCGAGCGCGGCTTTCGCGCCAGACTTGATGGCGCCGGCGACATCGCGAGGAGAGAGCATGACGATTGCTGATGCCGAGTGCCGAGGTTGTTCGGCTCAGTTAGCGTTCCCCTCCAGCGTGCGCTCGGCCCTATTTATTTGTAACGCGCTCATGCTGCGGCGTTTGCGCGGTTTTTTATCTTGCGTGCTTGTGGCGCTGGCGTTCTGCGTAAAGAAGACAAAATTTTGGCGTGGAAGTGGAAATGAATATTTGATTCAATAGCAGGGATTTATTAATTGATGTTGCAGACTACTTACGGCTACATAACTGAAACTCTGTCAGTGCTGTCTTTTTTGTTGTTGTTGTTAGAGAAAATGCTGTGAGGTCCTGTGTATTCTCTTTAATTTCAGGAATATGGCATACTGATGCGTACCCCTCTGCACCTGTTATACAATGGCTTTAAAGTTCCCGTATAGAAGGAAGTGCCCGCAAGTTGTTAATAAAGGAAATATACACAAAGTGTTCCTAATGGAAAATTTGAGTGCTGCTGTACGTGTGTTTTCATTTCGCTATATGTTGTTACACCGAAGGAAAAAATGCACAAAGGAAGCAAGCACCGATACCTGCTCTTTGCGATTCATGCTTCCAAACGGACTGCTTCCGTCGCAGGCCTTAAATCTAGCTTACAACATTATCAACATATCTATTGTGGGCTCGGGGCCAGTGGTCGGCCGAAGCCCCCAGAGAAAACATAGGCGACAAGAAAAACGCGTTTAATTTACGAAGGCCCGGCAACGACTGATCGGTCTTTAGCGGCAGGGCGAGCGCGAGCCCCGAGCGTCATCACGCCCAGCCTCATCATCGTTCTTTTTTTTTTTTCTTCGCTAGCGCCCCCATACTACACTCTTAAAAAAGAGGGTGTCTGTACTGACTACCTTTGGGTGGTAATCGCCTCGCTACACATATGATGACCTTTTGGGGTGTCAAACGACTCCCTTCGTTCTTCAGACCAACGACTCCCTTCTTCACAAGCAGAGAGTCTACGTTACTCCCAACGCAGGAGTCTACATGACTACCTTTTATTTCCCGCTAGTACCTCTAGGTAGTCAGGGTGACCCCTTTGCCATGGTAACGCTGACCCCCACTGGAGCGTTCCTTTGACTCCGTTGTCCTTAAGGACAGTGGTGTACATGACTCCCCTGGCAAGAGTCAGTGTGACCACTTCGTGGTACTCAATGAGACACTCTGCAACAAATAATGCGTTTATTTTTCTTTTTGGTCGATATTGATGAAACTTGCTGAGTTTAGGTTTACTTATGTGGCGATTTCAAATATGCAATTATCTGGAAGAAAATGCAGTTTTTACACATAAAAATTTCATGTGTCTTGATGAGCAAGCCTTTCCAAACTTGGAGTTACAAAGTAAATCGACATATCGCTATAGTTAGGGGATAAAAACTGTATGCAATAGTTTTAAAGGAGTTTACTGCGCTGTTCTGGCAAAGGAGTTTACTGCGCTGTTCTGGCATAATGTTCATGAACCCACTAGCCCACATACGAACTCGCGTTTTAAACCCATTTGAGTTAAAAGTTACGTAATATTGAACTCTCGTGAGCGAATCACCAGCTAGACATACACTTACTGGTCAATGTTCAGCATACTATGACTATTGTTAAGTGGGTTTAGGACATGCATTCTGGTTATGTTGCATACAGTTCCCATTTCATATTATTGTGATATGCTTACTTTGTAACTCGTGCAGGCCTAACATGGCACATGAAATGTTTGATATACTTAACACGACATATAATAGTAGAAAAATATTTGCATTTTCAAAATCAGCGTACAAATACACATAAACTAAACAAGTTTTATAGAGATTGATCAAGAATTTCAAAAGAACTTCAAATCAGAGCGAACACCATTAGGGTTTTTATCTGACAATCGACGAAAGTTGGTGCCGCTACCTCTTGTTACTCAACAAGGCACTTCCACCGGGTTTACTCAAACAGGAACACTGTGGTGGATGCAAGACAGCCGCAACAAGATTTTGTAGCAACTTTACAGTGCTGCATTCGATTCCTCTGGGGGAAATAAAATACTACTCGAAGTTTATATAGATGAGTCTCAGAACAATTTCCGCTCGCGTAAAACAACAAAAAATGTTGATTCTAGAAGAAAGTAAGCCATGCAACACGGAAACAGAAGAGATGCGGACAGCTCAAACGCTAGCGTTTGGTTTGTCTGTGTCTTTTCTTTCACGTATGCATGCCTTCATCCTATAAACAAACTGAAATTTCTGCGATTCGTAAAATTATTCTTTGAATCGGTTTTAAACACTTCATGCCATTTCATACATGTTCACATTGTAATGACAACCTACTGTTTTATCAGTAAGCACCTAAACTATAGGCACAACATCCTGCGAATAATGCGTAGTCCTTAGCCACGTCACCATGTTCACCCTGTTGTTTTGCGCGCTCAAAAAGTCAAACATGAATTACCAACTTGCCGATGCCTACGCTCTCTCAATATATATATATATGTATGTGTGTGTGTGTGTGTGTGTGTGTGTGTGTGTGTGTGTGTGTGTGTGTCATTCCATGCCAAGTGTCCCAGACGTGGCGCTCGCACATCACAGATTTTGCTGATAAAATTTGTGCCTTTTTCCTGTGCCACATGGGGTATTGTGGCAAAACACTTTTGGTCGAAAAAAATTTTGACAATCATGGCACCCCCTCGAAATTCGCTTCTATTTATTAAACTGTACCTAATAGAAAAATGTGTATAAAATCTATTTTTGTGTGTTGAGCTACGAAACCGCGCTTGCGCTATCACAGAGGTTCTGTTTAGTTGTCCCATTCATTATTTCCGATTTTTTTTGTGTTTCACTACCAGCTACGTAGCTTCAAAAACTACAAAAATCTTCAATGTTCGTGAATTTTTCTTGAGCTATTTGCAACTCACCCTAACCAATATTAATCATAGCCTGATTTCCAGGAAAGTGTATTTTAGTACAGAAATGTTTAGGGGTAAAATAGACTTCAAATCTTGCCGAAAAAATTGTGATATTTGAGAAAATGTACGATTTGTCACATGTTTGACCGTATTTTTCATACTGATGCGGTCAAAGTAAAAATCCTCGTCATGTGGCGTTTGATAGAAGACTTCATCGTTAAGTAACGAAGAAAGTCTAATCAAATCATTTTTTTTGTTTTAAGGAAGAAAATAATTTTTGAATTTGGCCCTCCGATCGCGCAGTGCATTTCATTTTGCTGCCACTTCGCCGCAAAGCACGTGGTCGCCCTTACAGCTGACACTCGTCACAGGCAGCGGCCAGATGCGAGATGTATGTCAGCGGCTCGTGAGTGGTCGAAAGTCTTGTCGCGCTGTCAGGGCGACGAGTAATGAATTTGCGTTACAATGAGCATTTGCTAGGCGGGCCCAATGGGAAGTATGGACGCCCGAGAGCAGCATGTGGAGTCGTTGGCACAATGTCCTAGAGGGACATCTGCACAACTAGCATACACATACTGAAAGAAATAATGCACACTGTACACACTTCTTTCTCAGGGTATACATGTTGTACAGACGGCCTCTAGCACAATGTGCCAATGACGCCATAGGCTGCTCTCGGGCGTCCATACTTCCCATTGGGCCCGCCAAGCAAGCTCACATTGTAACGCGAAATCATTACTCGTCGCCCTGACATCAACGTGACAAGACTTTCGACCACTCACGAGCCACTGACATACATCTCGCATCTGGCCGTTGCCTGTGACGAGTGTCAGCTGCAAGGGCTACCACGTGCTCTGCGGCGAAGTGGCAACAAAATGAAATGCATTGCGCGTTCGGAGGGCCAAATTCAAAAATTATTTTCTTCCTTAAAAGAAAAAAATGATTTGATAAGACTTTTTTCATTACTTAACGATGAAGTCTTTTATCAAACGCCGCATGACGAGGATTTTTACTTTGACCGCATCAGTATGAAAAATATGGTCAAACATGCAACAAATCGTACATTTTCTCTAATTTCACAATTTTTTTTCGGAAAGATCTGAAGTCTATTTTACCCCTAAACATTTCTGTACTAAAATACGCTTTCCTGGAAATCAGGCTATTATTAATATTGGTTAGGGTGAGTTCCAGATAGCTCAAGAAAAATTCACGAACTTTGAAGATTTTTGTAGTTTTTGAAGCTACGTAGCTGGTAGTGAAACACAAAAATTCGGAAATAATGAATGGGACAACTAAACAGAACCTCTGCGATAGCGCAAGCACAGTTTAGAAGCTCAACAGACAAAAGTAGATTTTATACACATTTTTCTATTAGGTACAGTTTAATAAATAGAAGCGAAATTCGAGGGGGTGCCAGGACCGTCAAAAATTTTTTCGAGCAAGAATGTTTTGCCACAATACTCCATGTGGCACAGGAAAAAGGCACAAATTTTATCAGCAAAAGCTGCGATGTGCGAGCGCCACGTCTGGGACACTTGGCATGGAATGACCCTTAAATATGAGAGCTACAGAAAGATCACGAAGGTCCTGATACTGTAGGAAGGCATTTGACACACGACGTACGTTTTAGCACTATGCTAATGCTAAAACGTACGTCGTGTGTCAAGTACCTTATATATATAAGGTATGATATATATAAATATATATATTTAGCGGTGGTATGGAGAGTTCTGTACAGAACTGAAATACAGAAACACCGTCCAGAAATACAGCGAGACACATTACTGTCAGAATGAGTGAGATATGAAAAGCAATAGTTTCGCTAACATCGTTCATTACTGTCAAATGCGGCAATATACTAGACCTGGCATAAACATTAGCATAGCCAGCAGTCAGTTTTTATGAATAGGAATCAATGGCCAGCCATCAAGCACTTCTTTGCGACATCCATTACATATTTTATGTGGCATACAGCGCAAAACATGCAACATGTGTAGTTCTCATGTAGTACAGGATTCTCATGTAGTCATCTGAGATACAGGACCCCAATAGGTGACACAGCTTGCGTGCATGAGCTTGGCAGTGTCGTGTTCCCAGACCATGTCAGGGTCAGGTGGCATTCTGGCGAAAAGGACAGCAGGTTGCACTGATTCGAGACCACTCACGGCCAGACCTTAAGCGTGGCTATTCCGAATTCTTGGACACGTCTTGACTACCTCGAGACACGAAGTTTCCAAGGAGGCTTCCTGGTCAAATGCAGCTGTAGAGCTTCAATGTGCAGTCTTGAAGCAACCTGAAATAGTCAAGTGCACAAAAATAAACACATGATGACAGACAGATCGATCACCTTTTAATCTGACAAGGGCAGCGCTCACACACCAGATTCCATGAAGTGTCATGGCAATGAACAAAACCAGGGATACTCATTAACTTTGCTGTACTTTGAGGGTCTGTTACTCCCTTAGCCAGCTGCAACTGTTTCCGCTGCATGACCTCCGTACAATTAGAAGGATGTTTTTTTAGAGAACGCATATTTCTTATCAAAATTGTATAATAGTCATGCTCAAGATGTTTTCGCGCACACACTCTATGTCAAGAAGGAAATAGTTTGCTGCAACTAAAATGGCAATGAAGAGATTAATTAACAAAAACTCATTAACTTTTAATTCCTGACCTGGAGGTAGTTGTTTATATTAGAAAGTTGTATCGCGTGCCAATTTATGGCATACACATTTTTTTTAATCGCGAAAGTTACACATAATTCGTAATATTCATCCTTGAATTTCAAGGACGAAATCGAAACTGATAGCGCCTGACGTGCAGGAAACGTCGCTTCTCTGTTACGTAAGCTCGGAGCTACACATGAAAAGAAGGTGATGATAGTTTAATGAAGGTGGGCCGAAGCAGAATGTGATCAGGAAAATCTGCAAGCATTCAGAAATACACAAGTAAACAGCTTATTATTTGGGTGCGATGTGTGGTACTTATCTGTAAACATAGAAAGAAAAGGTTGATATTACTGCCGTTTCGGATGCGCGCATCTCGAAAGAAACAAATGAGCACCAAACGCCACATGCAAAGGTAAGGCGATCCGCTGACGCAAGTTAGATGACTTGCCAGTTTTCACGAAAAGGTACGACCACGACGCGCCTTCATTCAAATTTCGTCACTCCCTTGTCGCGGGCAGCTCCGGTCTGACGTAACAGAAAAACCGCGTTTTCTGTGTGCCGGACACGATCAGTTTTGATTTAGCCCTTAAAATTTCACAATAAATATCTCGAGTTACGTAATACTTTCATGATTTCTGAAAAATGGGTACACCATAAAGCGGCACACACTACAAATTTCTAATATAAACAACTGCCCTCAAGTCAATAAATAAAAATTAGTTAACGGGTTTTTGTTAATTAGTCCCGTCAACGCATTTTTTGTTGCGGCAGAATATTTCCGCCTCGAACTAGAGTACGACTGGAGCGTGACTGTCATAGAGTTTTTTTATAAAAGATATGTACTGTCTGAAAAAAAATCACCCTGTATAGCATGGCAGCAGTATTTTAATAATAATAATAATTGTTGGGGTTTGACGTCCCAAAACCACGATAAGATTATGAGAGACGCCGTAGTGGAGGGCTTCGGAAGTTTCGACCACCTGGAGTTCTTTAACGTGCACCTAAATCTAAGCACACGGGTCTAAACCATTTTCGCCTCCATCGAAAATGCGGCCGCCGCGGCCAGGATTCGATCCCGCAACCTGCGGGTCAGCAGTAGAGCACCATAACCACTAGACTAGCAGTATTTTAACGAAGACCTGTAGGTCGCGAGATCGAGTCCCGGCCTCGGCGGCTGCATTTTCGTTGGAGGCGAAAATGTTTGAGGCCCGTGTACTTAGATTTACCTGCACGTTAAAGAACCCCAGGTAGTCGAAATTTCCTGAGCCCTCTACTACGGCGTCTCTCAATCATATCGTGGTTTTGGGATGTTAAACGCCAAATGTTATTAGTTTAACGAAGAAAACGGCAAAATGTGTATACAGCTACACGAAATATGGCGAATGTACGACAAGACTAGGCTTGCCTTCACTGCCTACTTTCTGTCGCATCATTGTGAGCGTGCCCTTCTAGTGCCTGGCTTCAGAACAGCTGCACGAAGGTGCAGCTATTCTAAAGGCCTAATGTGCCATTTTTTCTTCAGATCTATATCAACAGGCAAAGGTCTCGTTTTTCCGTTTGTCTGGAAGGACAACCCACCAGCCAGCGTTGACCAGTATAGAGGGTTGGGAGCAAACTCGGGCAAACTGTGCAGCACAAACATCACCTCAAACCTCAAACAATCGAGGTGATGAGAAGCGGTCAAACAAAAAGGAACAGTGCTGAAGTGACTTATATACATATTAAAAACAACAGCTGATTATGGCACGAAATTGGGACAATTAAGGTGCATTGTAAAAGAATGTCAAATGAGGTACCCTGCTGTAAAAAGTGCTAAATATTCATTGCAGACTATGGCGAATAGAATTCAAATAGGATACAGCGAGTGTTTCGAGGTATAATGACGAAGCAATAATTGCTAGAGATTTATGAGCGAAAAGCACAATGCGATTAAGCGGTGCTACATAGTGGGAGATCACGGATTAATTTCAACTACCTGGAGTTCTTCAACGTGCACAAATCAGAGGGCGTGGGAGTTTCTGTATCACGCCCCCTTCTAAATGCAGCTGCCGGGGTCAGGAATAGAACCCGCGTCCTTGGGCTTCGCAGCGTAACGCTTCCAAGTCCATTTTAAGGGATTTTTGTCCACTGCCCACAACATCACTGTAGACTGTATCTTTGTGTTGAAAATATTAACGAACTGAACCACGGCTGGTATAACAAAGGCATCCAATATCCACGAAACACAGCGTTTGAGCAGTATGTTTACTGCCATTATTACTAGCCGGTGTTGTGTTTACTATTAGGTACTAGCACCACACCACATTAGACAAAGCAAGTATCACAGGAGGATGAGGTTATGCTCGTATGCAGTTTGTGGAAAAAAAAAAAAAAAAAACTACAACTTTGAAGTGAACTCACATTTACCTTTGTTGCATGATATTTTTTAGCATCATAAGATCAAGTCACCACTGTTTCAATTAAATGAAACCGTGCTACAAAAGCTATTACATCAAAGTTTTACGCACGCACGCACGCACGGACGCGCGCGCACGCACGCGCACACACACACACACACACACACACACACACACACACACACACACACACACACACACACACACACACACACACACACACACACACACACACACACACACAAGCAAACACGGCGAGAAGTTCGAATATGCAGCGAATAAATACGTATTAAACGTGTTTCAACGTCTGGGTAGCAAAGGAAAGAAACACTAAATTCTAGAGTTTCACGAGCCAAAATCATGATCTGGATATCAGGCATGTTCGGGCCGGGTGCATTAAAGGGGTCATGAAGCACCCCTTGGGCTGATTGAAAAAACACATCCTGCGGAAAGCTGACACGGCTATGAACTGCTCTGCCAAATATTACAGTCGTGCGCGCCGCGTAATGGCCACAAGCGGAGCGCGAAGTTGCCGTTTCCCCAGGCACCCTCTTTTCAAACAGAGGCCGGTTCTCACTCTCGTCGGTGGGCGGGGCGTCGGTCCGCTGTACGTCGCAAGACCCATAGCATGCTTATTGGCCGATAGCCGACGCAAATCGAGAGCGGCGTTCGGATCAGATGCGCTTCTTGCCGCGGAATGCCGCCACTTGCCGGCGCCGCACTCGCGCAAGCGAATCACAGCGGGAGAGCGATCGCGTTTCATGACGCGCGCTGGCGTAACTTCTTTCCCCCATGCCATCCCTCCCTGTCTAGCTTCCAGTGCGCTCGCCGGCACGAGAAAAGAGAGAAAGCGCTGGGAGCGTGCGCCAAACCCCCGTAACTCCGCTGATTCTTGACGGATTCGAGAAATTTTTGCGGCAATCGATTCGGGAGGCAGTACACTCCGATACTGAGGCCATTAGATCATTACTTGGAAAAGTGGTTCATGACCCCTTTAGATTGATTTTGATCAGCTGATCTTACTTACCCTTCAAATATATATCGGTGCAACGTTGCTCTACGTGTCACCACACTCGACTTGCAACTGAGATTTCAACTCGCAATTTCATGTTTTTCTGGCATGTATGGAATAAGGAAACACGATATTGGCGCGCACCACTCCGTTTTATCCGCTACTGGATAGTCCAGTGCGGTTTTCGTCGTTGCCAAGCCATTGAAACACGATAGCAAAATCCGTGCAACTGGAACATCAGAAAGACAAGTGGCAAAGCTACGTGTGAAGCGAATAAAAGAGTTGTAGGCAGAAGCCGGCAGAACTCACCTGAAATCTATAACGACCGTAGGAGCGTCGTCCACAGGCTTCGTCTGTCGGTGCCACTGGGATCCGTCATGCGCTGCCATCTTGCTCAGGCAAGTTCACGACGAAACGAAGCTTACTGCAGGGACTTCTCCGTCCGGAGGCTGCTTTTCCCAAACACTGAGTGACACTGCTTCAGCCAGTCACGGCAAGCGTGAGCCGACGACACGATACTACGCCACGAATGCATAGCACGGAAGGAAAGTCACGCAAAACGATCAGCCAGACACGGCAAGAGCGAGCCGACGATACGATACTACGCCACGAATGCATAGCACGAAGAAAGTCACGCAAAACAATCACTTGCAATCACGCCTGACGACACAGATTATTCTGGCGGACTAAAGAACGACCACAACGAGACGGATCACGAACAATGCCGTCTCACGACGCCAGGCCAAAATGGCTGTCTCGTATTGATGGCTTCGGCTTTGGATTAAAGTAGCCTCCACGAACGCCTAAATGGTTTCGGTTTTGTTTTGGTGCTATAGAACACACATCCATGCATAGTTAAAGCTCTATTGAATAATATCAGGGTGGAGGAGGCGAAGCGTGCCCTGTGTGTGTCTGTAAGGGCTGTACGGTGGGAGGGGGCGCAGGTGAACGTGCATCCCCTGCTCTAGGTGCTAGGGAGAGTGCGGTGAGGCCGTGTGTGCGTGCCTAGCTGTGCTCAACGTTTGCTGAGCGATTTGGTGGCCCGTGCGGATTATCGTGAAGATATAGTTTAGCTGTGGCGGGCAGAAATGATGACCACGCGAGCTATAATTCTGGTAGTATTGTCGCTCTTTAGGCGACGCGGTAAAGCGTCGCCTTGATAACTGGTCTGCGCGGTTATCATGCCAGCTTTGCGGCACATGTTTTTACGGCCGTCGAGTTAGATGTGTTCCCGATCGCCAGTGCGTTCAACGCCATGCACGTCCATTTCACTAATAAATGTATGTTTTCTGCCATACATGCTGTCGTAGGAATCTACAAACCTCGCTTGCAAACGTGCGAAGATTCGCAAATTTGTCAGCGCTGCCATTGTTAAACGTTGTCATAACTCTGAATGTTTCGCTTGAGGGCAAGATTTTTTAAGAACCCTGTTTACTTGTAGACGTTTTCGAAGCGCCGTTTCAGCAATATCGTAACTGAAGCCATAACACAATACGTGCGTAATTCCACATTTTACGAATCCATGTTATATATTCTCAACCAAAATTTTTCGGTATACCACAAGCCAAAGCAGCGAACTGTATCTTGGTCGCAGCCAGTGAAGCTTTCTTTTTAAAAAAAACCCACCCTGTATATGCAGAACCATCACTGACTCCCTTGGAGCAAGGGAGTCATCTATTTCATTCAGGAGCGTCGACCAGAGCATTGTGACTCTCCTTAGAAAAAAAGGTGGTCATCGGCTGCCACAAAGAGAGTCAAGCAGACGTGACTCCCTTTTGACTCTCTTTTTTTTAAGAGTGTATACAGCCCGCAAATTTCGAAGTATAGTGAGTTTCTAGCACATGCGGATCTCTTGCAGAGGCATCGCTTTTCTAAGCTAGTGCTCTAATAGAGGCGGCGCAAATCAACAGCAAAAAAAAAGCCCATTTGAGAATCGATAGGCCCAGGCATTGACTTGGCCTCTCGTACACCTTGACCAGACATTTCCGAATCATCGCGAGGTTAATAAAAGCGCAAAACCATTTTTTTCCTCGCCACATGCAAGCTGCGCCAACAGCGCGGCAGCTTTTCCGTTCCCAAGTAAGTGCGCCGCGGTGCGGAGAAAATAGCGCGCCACGCCCACCTCGGGAAATACGCTCTCTCCGTGCGATTGGGACGGCCGGAGAAAAACCCGCCGCGCGCTCGCCATCTCGGAGGCCATGGCTCAGGATACAAGTCGCCATATGCGTCGGACGTCGAGGGTTCTATTCTGTGTATTCTTGTAAGGTTTTTGTTTGAGTACCTGTGTACTTTGGAGGACGAGGGTTCAATGTTGTGCATGTTCAGACAGTCGATATCTTCCGTGCAGACACGCTTCGTAAGTGTGCGTTCGAGTCGTTATTCACTGTTACCCATGTATTTCCTATGGAGCCCTTTATATTCTCTTTGAAAATGCATTACGTTACTGACATATACTCCAGAACGCCAGATATTTTAGGTGAGCTTAGCAACAATCCAAAGAATCAAAGTAATATAGTCGGTGACATACAATGAATGAATACAAGCTCCGACCCTGAACTGCAGCGCGCCTGCCAATTGTGAGAGTTGTGCTACGAGGTTTCCGTTGTAACCATCCAGCGAAATCAGTTTTGTAGCGTTAGCTACACTGGCCGAGCTGGAGCAGTTTCACGTGGCAGCCCGAGAGCCGTGCTGCGCATGCTCGAGGAGCAGTCACGTCACACGACGCACAGCTGGCGCACCGGAGCCGCCGCCGCCGTGCGCGCCTTACCGATCCGCGCATTTCAGAGGGGTGACGTCATAGCCGCGGCAGACATACTGGCTCAGCGCGCGCCCTGCCGTGTGCATCCGTTGAGCAGTGGCCGTCTGACGCTGCGCCGGGCGTTAGGGCCATAGAGACGGCAGCGTGTCACTACACTGACCACCGAGCCGTCTTTGTGGCAATAGAGAAATGGCGTTGAGCAAAAAAATATACATGTGTCACATAATGCCTATACCGTGTGTGTGTCATTGAAGCAGCAGTAAGCATGATAATCAAGCTAATCCTACACAACCAGGAGAGCTAAGAATAATCAGCTGAACCTTAGCTCACGCTACTGGTTAGTCGAGCTAAGCCACTACAATTTTTTTATTGCGGTATCTTGACCAATCCATTGCTTCTTTACTGCAACGGCCCCTTGAAGCGAAGTACACTTCCGCTGTTAATGTAAATACTACGCGCATTAATAAATAAGAGTTCGTCGTCCGTACTTAAAGTATTGCGTTTCCCCGAAGAGTAATGTCGGAATCTTTGCTGAAAGGTGCCAGGAAGTTCAAGTTTTTCAACCGAGAACTTGTCACACGTACATGTCTCTGTAAGAGAAAATCACCTACGTAAAATACGCGAACGGTGCTTGACGTCATGGGCATGAGCGGGTGCGGTTGAATGGGGCATCTATGCGACAGCGACTGCCGCGGGCGGAATTTACATTTATTCCTAAGCTGTAACCGATTATAGTTGATTAAGAAAACAAATGCTAGTGTTCTGGAGACTCGGCTGTATATAACAGGGAAAGCGATTAAAAGTACCTCGCACTCTACTGGGGAAGACCTAGCTGTGTGCAACTTTCCCAATTTCTTCAACTAGTGCTCTAATAAATAATATCACAGGGGACATTATGAATTCGCCTAAGACGACTCGAAGGCAAAGCCATCTTCGTTTTCTTCTGAGTCGATGTAATGATCCTGCCCCGCCCCCCTCGGAAGCTTTATGCACCGAAAGTGGTTATGAACTGCGTCCAGAATCGGAGGCCTTGCTAGCGTTCTGCACCTCACTTGGTTTTTAACTGCTCCGGCATCGGCCCATCTTTAAATAAGCGACGGTAGCCATGTGATGACGTTGTCGCTTGACGTCAGGTGACAGCATGATGACCTCATAGTGACGTCGTGACGAAGGCACAAACGTTGACGATCTGTGACGTCTTCATGACGTCATCACGTGATGATTGCTTGCATCACTTGTGTGGACGCCGACACCGCGGGATGCCGACGGAAGGCAACGGCCACTGCGAGGAGAGCCTGAAGCGGTGTTAGCCCTACACCAACGACGACGTGCTTCTGGACCTATGGGAGGTGCGAAAGCTCGGTTCTGGAGCTTGGACATCTGTGTCGTGACTAACCTAGCGAAAGCCTAGCAACAACCTAGAAGGAACAAAATTAGACTTCATAATTGTCCTGTTTCACTGTTTAAAGCCTTCGGCGACTTAGTGCAAGCTTCGCCAATCTTTTTGCTGGTGGTTATCACGCTAAATATCCAAAAGGAGCACGCTTCTATACTTCAAAGTTCAATGAAAGTACCTTTTAGTAGCCTGTCCTTTGTCAAAATTCGTCCGAACATTTCTTACAGGCACGAATGCTCATGATGCAGTCAGCTTACCCTCTGATTTTGATGTCTACATTTCATTGAAGACAAGAGACACTACACTTTTGGGTGACACATACGGAGTATCGTATGACCGAAATCTGCGCCCTTTGAGATTCCATTCATAAGTGAACAGCGGCAAACTATCAAGGATATGCTCCAAATAAGCACCGCGCGTTCGAGTTTTCCAGTGCGACTGCAGAGCCTAGCAGGCAGAAGCAAGATTGCGTCGTTGTCGTTCAACTAAATGCGAAGCCGACAAGAAAATGCGAACGCGAAGCGCTCGTCTCCCTTCGTCATGATAGGGAAATCACGGCCGGACAAGAGGTGGGACGCGTACTATTTGCATCGTGCCCCTAGAAGCCAATGCCATCGGCACAAAGCCGTCTATGCATATGGATGGATGGATGCTATGAGCGTCCCCTTTATAACGGGGCGGTGACAAGTGTACCACCAGTCTCGACAAAAAAAAACTTTTTCCTTTTTTTAATGCTGGTCTAATGCCTCTACTTTGATAAAATCTATCTTACTACAGGGAAAAAAAACGTAAATTCCCAGCCCAGTTCTGTGCCCTCTACGGCAGACTGTCCTTATTTTCCCCCATTATTTATTTTTGTCCTTTCTCTCTAATTTTCTGCCATTAATATTCTAACCGTCTCTTACTTCTTTTTTCTTCTAAAAACGATGCTATAAGAGCAGGTGATGCCTAGTTGCAATTTGAAAGTTCCGTTCTAGGAGATCGGGGTGTCGGCTTGTCAGTTCACCCTTGGCGTGTGCGCATACTTTTATAAACTCATGAGCTCAGAGCAGCAGCCAAGGCAACGCTATACTCACTAGAAGCTTAATGCTGCATGCCCTATGTTTGTTAGTCACAATTCGCAATTTGTGTCGTGTGCTTCGCAATTACATTAGTTTATTACAGGTTGGCATGCAGGTAATCACTGCAACAAGTATAACTGGCGATGAACAATGGCACCTTTCCGAACGAAGATGCGGATTCATAGCCAGACATCAGTTGCCTTACGCCTCTACCCTTTTGCGGCAACAGATGCATTGGTTGGCATGTGCCTACTTATGCTCTTTTCACCCTGATGAAGCCGATTGTGGAGCTAATTTGTGGGTCCCTGTGACTGTTTTCTATGTGCGTAGAAGCAAGACAAAATGTGAAAGCTCAAATGGATCTATTTGTTTCTAAGTGTGTCCTGCGTACTACGGTGTCACAGTATGTTAACGTGCGCACGCAAAATTTGGTGCACAGCGGACGCATATAGGGGTGTGCATCCACATTAAAAGAAACTTGGTGAAAGTGTTTAAAAGTTACTGTGTAATGTTGCCGCAGTGACGATATTACTGCTAAAATGTCCTAGCTTCGAGATAATATTGCGTGATTAAAAAGGATTTAAAACATGCGTTGACATAAGGCTCATCAACATTTTTTTTCAGCCGCATTTAGTTGGTGCATTAACTTAGTTTGAAAGATATGACAAATTAGTCACGACACCGACCAATGATCTATGTGGCTCAGGCTTTGTAGGAAAGGCTGTCTTGTTTCAAAATTCGCCACCTTTAACCTGGTTGGCAGGAGGCGGCTATTTGTCACACGACCAAGTTTGTGCGGAGGCAGACTGTTCAGCGTCTTCCTCTTGGTCACTTCAGTTTTCATCAACCAGTTGGCTTGAACCACGAATTTGAATCTCTGTCAATTGGTCATCGTTGTTGCGAACGAATTACGTCAGAAGAAATAAGGAGCCTGAATAACTCCTCCATGTTATCTTCATTTTCTGGCTGGAAAATAGTTGTACGTTCGGAAAGCTATAAAACATTACACGGCATTGCACGTGTCCTGTATTGCTTTCTTTTTTTTTAAATTATGCATTCTTATTATGTTGCGTTATTTTGTTTCGTTATTCTATTCTAGCCATTCACAGCTACTCAAGTGTAATGGCCGAAAAATTGGATCTCTCGGTTCGATATCATAATAACCATGATTTTAAAAACGTTGACGACTAACATGTCGCAGGCCTTGCGCCCATGTTTCCTTCACTACTGCTGCATTACAACCCGAGAAAGTTGATCTCGGCGTAAGCTGTAAGGATAACAGAATGGAATACGAAAAGATACCAGTACATCGTAATCTGAGGACATCGTAATCTGCAAACTCATTTTCGCCTGCAAGGCGACATCGGGAAAAAAGAAATCAACTTCACCTTACTCGCAATGCTTTGAATCTGAACGAAACGACAAAAACAAGAACCCCTACTCATAATCACAAAGCTCTCGTTTCGACCTAAATTGAAAGGTAAGCGAAATACGTGCCTTGAAAGACCAAAGGCATTAGCCGAGGAGAAGCGACGAGCCGCACCTCGTTTTATATTAAATACGTTCGCTAGACGATGACGGCCCGTATATATCCGTAGCCCTAAATATTCGGCTCGAAATGGCTTCTGTCTACGAATACGGAAGAGAAGGAGTAGTCTTTTTTTTTTCACGATATCCTCGGTTGGCGCGCGCATGTTTTGCATACCGTTCACTCTACACCAACGTGCAACCACTCGGCACCACCTCTCTCCGTCCTTCTCTACGCCTCTCTCTCACCCATCCACTCATAATCTGAAGATCTGTAAGCGAACGGAGAAATGCGTGCGCAGCCGGGGCATCCGGCGCTCGCGAACTTTGCGCCTATTTTTCACTCCAATCCGCGAACTGCCGAGGAAGGAATTTCTTTCGAAGCAGCTCCAGCCATCTCTCCGCGTTCCGCTTTCTCGTACGACCGCGTACGTGCTTCGAAAGATAAGAAAGAAGCCGAGGAGCTAGAAGTTTGTCGTCGCCGTAGCAGCACGTGTACCTAACAAGGATTTACTGCGTCGGGAGTCGCCTGCAGCCCAGCAGGACGTGGGCGCATGGTCTTTTTTTTTCTTTTCGCTCTGCATTTTTGTGTTGACCTCGCTTTTCTCTCGTCGGCTCCAGGGGATCATTTTAGTTTTCTGGCTAAGTAACAACACTAGAAAAAAGTCCTTGAGGCGCCTAATTCATTTCCAAGAACAATATCGCATTATCGATTCTTGCGCTGCACGAAAGTGTCTGGACACAAATAAACAACTCATGTACGCCAACCCCGCTATCCTCAGCCTCTTGCTTTTCCTGCGCCTTCGCTGTTAGTTACCTATACTTCCGAAGGTCCACCCTTGAGAGGATTGTTGTTATCTCTGAAAGTCGGATAGAAACCTTTACTCAACGTTATTTCCAGAAACTCTTATTTACTCAAGGCGAATGCACACTTGAAACGAGGGAGGCGGCACATATATTTACGCACGCAGTGATATGGCTTCTCTCTCGAATTCTCACTGTCAGAACTATAGGACTACTGATGCTTGATTGCCATGTCACCAGAGTTTTAAGGGGAGTACGCTATGTCGCTTGAAGCTCAATCAGTATGGCTGATATCATGGTGTTGTGGGACGATGTCTTGCGACGACTGTAATCAGCCGCGACTACTTCTCGAGAGGCACGTGTCGCTTTCGTGTTACGAACGAATCCAATAAAAGAGGAACCTACAATCAGTTTTTGTAGTTGGGCGGGAAACATAGGGCGGAAAGGTTTGTCTGACATGTCGCATCATTAACCCAGGAGTCACTGATCGGGTAGGAACTATCATTGATGCATTTTAAATCTTTTGTATAGTAAAAAAAAAAGCGTTAATATGCAATGAAGAATTGTAGTACCACAAGGCGGTGAATGAACAATGAGTTCAGAGTGCAGAGTTCAGGGCGACATATCTTATTTCAGAGTCGATGATTTGTTGACGTCTACCGCTGTCTTATAAATGTTCGTGATACCCGCAAGTCTCCAGAGCCTGGTGGCGCACCCTTTTTCAAGGGAGTTGCTCATATCACTCGTCTATTCTGCGATGGTGGTATTACCGTCGTGAATTCGCGAGATGTCGCGTCTTAGAGAGAAAGTTCGCGTGACACCACCAGAGGTCGCCTCCGTCTTCTCCCGCGTGTCTTACACGCCGTTTCGCTGAACTCCGAACTCATTTGTAAAGGGGCGACAGGGCGTGAAATATAGTCCTCGAGGGGCTTATTTGGGCTTGTGGTAACGCCAGCGCTCCATCATTCACGCTGCGTAACGAGCTGTGGCAGTCGCCGTTTAGTTAAGGCGAGTGGAGCGCCGTCGGTATACATAATATACGGCCTTATTTCTCTACGTATTACATTTGTCACCGCGCCTGTCTCCTCTCGCAAAGTGGCGAATGAGTGTCATAGTGTGAACTTCCGAGGCTAAGCTGCTTACTAACGTAACTGTAACAGTTACGTTAGTAACTGGCTGGCTGAAAAGAGGTATTAACGCCAACTTTAGTAACAATCCAAAGGGGCAGAAGTTAAGAGAAGACGGTAGCTTGGCGAGATGAAAAATTCTTGAACACGATGTGCCGCTGGAGGCAGGGACACCGTGTGTTCAAGAATTTCTCAGCTTTAGTAAAATAAACATACCGTATTTGAACGCGCATGAAAAGATATTTATGAAAGGTGCATAATGTCAACTCGATTAGGAGCTTCCGTTACGTATTGCAAGAACACTCATTGATGATAACAAACGTTTCGATCAGTAACTACAGCAACTGCTGTTCGTTACATAGAGAAATTGGGAACTCTGCGAGGTAGAGTATGCCACGAAAAAGGTGCTACTGAGGAGTGGAATAAAGCGTATAATAGGCAAATTGTGAGACTGCATGGTACAATGTCAAGGCATAACAGTGTGGCAATGAACTAGCATTCGTACTGATTAAACTATGATGCAGTTCTCCTGAGATCTTATCTGCAGTATCGCATAAGGTAGCATATGTAGTAGGGAACAGCTTAAATATTGAATGTTTCCAGCGCAGAGTTTAGTTGGCTTGTCTTGCCTCTATTTTTCTTGTTTTTATTTAGCATTTCACGAAAATAGATTTTTGTGTAATAAAAAATATCATATGTAGATAGGTCATTTTCGTCTTTCCGACTTCTATTACAATGACCCCAATGCGTACTTTGACAAACTGCACCAACGTATAGAAGAAACCACTCTACTAATTTTTCCATGTTCACCCCGTCTGTTTGAAGCTTCTCTCTTCAGCGCACAAAGCTGCCTGTGTACAACGCTCGATAGGCTTGAGAATGTTTTTTTAACACGAAAGTTTTAGGCCGGTGTCCACCAAGACTTCACTGACGTATTACCGTCACGGATATGATGTTGCTAAAATGCACGCTATTGGATGAGAAAGAAAAAAAAAACATTTTTCTACCACCGGGAATCGAACCAACGCCCTTTCGATCCGCGACGCTAGGCGCCCAGCGCATACCGACTACGCCATCAGCGCACATGCACGACACTACCCAAATGCGCCTTGTGTCTTTCGCACATTCTCTAGAGTGCCTCGATGCGCGCGCCCCCGCTTAGAGTGGTGTCAGCTTTTGAAAGGGCAGATGCCGCCTCCTCGGCCTTGGCGGCAGCGTGGCCGCCATTTTGAACCCCGCGCCCGGTCACTTGTGCGTGGCGCGCGCGCTGTTTTTAGGTCGGTGCTCGTTTCCCTCCAGTTTTATGCAATCGCTACCGTCACCATGACCGGGTGTTGCGTGCCGCAGTGCACCAATCATTCCTGAAACGCTGGGACCTGTATCGTTTTAGAAGATACGCGGTTTCTTTGGACAGTAAAAATCAAACGTTACAAGCGGCATCCGAAGAACACATTATGCACTTGCAGCGTAAGTTTCCCGCCGGTATTTCGAATGCACATGCAAGGATAAATTCTGCCGGTGTTAACCTTGCGTAATAAATGGACAGACTGATATCGGCTACATGCTTAAAATGCTTTGGTTCACGTATGCATGAATCCTGCATTTTTCTTCGCAAACATTCTTTACTGCACTTGGTTGGTCCTTATCTGCCTTTGATTTTTGCTTTCGCTATTTTTGTGATTTAAAATGTATCGTGGAATATATTATGCGTGTTTGTCTGCAGATCAGATCCTTCTTTTTTCCTAATAATTATTATTTGTGAGAATTTACGTCCCAAGAACCCCGATATGATTATGAGAGGCGCCGTATATAGTGGAAAGCTCCCGAAATTTTGACCATCTGTTGTACTTCAACGTACACCTAAATCTAAGTACGTGGGCCTCTGTCATTTCACCTCCATCGAAATGTGGCCGCTGCGGCCGGGATTCCATCCCGCAACCTTCGGGTCACCAGTCAAGCGCCATAACTAAAACCACGCCGGGTTCTTGTTTTTTATATTCCTTTCCGTGTTTCAAGTACGCCTTCTGTGCTGCCCATGTATGTATGTGTGCAGTTAAATGTTTTTTATCCTTCCCTGTTTCTGTGTTTCAAGGTTACATTTTCGCCCTGTCCTAAATAATTACGCAGTACCTGTTTTTTTTTAATCATTTACGATCACTTTGAATCGACCAGTGACAGTTGTGTTTTATTGTGTAATTTGCGTCTTATTTGTGTAATTGCTTCTGTCAGCGCAGCTTTAATGCACACAAATAAATGGCCGGTACACTGGATATTAACGCGCGCACGCACGCACGCACGCACGCACGCACACACACACACACACACACACACACACACACACACACACACACACACACACACATTCAGTATTTTATTTCTTTGAGCAAGCATAATTTATTTATTGATAATGTAAGCCCTGAAGGCTCATACAGGGATGCGCATACAAACAGTTCTCGCGAAGCGTCTATACAAAGAAGACGCATGAAAACAACAAGAAGACGGGGAAGCATTGTGTACAGTAGACACGCTATGTCAGTAAAAAAATACAAGAAACAAAGTCAAGTTGTACAATGAGTACGTCATGGAAAACCAGTTAATGAAATAAAAACTCAAAGGCTCCCTTATGCGTACGGCTCGAAAGCGAAAGCCATCTTCTTCTCAGTTTTTTGCGCCCAAAGCGCGGTTTTGCATTGCCTCCAAGATCGGAGGCAACTCACCTAGTTGTGCACTGCCTCCGTGATCTGCCCACTTTTGACCAAGCTACGATGTCATGTAATAACGTCATCATATGACGTCACGTCAAAATTTGTGAAGCCGTGATGACGTCATATGGTGACGTCATCACGTGACGATAATTTTTTGCATCCCTCGTCCCCGACGTCGTGGTATGCTGACGCCGTAGACGCGGGACGCCGACGGTCAAATTTCGCGTTTGATGAGGCATTTAAGGCTTTCGCCTTAAAAAATACGTCCTCGACTACTGACCCGAAAGTCACGGGTTCGATCCCGGCCGCGGCGGTCGCATTTAGGTGGAGGCGAAATGCTAGAGGCCCGTGTACTGTGCGATCGCTTCTGCGTTGATTATCGGCGCCTGAATAAAATTCATGCAGCCCTCCGCTACGGCGTGCCTCATAATCATATCATGGTTCTGACAAGTAAAACCCCAGATTTTATTAGTAATAAAATAGACAAATAAACGACGCCGTGCATATGCCGCACAAAGTGTAAAACAGTATTGGAAACACTCAATAATTTGGGCATGCGAGAAAACCTGCAGATACAGAGAAAGAAACTGCAGATACAAAAAGAAGAAGGAAAAACGCACTGATACTGCGCGCATGCAAAGTTTTACGGCATACTACTGAGCAACGTATTCATCGTTTCGATAAGGACTCAAGGTGCAACTCGAGTGCCGATACAGTAGCGGCTACAGATTGTGAGCAAGAAATGTCAGCAATAATAATGATAAGGAAGCTTTCGTTTCATTTTAGCAGGATATTCGCACCATACTGCCCCTCGGCCCTTTATTCTGTGTTCAATATATGTATGACGCCATTTATAATAAACGAGTAAATTGTTTGCAAACTTAGCAAAATGAGCCACCTTAATCGCGCTTAGGTAGCTTCGCAACACTTGTGTGTGTTCAGATACATATACTGCTGCTGCTGACACGTATACAAATACTTTAAACGATTATTTGTGTATTTGGAATGCAGAGCTTACGAGAAAATTAAGTAAGGCTTTAGAGTTTTTCGTTTCCGGCGTAAGGAAGAGGATTCGTTTTCAACATAACAGTCTACGTCTACATCTAGCGCATAAGACATGCACAGGCCGTCAGCTTACATGAATTACATGCTTCCTTAATAAACATTTAGGCAAGAACAGCAATAAAAGCTGCCCAAGCTTCAAAAAAGAAAAGAAAAAGAGAAAGCTCACTAGCGTGCACTTATTTCTGGACGTACCCGCGCACCGCAAGCGCTTTCTGTAGCGCGTTTCGCATGCTGCCGAGCTGCGGCGGGATTCGCAATGGCGGCCGTCGTAGCAGACGACGCGCCTGTCCTCACCCTCAGCGGAGCGCGCGGGCATCAAGGCACCCTAACATTCTCTTTCGCACGGCGCTCTCTGTTGGCGGGGCGGGGTGTGCCGTCGTCTATAAGCGATAGAGTGAAGTACTGCGTCATGACACCAACGAGCGCCGATAGAGGGCGGTTTGGCGACGATGCAGTTAGAGCATGTCCTCCGAGATTGTGCGCCGGCAGAGAAACCTGTTGGCGCGCATTCTCGGAGGCCATCGTTAGAGCGCGCCCAGCGAAGAGCGCTGGCCGCGCTAGCATCGAGGAGGCGCTCTAGCTGCATTTTGGCTTTCGCTTCGTGTTAGCAGCGTTCTGTGGTGTTAGCGTGTGGCAGCTTGTTGTCAGAGTCGTGCAGCTTCCACGTGGACCAACGCCGTTTCTCCACCGCTTACTGCTTCGAGTGTGACAGCATCGACTAAGAAAATTGCTGCAATAAGCGCCACAGAAAGTCAGTGATGCCAACGGGCGAATATCGTGCCTTGGTGGAGTGAGACAGATGCCAGCGGGACGTGGAATTCATTCGCGCGTTCGCGGCTCAAGCTACGAATCTCTGCCTCCTGTTTTGCTGAAGCGCAGTGTGGTAGCGCATGCATGAGCACAGGCGTGGGTTACCCTATTGCTCGGGAGCACACATCGTGCCATGTCTCTCCTCAATGAACGGCGCCTTTAAGAAGGCGTCGTTAATATTTGCGCGGGATTCACGATATGCTGTGTCCAGGTATATGTTAACAGCTTCAGCTACCACAACAGATAAATCATGATCGTGGGCGTTAGTCGTGGCGATGGAGATGTGCCACTAGGCGTCAACGTGGCTGCACCCACGTCAAACGGTTCCATAGCTGCCAAACGCCCCTAGACATTGTAAAAGCTCTCGTAGATCAATGCTCAATAAACAATCAACTATTTCTGTGAAGACACGTTTCACTTTTGTGTTATACCGATGCTTATGACTGAGGCGTCAGACATGTTTCTTTAATACTCCAAAACAGAATTTTTGAATTTCACGCCAAGCCAATCCCAAGCGGTGTTTTGAACGTTCAGAAACAATTTTTCATATTTTTTCCATCGGTACAGAATGAAAATTTCCAGTCTTTATTAATTGTTTTTCTTTGGCGATTTTGAGCACAAGAACGCTTCGTATCTTATTTTGCCATTATGTTTTACACCCTTCATCTAGTCTTAAGCAAGTAGCAAAGACATTACTCTGCTTAAGTTCAACTTGTTTTATCTCTGATTTTTTCTTTTTTGATCTGAATCAAAATACAAACGCAATATTTAAATATTGATTTGGGTGCAATGTTACATATTCATCTTGTGCTGCAATACGCTCAATGCTTACCTGCCACGGTGGTCTAGTGGATATGGTGCTCGACTGCTAGCTGACTCCAAAGTCGTGGGATCGGATCCCGGCCATGCGGACAGCATTTAGATTGAGGCGATAAACGCGTATCTGAGATTCGCAATTTAGCATGCATTCTCTGGAAGCATTGAATTCTTTATTTTATTACGAAATTTCAACAGGGATTTTCTAGTGTACTTAAAATCTACTGAGCATCTGCTGGTAAAAAATTCCCTTGATCTATGCTCCGCATAATGTTCACATTTCCGGTCTCTCCCAACGCCAGCCGCTTTTATTATTCAAGGTCATTCGCATCGTTCCAGAACTGAGCGTACCGCACTTCGATGAGCTCGCGAAAGGCACGTTTGCGACGTGAGAAATACGGGAGATTGGTTGGTGGTGAAGCCTTTTTTTGTTTTATTCGAGAAACGACTTTTAAGCCCTAACTGTGCAGTAGAGAGATGAAAAGGGGGCTGCGCAGAGTGGTTCGAAAGCAGCCTGCAACGTGTGCGGTGCTTAGCGAGCACTATCCCTAAAGTCTGACCTCGTATAGAATATCTTGAGTGCCTTTAGCACTTAGATCATCAAACCGGAATATCACAAATGCATTAGCCTGACTCTTCTCTTATTCCTTTCATAAAACCGAATGGTGCAGTAAAGAGCACATCTTTTACACCTCTCGGCCATCTTCCACAGTTCAATCTATCTGTCCGTGTGGCCGTATTTCAGTTCATCACTCACTCTGTCGTCCAGTAATCAGCCCCTTTCGCAAGTTCGTTTGAATTGTGCATGCTTGCGCATTATGGCAAGTGTAATCTTAGTTGCTCCAGGTGAGGAAGGCACCCGTTTATATCGTTGCTTTTGACGAATAATAACCAGTTTACAATGATCACAAAGTATTTACAAGCAAAATTTCACGCTTATCGGTGGCCATTTTATTCGCACGTTACCAAAGCTCAGTAATTAAATACGAACCCTCCGCCTTCAAGCGTTGAAGTGCTCGTGCGAAAATTGGGCCATTACTACACATAAATGCTGTCTCACGCGACTAAATATAAACCTGCATTTTCGTTCATACATCAGAGCTTGGCCCGTTTTCACGAAAGCATATTACGCTAAAAATTTTTTTAGAGAATATGTCAGCCACTCACGATGCGGGGAATATCACCAGCGAAACCGGGTGAAACGTTATTACGAAAGAGAAGTTTTGTGATTTCGGCCCCTGACGCTTTATTGAACTTGCGTATAGTTTGACGGTACTCTTAATGCTCGTTCATACCTGCGACTATCACCGGTCGCGCGACCAAGTTAGTCGCAAAACGACTGGTTGCGAATGGTCGCTTTGGTCGTAAAGCGAGTGCTTCGGCTCAGTCGCTCACTGCTCTGATTTTTCGGTTGCGCGACTGCAGTCGCAAACCTCTGAACCAATCGCATGCGCAAGGACAATACGTCAAGTTATTTTACGGGCCTATTGCGATGCTATCCACGATAGGAGCAGACGTGAATTCTTCGCGGCTCCGGGTATCAGTCGCACGCAAGTGTGGCCATCGGTCTCCTTGAGTCGCTTTGTGGTCGTTAGTCGCAAATGGTTACGCGGCCGGTGCAAGTCACAGGTGCGAATGAGCCTTTAGTCACAACATACGGAATTTAGGCTTCCGATATTTTCGACGCAAAAATATACGCCTCGAAGTACCCCTGTGGTTTCATCATCAGCAAAGGAAACGAAAATGAGGAAAAATTTCATTTACTTGAAACAGACTCTTTAGTGTGCACGACCACCCCCTGTGCGCACTCAACAGCACTTAGCTCCAATTGCAGTTTTTGACTCCGCGCTCGGAGCAAGTTAATTCGTCATATTGAGAACGGTTGGTTGATTTTATAGAACTTTGCGTCCCCAAGCGACTCAAGCTATAGAAGGTGCCGTAGTGAAAGTATCCGGATCATTTAGACCACCCGAGGTTTTTTTTTGTTTTTATTGACGTGATCAAAGGACATGTTCGCGCACAAATGAGGCGCTGGCTACTCCTTTGCTCTTGGAGTACATAGAGTCCATGAACATAAAGGACATAGGGTCCATAAACATAAAGTACATAGGGTCCAAATTTCTAATCACAATTAACCCGCAGTACATGTAATATACAACTTAGCGTAACAGTAAAGACATATCAGTCAAAAGAACACATTCAACAATCAAATATGTGTGTACAGACGGTGATGTTTAAAAAAAATGAAGAGCAACTGTTGCATAACATAAAGAAGGTAAAAATAGTCAACACGCACATAAATATACAATCTGCCGTTAAAACAAAATAAAGCTTAAATGCGCTAGTAATGGCTAAGAATGCCACTCTCTTCAATAAAAATTTTCAGTGCTTTTTAAAGCACACTTCTGTAAACCTCTTCTTGGCCATGGGCCGAAAAGTTTCCTTATACTTAGTGGTCTGGACAAATAATTTGCGACCTGATAAAAATTCGGAAATCTATCGCAAGGACCTGCCGGGCATTCCGAGTTCCAACATACGTAGTAGAACATGTACGAGAGTGACGGTGTCGAATGCCCTCTTTATGTGCAAGAATACTGCCACCGTCACGTTACCACAGGCGCGTTCGTGTTCCACGTACGTTACTATGTCCAGAATAGCACCCATTGTGCATCGCTGTTTTTTAAACCTGTTGGGTAGTTGGACAACAAATCCGTTTCGTTGCACCACCACTCAAGTCTCGCGCCAATCATCTTTTCCATTACCTTGCATAAGCAACTTGTCAAGCTGAGTGGACGAAAAGAGTCAAAGCAGAAGGGCGTCTTTCCGGGTTTTAGAATCGGAATAACTCGAGCGACTTTCCAAGGCTGTGGCCCAATGTCTTCTGTCCATAGATTATGATAAATGTCTAAAAGAGTTTTTGTGCCTGTCGGCCCGAGGTTTGTTAGCATATTGTAAGTAACGCTATCCGACCCGGCAGCAGAGTTTTGACGACGTGAAGCAATTGCAAATTGCAGTTCGCTTGATGTAAATGCACGGTTTGTTGAGGATGCTGTGCCCTGTAGCAAGCAATAACTTTCTGCTTTGATAACGCAACAGAATTATTAAATGCTGCACAATCTGATGCAGAGCGAGGTCTGCGGATAAGTTCACAAAATTCATCCGCAACCACTATATCCCGTGTGTCCAGAGCTAAAGCGAGGGCACGAAATGGGAAGCTCAGAGTTACAGGGCCGTTAAACGCTCGAATTACCTACCATATTCTCGGAACAGGGGTGTGAGGAGAAAGCGTGCAGCAGAAACCACGCCAGCGCCGTTTTCCTAAATTTTCCATGCGTCTGCTCATGACATTGTGGATTTTCTGAGAGCTTTTGTAAGCTTCTAAACTGCCGCTCCGTTGGTGCGCTCTTTCAGACCGGCGTCTAATGGCTCTGGAGTGTTTGTACTCTCCGTCAACTGCAGCGTAGTATTTAGAAATTGGAACCTTCTTTGTGCATATGTTCACAGTATCCTGTAAAAATTTCGTAAATTCTTCAACGCTTGTATGTTCACTTACTTGATTGCTTAGGCGAAACCGAAAAGCTTTCCAGTTCGTGAATCTGCTGTAGCGCCTGATGTAATCACTCCGCATGTTCGGGTGATTTACAAGGTCTAGAAAATGATCACTTCCACGTGTTTCCACATCCGTTGACCATCCCACACCATTCACTAGATCTTGTGAACATAAAGTTATATATACAGCTGGAATAATTATACCCGCGAAGAAATGTTGGTGATCTGTCATTTAAAACAGTCAAATTACACTTGTTTATGACGCTGTCTACAACATTACCACGTGCATCACAGCGATCACTGCCCCAGATAATATTATCCGGCTCGGCCAGTGTAGCCAACGCTACCAAAAGGGGACACAAAAAGCGTTATTAGATGCGAAGCATCTTATGGCGGAGCTCAAACGGTGTGCGGCGTGATCACCCTTACTGCGCATGCACAAACCCTCTCCACATGCCTCCTCCCCACTCCCCCTCCCCTCCACCTACCACTCACCCTCTCCCATATCTATCTCCCCTCTCCTCCCCCTCTCCCAATTCCCTTTCCCCTCCTCCTCTTCCTCTCTCCACTCCCTCTCCTCGTTTAGATAAAAGGCTCGTGTTAGGTCGTACACACGCTCAGTCACTGCGCCGGTGTCATGAGTTCCAACGTCAACGTCGCTGCCAGTTGCAGTAATACCGTAAGGCCTGCCGAGATTATTATTTGGTTTGAATACATAGAAAACACGAAGACACAGAGGAAATAGGGAGGGAACAGGCTGACAACTGCCACCTAAAGGGGCACAACGCCTGCCTGCTCATTTGGGAAAGGGGAAACATTGGGGAAAGGAAGAAAGGGGGAAAGAAAAAGGAAAGAAAATAGGTAAGAAAAAAAATAAATAACACAGACGTAAACACGAATAAGTGGTCACAAGGAAAATTGTCTATACGCGCGAGGCCAAATCGGTGTTTTTTAAGAAAGTAAGTAGGGCTCGATGGGCCTGGTCACGCCGAGCAGCACAACCCCTCGGGAGCAGGCAATCATCAAGGTTCGTACTCTTGAGACCAATAAGTCCATATTCCTTGATGAGCAGTGCTCGCTGCATAACAAATGCGGGACACTCAAAAATTATGTGTTCTAGTGTCTCACAGGAGTCACACGACGTACATGATGGACTGTCTACACGACCTTGTCGGTATAAGCGCTCACGCACTAATACAGAGCCAACTCTTAGCTTATATAAGAGGGCTCTGTCACAACGAGGCAATCCACGACCACGAATACAGGGAGGGAACAACCCGCGGCTTGCGACACGTTGGTCAGGGTGCTGCTTTAAAAGATGTCGGCGGATCAACAGACGAGCGTTGTCTATCAGGCAAGAAATTTCTTGGCAGTCGCACTCGTTGTGGGCACAACTTGAAGCAACGTGATCGGCCTCTTCATTCCCAGCAATACCCACATGCGAAGGTATCCACTGGCAAATGAGGGACACCCCACTAGAAATAATGTTTGTGGCAGATTTTACAATGCTGCATGTAATTGGACCGTCGCAGCCTTTTCTCAACAGTCTGCTAAGGGCAGCACGAGAGTCTGTGAGTATGACAACCTTTGGTGCTCCTAATTCTTCTTGAACGTATTTCAGAGCAACATCAATCGCTGATAGTTCCGCAGTTGTTGATGAAGATGGATGCGGTATGCGAAACACCCGTCTGATGTTAGTCGAAGGGCAAAGAAAGCTGCAGAGCCACCTTGGCCGTCGCTGCGTACAGATGCGTTACTACGATTGCCGGTAATTCAGAAGATTCCACTACCTTCACAACCCCGAAAGAGTACAACCAGTGCACCTTCCCCATTTATCTATCCATTCCCGGAATACATAAAAAGTCTGACCAGCCTGATTCGGCACTATTTCAGTTGGCCCAGTCGCACCTATTTGAAAAGTTTGACGACTATCTCCATGTATTTACAGAGATCGCGGAGCAGCGGAAGGCTCGACGCACCGAAGCGCAACGTAAATTTACGTCGGCAAGCGGACTCCGAGCTCCGGGCTAGGGAAGCCCAGCTCAAACGGCAACGTCGGCGGGAAACTGCTACGGAAGAAACGCGGGCTCGACATGCCGAAACGCAACGGCAGCGTCGGCAAGCAGCTGTACGCAACGCCGACGTCGAAGCCAAGCGTCAGCGTCGAGCCAACGCGTCGGCTGCGGACAGACGACGCGAGTCCAACGCCCGTGTAGAACGCCTCGCTAGACAACATCAACGTCCAGGCTTCGACTGTGCCGACGCCCGGTTCCAGCGCGAATTTCTCGACTGGAGCTCCGGGCACAGCTGCAACGCGTGCGACCGACTGGTTCGATGACAATCTGACCGACGTCGGTACCATGCGCAACAAACGCCAACGGAACGCGATCGTGCAAGTGCTCCGGCTTCGCATCGCTTCATGGTCCCCTTTAGCGGGAGATGGCGTAAATTTTTTGCAACTGAGCTTTATTATGAAAGGAACAGCTTATTTAACTAGTTCCTCGCTTTTCACGCAGGTAACAGCACATATACGTTGAAGTTCATAGTATTTCCAGATTATTTTTAAGTAACTCCGTGAGCCTGTTTTGTAAACGGTCAAGTGTAAAATTCACGGTGCAGTTTTCGCAATTTTTTTTCATATTTTCGCTTAGAGAGGTATTGTTGTTAACGGATCTCAAAGAAATAAATGAAGGCGAAAATATAATTTTTTTTTACTGAGAACAACAAAAAATTCATTTTAGATTTAAAAAAAGGCGCCGTCAAAGGGCAAGACGAGTAGTTGCATTCCAAAAATGAGAGCATTTTAAAGAAGCAGGTTGTCATAAACGAATTGAAAACAAGAAGGTACGCAGCTTAAAAAAGGACGGTCGTCAAGAGGTAAAAAAAAAGTCACAGTTTCGCCGCAACAGCGAAGCAATTATTGCGATAGCAATAAATTGTAATGTAACGCGAAGAACGGAAAGCAGCTCGAAATTACCAGCGCATCGCTCGAGCCCAAAGGACGCACGAAAAGAACGCACACAGGACGAGCGCGAACTAATGCGTCACAGCTCGACACTTGAAGCGCACTGCTCAAACATAAAGCAGGACGCACGAAACAAACGAACAGGTACACACAAGACGAGCGCGAACTAAGTGTCACAGTTGTTACTTATTTCTGTTTGAACAGCGCGCTCCTTTCGCAAACGCGGCCGCTGCAGCGAGCGAAGCGAAGGACCCCACCGGCCGCCCCTTCTTTCCTTGAGATAAGCGCACGAAAGCGACGACGCCCTGTAGAGCTACTAGTAGAGCGAACAGCAACGGCGTTCGCAGGGGCGGGGCGACGATCTTTAAAGCGCGCAACACGCGCGCACGTCGCGCCATCTATGTGGCCACTAAGAAAGCATGATGAATTACATGGTGTATATAAATAGCTCGCCGTTAGCATCCTGAGAGACGGTGTTTTCGTGGCCTAACGTCTAACGCGGCGGGCTGCAAACTGAGAGGTCGCCCGTTCGATTCCGCGCGTCGGAAAGAATTTCTTAATTATTTTTCTTTGTGGCCTTTCTATATATATACATACTTATACATATACGGTGAATGACGGCGACGGGGACGGACATTTTCCAGCCGAGACTGTCCATATAATTGCTATCGCAATAAAAAGCATAACTAAAAAGAAAGGAGGCCGTCCGAAAGGTAAAACAAATACTATGGCACGAAGAGAAGATGTCATCCAGTGTTAAAAAATAGCAAGCCCTTTCTTTGAGAGCGATACAAAAGGCGCGCTGACGCAACTGTGCCCAAGCTGCTCTATACACGATGCTTCAAAATTCATCAAAATTGTTCAAAAAGTTATTGAAGTTGAGTCGATACTATTTTTAAAGTATTGTTTTATGCGATAGCAGTTATATGGACATTCGAGGCGCATTGCTGCCATCGCCATCACCGTCATGTTTCGTATGAAGTCCAAATCGATAACATCGCCCCACGAGTCTTATGATCTATGTGCGAGTAGATCGGGCGTAGGCTTCTTGCTGCACTTCCCCCAATGCGCAGCTTGCAGCACGCTGGCCGGTACGAAAGGGAAGAGAAAACGCTTGAAGTGTGCAGCAAATCCCCGTGACTCTGCTCGTACTTCACGGATTCCAAAATTTTTGCCGCAGTCGATTCATGAGGCAATGACTCCTTTATTAGGTAATTTAATAATTTTTCGGAAAAGTGTAGAAGGGGTACGGGATTGGGGGCTGGGTCGCTCGGGCAGAATCTGCTAACTTGAAATTGAGATCGAATTTTTGAAATTGAATTGAATCGAAGTTTGATCAAGCAGGCGCTGGTCGCACGCGCTGGCAGGCGCGCCTTCTCGACTGACATCATCAGGCGGCTCATAGCCTTGAACTTGCTGTGCTCTCTCCGCTTACTTCGAGTTGAAACGATGGACAGCAGGAAAACCACTTTATTAGCTGGAGCGACCGTAATAGCTTACGCCAGCATTTTGTAAAGTTAAGCCAGATAGGAACAGAAAGGAGAGGGAAAGAAGAAATAGGGATATACGTTGTGCCTACAGATCCCCCTTCTCCATTATCACCAATTACAATGAATTTATTTTCTTTTTCGTGTAGCAGGGTCTGGCAAAATTGGCACTTAGGGTCCTTCAGTGCTTTTTTTAGAAGTATTGAAGGACCCTAATGACATTCAGTGCACTGAAGTCCACTCGAAGAAAATAATATCTTTTTCTCCGTGTGAGAGAGGTGTTTGGGTAATATGTGCTCTGTTATGAGAGAGCTGAACACTGCGGTCTTTCGAGCTTCCTTTTCCGTTTTTCCGTGGGAACGACGATTTCCTATACTGGCGGACAACTTTTCTAGGCAATGAAGGGAAAGCTACGGGGGCGGAGCTTCTGCACGTGTACTCCAATGCGAAGTGGTCCTATTTTGCGTTCATCTCGCACCACTGTGGAAAGTTATGGCCGCACGCACTCAGCGTTGCATACGGAGGAACACGCAGTGTAACGTTTAAGGTACGCGTAAAAGGCGCGAATTTCTCCCGCGCGCGAAAAACACAAAGTGACATCGTATAAAGTGAAATAAATACAAATATTTCACTGCGGCGTGCTGCGTCCTGTCTCAAGGCGCTACATGTAGGAAATAAAGTAGTTTTTATATCTCACGTAGAAAAAAAAATCACACCATCTGCAGCCTAAGGGGACCATGAGGCCATGCGAAGCAGCGTTTTGGCATGTCGAGCCCGCGTTTCAGAGGGGGAGGGTAGGGGGAATAGGAGAGGGGGAGGGGAGAGGGTCGAGAGGAGGAGTGGAGAGGGTTTGCGCATGCGCATGCAGTAAGGGTGGTCACGCCGCACACCACCACCACCACCACCGGTTTGAACTCCGCCATAAGATGCTTCGCATCTAAAAACGGACGCAATTGTGGAACTGCATTCACTGGCAGTAACCTTGGCTTCGTTGCCAAGAAAAGTTGTCCAAGAGTATAGCTAAAATATCCAGTATACTCGGCTAATGCACTACATCGCATACTTTTGAACAGTACGAACAGCTATTGTCTTCAAGGTTGTGTCTGTTGCATTTCTTGAAGCATTCGATCTCGCTCCTCTATGCGCGGCTACATTTTGTTTGTTATATCCACAAGAAATGCCAGAATCGTACATGTGCGGCATTCTTATTGTAGCTTTTCGTGCTTCATGCAGGCCTTTTATCCTATTTATTCTTTATTACAAAGTCTCCACAAAGGTAAAACATGTTGCGAACCAAACTATTACATAATGGCTTGGTCGTAATGCTGCACCCGCTGAAGTAAAGTCTCGCTTTCACCAAGCAGTTCATTCTGAAAGTGATTTTCCTGCTACTCTGCCGCTCAATTTTTAATGAGCAAGCATTCCTATGCCTATCTAAGCACCAAAGCTATACGTCTGTCACGGAAGGCTAATCCATGTAAAGAAAGTAATGTGTAAAACGAAACTAATTCGAAATGAAATACTCGAGTGATGGCTTGTGAGCGTCACAACTTGACCCCCCCCCCCCCCCGCCACTTCTTTCTCCATGCCTGGTTCTGGCGAAGCAGCTGCGAGGCAGCCGCTTTTGAGGAAGTGAGTGAATATTTAAATATGTTGAACAGGAAAGAAGGAGGAAAATGCAGGAAAATGGGGGATGAATAACTGTCTATCAGTGTAGACACCTCAACTAAAAACGGACATTGGTACCAAAAAGAAAAGCGAGGGGAAAGGGGTTCGTCAGTGTCGTAAAGGTTGAACCGGGGATGGTTATTTTGCTGAATCACGGTTGTCAAAACTAGGCACCACCTACAAGTGACAAGTTCACGGTGAACTTGATGACACAGATAAAGAAACCCATATTCGTGGCAAGTCAGCAGTCACTGAAAAGAGTAACACATACCCCCTTTTGTTTTTTGTTTTTGAAGTGTGGACGACTTTAGGGGCCCGGGCTATCGTATGCTGTCGTCGTCTCATGTAGTTTGGTGTAACGCTGGCAAAACCACGTATAAAAATAGAAAAAAGATAAGAGGAAGGAAGTGAGGCATACAAAGAGACAGAAAGAAAAGGAACAAAAATAGGACGAAAAAGAGAGATACGTGAAAATAAATAGAGCAAAAAAAAGACAGAAAAACTGGAAAATTGAAAAAGAAGAAAGAGAGGGCGAAAGAAAGAGAAAACCTAGGAGAAACAGAGAAGGCTGCCCAGCTCCGCACTTCCTTCAGGCTTGGCACCACTAGAGCGAATGTGCTTTATTTTTTTCTTTTATTTCGTAGTCTGCGAGCATGAGAACACACTTCGGAAAGCTGATATTTCTTGCGTGTTGTACCGGGACCATGAGGTCTCTTTACCTTCACGTTCAGTTTCCGCCTCCCACTTCGCAGAGCGGCAGACCCGATATTAAGATCTGGTTTCGCTTACCTGCCTTTCATTCTATTCGTTTCACTAACTCGCTCAGAATTTCCACTGATGCAGGGCACGTGCGTAATTAAATCGTCACACAATTTACCTGATTAGTTATATTTTCCTCTTTTTGTGAACACTTCCGTTCACCCTCTTCTTCTACTTGCGCTTCTTGAAAGCCAGTGTGGAGTAGATGCGCGCGTACTCACCACGAGGTTCGATTCCTCGACGCAGCGTAGGTCTAAAATCCATTGCCTCGGCAGGGTCCCGTCTCAGCCCGTCTCTTTAACTCTCTAGATTGGCAATTATTCAGACCACTCCGTGCTTTTTATGAAAGCACTTTCACTTGGCGCTGCGTTGATGAGCTATACTATTCAGTTTCGCTAGCAGGAGGCTTACGCAGGTATGCAATCAAGGTAATGAAGTTTGAAGGGCTCTTCGAAGCGCCGTGCAATCAGAGAGTCATATATCGTTAACGTCTAACCCTAAATCGTAATATACTATTTCCGGGTGGCTGCGAGGCCTCGTTATTTTTCGCGCAATTAGAGCGGGGCGTAATTAGGTCGTTTGTATATCGCTGCATATATATGGTTTTTATGTATGGTTATATATGGCTCATCATCATCATCATCAGCCTGTCTACGTGCACTGCAGGGCTAAGGCCTCTACCATGTTCCCACAATATATGGCTAGAGTGAGCTCATATTGCCTGAAGTGTCAAAGCCATTGCGCTCTCCTCAAAGTCTATAATTAAGCAATCAAGGTTCATTTTGCTGCTAAAGTAGACGTAATATTTTATTTGCAGGCTTACCTCGTTATGGCGATGTCCTATTGTGTATTTAATAGTTATACGACAATGAAAAAGTCTAATATCGTCGATATTCATTACAAAGTCATTTTAAGTTTTAGCGAGATGTCCTGAAATGCTGAAAAATAGAAAAAAGAAATGCCGTGGATATTTTTCGACGAGTACCATCCCATCCTATAAAGAAATATGATATATTTTTCATGAACAAGCCGGGGCAACATTTATTTATTTTTTATTATCTTACCTGAGTGGTCCTTTATCGCACTGCTTTACACGAGGGGGTGGGCAAATAAGATAGTGTTAATAAAATTTTACGGCTTTTCTAAGGCTATCCGAAAAACACGCTAATCGACAGATTTATTTCGCGTTAGGTTTACGATGCCTCACATACCCTGTGAGCGCATTCAGGAACTTATTTTGCTGCTTAGGCTTGTGGTGGTATTAGACATGAGTTTCGGGTGTGCTTCTCGCGCCGCGGGTATCATGAATTTGCAAAACGGCACCTGCCATGATATTTAGCGCTGTGATATCTAATGGGTGATACCTAATAGAGGGCTATTTCTTCCAGCAGTGATTAGTAGCTTAGAACACCTCAACGTGCTGCCAAACTGTCAGTGTGTCTGCGCTTGAAGCTTAACACACCCTCAAGTGCTCACGAAGCCTTAGATCTAAGTTCGATATTCGCAATACTCGAACGAAAAATTTTTCGGGATCTCCTCATA
Source organism: Rhipicephalus sanguineus (assembly GCF_013339695.2). Classification (NCBI taxonomy): domain Eukaryota; kingdom Metazoa; phylum Arthropoda; class Arachnida; order Ixodida; family Ixodidae; genus Rhipicephalus; species Rhipicephalus sanguineus. The sequence goes on from NC_051177.1 coordinate 127,388,673, forward strand.
TAAATGGGGGCTAAACGCATTTCCCCCGGAGTTAACCTCGTATGCCGTGTTTATCATATCAGGTGACTATTGCATGATCAGTGTCTTCTACGATAGGAGGAGGAGGCGGAATAGACTTTGGACAGCAGAGTGAGCTGACGGCAGAGTCGTCTAAGGTGAGCGGCGTGCCTAGTCTCGGATGCCGTGGGCTTGAGCTGACAGCTTGGCCCTCTTCACCCAACGTCGCTGGTCTTCAAGGCTTGAGCTTGTCAGCTGCCCCCCCCCCTTCCCTGCTCGACATTTGGTTCAGTGATAAGAGGTATTCAAGGGTTGCGTCGACACTCCCATGTCATGAGTAGAGTGTATTCGTTGCACAGCAGAATGTGGAGTCTTTTCGGTAGCTTACGGAACACATAGCTTGAGAAAGGTTCATTCACTCCTGTGACAGGATATGCAAATTATAAATGGCCAGCCAACACACCGACTGACGTGAATAAGTGCCTGAGGACCAAGTGCCTGAGGACCGTCTAATTCTTATTCACTATAGGTCAATTAATGGGCCCCTCACCAAGTTACATAACGAATTTTAGTTAGACACTGGAAGTTGTTGCGCGCCCAATGAAGAACATTATGACAAGAAATTTTCTAATCGGTCCATTAGAAGCTGAGAAAACCAATGTTTTGAGGTGGCGCGAAACTTTTATGCTAGGAGGCGAGCTTGAAACCGTTGCCACTCGCCCCGTGTAGCCTTCGCAAGCCAAATCCCTTCCTTGCCCTCTTCGGCACGCGAGCGGGAGGATCACATGACGCATACGCATTAAAGGGCCCCTCACCAGGTTTGACAATTTTGAGCTGACGAGCGCAATGCATGCACTGGGCGTTCACGATTACGTCTGCCAAAATCTGCAACGCTACGCGCCACGTAAATGGGTCAAATTTCAAGCTGAACGCCGCTTCCCTTCTTCTCGCCGCCGCGCGCCCAGAGAATGAGGGGATGACGTACATGAGAGAATGGCCCTACGTAGATGGTAGTGTTGTGACTGTTGATTTTATACCATCGATAGTAGCATCGAATTTACTATCGATATTGCTATCGATAGCATCTTTTACCATCGATAGTACGATAGTGAGTCAGCTATCGATAGTATCGATAGTACCATGGATAGTTCTGCATCACTACATGCATGTCATGTGCGACATGATTACATGACATTGTCATGGTGCGCTTGCGGCCGTTTTGTTAACTGGATATATGTCAATATCGGTATGGCATGACCCTAGTGCGTCATGAACTAAAGGAAAGGTCATGCATTGTATATTCCAGAATATGCGTTTCATTAGCATGGCATATACCGGATTGTACATGCATGCATGCATGCATGTCAAACATGCAATGTATAGTGAACTAGGTGCCATGGCATGAATGACTTCACTTATCTCAAAGACAAAGAAGGCGATGTAGCAGCTCTCTGCCGGCTGTTTCGCAATACATCGATTCCCACAGTGCGTGGGATATGACGAATTTTTTTCTTTCTCATCCATTTGTGTCCATTTTATCAGCGCCACATGCGTGACACAAATACGTCACTAAAGTCTTGGTGGACCCCGGCAAAATTTGTGTTTTCAGTAACATGAGGCAAAATACGCGGTAGCTGCCTTCATACCTGGCAGATTGAAGAGTACAAAATACAGATAACCTATTTTCCAGCGCGGTGGTTGCTTCGATAGTGGTTTTTGCAAGATTTTGTCCTGCCAAACAACTGATCACGTGAGGCCACTACTGTCCGGTCAACAGATGTCTGTATTCAAGCTTTACTGAGCCTAACGACAGACTACCGTAATGCAGACGTATACTTCATACGACTAAGGCTTTTGAACAGCAACTTCTAATTTGGTAGTTGATGCTCCCGTAGTATTCCAAAGTGAAGTACAATCGCGTGCTCTAGTTGGCGCCTCTACTCTTATTCTAGGGCCTAACCAGGGCCACTCTTACTCACTGGCGGTGAAGTGCCGGTCGTGCACTTCATACCTCCCATTCACGTAACTGGAACAATGTGCCCGGCCACGATTCTGGTGAACGCTATTCGTCTCTGGAGCAATAAATAGCAATGCAACTGTTCAGTGACGAATTGGTTATATTTGTACGAAAGAGCTACAAACCACGATAATGACTGCTTGTAAATTATTATTTAAAGATGAGACTACATTAAGACAACGCTAAGGAGGGCACAGGTGAAAGCCAATACTCTCACGAGAAAACTTTCCCTTCCCACATAGAGGGTAGAAAACCGAGGTTTCCTCTGGTTAACCTCCCTGTCTTTCCTTTCTCTCTCTCCCACGAGACGCCCCTATCGAGAAACCTCGTACGTACGAGTAATACGCAGCACGTACATGCGAGATTATTGGATCCACAGTTGCGTATACCTCGTCCCTCCTTGTACGCAGGCTGGGGCCTCGTACACCCTCGTATGCAGCGCGGGCCTCGTACAGGCTCGTATACAGCCGCACGCCTCGTAACTCCTCGTATGAAGGTACGAGGGCTGCGCTGCTGCACGACGGTACTGCCTTATGCACCGCCTTGCAGAACTAGAGCTTGATGTCCCACAGAAGCTAATGAGCAGGCTGTGAGGCACGCCGCCCTGCATTAATTTTGACTATAATAAAGCAATTACCATGGTTATATAAACTACTTTTCGAGCGCAAGACATGCTCTAGTGGGAGGCTTCAGGTTAATTTTGTCCACCTACGGATGCTTAACCTGCACATAAATCTTAGCACAAGGGCGTTTCTGCATTTCACAACCTTTGAAATGTGGCTGTCATGGCGTTAATTCTGACTACGCACATCTCTTTCTTGAGCAGATATATCTGCATACAGCGTCGTAAAAATTTATCTGTATTCAACTTACATAGAACGGTCAGCACGTGCCTGGCGTGGCCTCTAAAGCTTGTGTTATAAGTGCGACACTGGGCAATGTGTGCTGCACCGAACAGCTTTTATGCAGTGAAAACAACACTTTGTTTACAGAAAACATGCACTCAATAACTTAAAATTAAAGAGCTAAAGAGATGCCGCAAGCATATTTTCTCCTAACATATCTGCAAGATACCGGTTCACTTGGAATGTCTCGATTTGAAGTATTCCTTTGTGCACCCCTGTTTGCGCAGGGTGAGCATCAAATGAATCATGGTAATTTGTTTTTCAGTGCAACAGAAAAATTGTAAGAAACATTCGAAAACAAACTTCAATCCATATAAAAGACACAACCCCCAGCCTCCCATTCATAGGGGCTCAATGCCGGCTTCACAGCTACGCTGCCATCTTCAGGAAGCGCCGAGAACAGCTCCTGTGGAACTTCGACCTCCGCGTGCCACGACCCGCCCACATCAGTTTAGCCAGCTCTTTGCAAACCAAGGAGTCCTGTTCATGGCCCTGGATCCGGTCCCACCGCTGCTTGTTTGTGAGCATGCTGTTCCCCAGCTGTAGCTACGAAAAACAAGCAAAACATATTTAAGGGGCAAGCTCCACATAACAAAGGACACAACAGATGGAGCACTTTTATAAGAATTAGTGCATCCAAGGAGGGCTGCGCTCGTTTTCGAACTGTCACGTTAAACACATTTTTAGCCGAGTGTGCCTGATTAAGCTTAGCAATATGCTATGTTGGGCCAGCTGGCGCACAGCTATTTGAAAGACACGGTGCAAGGTTGCAACATCGCCCTAAGTGTTTCAAGTGCCTAATGAAGCCTGCGGACCAGCAGAATGTCTTGCCTAAGCCCAAAAAGATTGAGATTACTACAGCATGAAAGATACAAATGGTTTTACCCCAGGCATGCTCCATCGGAGTTTGAAATAATGAAATAAATTAATAACAGCTAATGAATTTACTTCCAAAACGATTCTGAAGCATGTGCACCATATTCTGCACCAGTGATTTGAAATAACATGGGCACCAATTTAATATACATCCTCAAAAAAAGTAAATGTTATTCTAACGTAGCACATGCTTCACCAACTTTACTCTTTTGTAATACAATGCAAAGTAGAGCAATCGCCTCTCCTACGTCAGCAGACACTGCTTCATAAGCAAGTCGAATAGTACGAGAATCTCAATAATAGCGAAAGTTGGGCTAGTTGGTGGTTCATGCTTGGGATGTAAAAACAACGCAAAATATAGACAAGGACAGAGGAAGAGACGACACCGCGCTGAACTCGTAACTAAACTTTATTGGAAAATACACGCACATATATCAAGCAGTCGACCCGGTCACGTGGCAAACCAAAGGCGTCTGCGCAGCATAGCAAACAAGGTACGAAACATGCCTTATCATTGTGAACATCAACACGTGTGTAACAACCGAGAAAAAGCAAAAAAAAAACACCTTCATACTCTCCAAACAACATGCGCAACAGTCCATAACAAACTAATAATCACTTTAACATGGCAGCGCTGAACCCAGGTACCGAACCTCCTTTTCACCAAGGGCCACAGACGGCTTACTTACACACCTTTCCCCCTCCCTTTCAATGAAAAAAGCCTCCATCACTTCCCTAGTGCATTTGTCCCGATGCCCAAACAAACAAGTGGCTTTATCTGCCATAGGTTGGCAGCCACACTCCCTACAATGAGCTGGCAAGTGCAACCCGCCAGCTGCCGTTAATGAGGTTAAGTGTTCCCTTAGTCTCACGTTAATGCACCGCCCGGTTTGTCCTATATAAACCCCCCCGCATGACAATGGCTACTTATATACAACACACGATTTACACTGAACATATCTATTTTTTTCTCTTCTCCGGACGGAACGAGCAGGTCTTTCGTAAACCCGAACTTCTTTTAAGGGCGAAGCTCCTTAAGGCGGCACCCGTTCGTCCCTCGTAGTCATCGTAGTAGTGCGTAACAAGTCTTACGCTTTGACCTCCAAGGTGGTGCCGGTGGGAGATTTCTCCTGTGCGTTGTTGAACAATAAAAATTCGCAGCGTGCGCGTTAACTAAAAGCCGAATTCTTCTGTCTCATTCCCCATTAGCAGCCATTGCCATGTTCCAGTAAAAAACGTTAGTAGAAGTAGAAGTGTAAGTGTTAGCTAAAAGCCGACTTCTTCTGTCTCTCATTCCCATTAACAGCCATTGTTTACCTCGAAGGTAGTGCCTGGTGAGATTTCTCCTGTGCGTGATTAAACAATAAAAATTTTGTTCAAAACGCCGTTGATTGATGAAATAAACCAACGAAAGACGCCAGATGTTTTGTAAAAGCAGAACGAAAGAACGCCAGATGTTTTTCTTAAAGTGTAGTAGTAGTAGTTGTATGTAGCCACCTCTCCCGATCGTCAACGGGCGAGGTGGACCGGCAACGGCGCGAGGACCCTGCCGTACGAGAGTTAAATCACACTAAAAGACATACTTTGCGGGCGATACACTCTAGTGAGCTTTCAACTTTCCGTCTTAATGTACATGATAAAGAAATTATTTCTACGAAAAACGCAAGGCACACCTTGAGCAATATATTTGGTTTTGGGACGCTAAATGGAACCATGAGGCGATGCGAAGCCGGAGCACTTGCACGATCGCGTTCCGTTTTGGGCATGCTACCGACCTCGCGTCGTGGAACGCGCGTCCTGTCTTCCCTCTAGCCTTGCCTTTAATTCGCACAGGGCGAGCGGGGAATGCGGTCGCTCTTGGCGCTCTTTCGCTCGGGAGCGGACTTCTTCCTTCCATTTAACCGATCACAAGTGATAATGAAGGGACCACGTAAACCAACAGTACAATAAAAGTTTCATGTTTAATATATACACGATGTTTCACACTCTTTATATTATGTACTGGGCGCATTTCACGGAAGAGTTTCACGGTTTACAGATGATTCCCTCCGTAGCTTCGCCCCACTCATCATCATTCACCCCGTGGATATGCTGTGATTTTTTTTGCACGCGGGAGCAAATAGAGGACAACTTATTGGGAGCGGACATCACTACACGTACCCCATACCTACTGGCCGCATTTTTTAAGCAATGTGAAAACTTGTGCACGTAGGGTACCACAACCGGTTTCTTTTCATTGCGCACGCGCTCTGTTCTCCTGTGCGTATCACTTTCGCCTTTAACCCACTTGATTAGCTTTTGACAACTCCTCAAGATTTCCGTATCAGGGTAGCCCGCCAACTTCAGCCTCTCAACCTGGCTCAGGAAACTTTCTTTCAACGTATGCGTGCACGTTTTCAGGAGCGCAGCCCGAAGCGCAGCATAAATAATGCCGGACTTAACTATCTTAGAATGGCCTGAGGTGAACGGCAAGATACCCTTTACGGATCGGGGCTTGTATCGCCAACACAAATGTTCCTCGTGAAACCGCAGTCTAATATCTAGAAACTGAAGCTCTCCTTTTTCAGGCAGCTCGTAGGTGAACTTTAGCCCATGGCCAGAATTCTTAAAAATGTTTAATATGTCAGTTCTCATGCTATGCTGACTGTCGGTTTTAATTACAACAAAGAAATCATCAACATACCGGAAAATGTGGCAAGACAGATTGTTCAATTTATCCGCAACGGACCTGTCGACTTGTCCCAGGAAAATATTACTTAAAATTGGTGCCACCCTAGATCCGATGCAAACACCAGATTTTTGGACATAAACGCCCCCTTTCCACTCTACACACATTGACCGCAAGTAAAACGTCAGCAATTCCAGAAAACTTTCCAAGGAAACGCGACAACTGTTAACGAACTTAACTTCATTATTGTCCTCAACCACACAAGATTTAACACTCTGCAGCAGTTCAACATGCGGTAAGGAGTAAAACATGTCTTCAATGTCGATGCTGAATGCCGAACAAGTACCCGGGTTATTAGTTCTGAGAAAATCTACTACACCTTCAGAGTTCTTTACTACAAAAGGATCGACTACATTGAGGGCTTCCAGGTGCATCTGCAAGTAAGTCGACATCTCAGACAGCCAAGTTCCTTTTTCTGATATAATGGCTCTGAACGGGGAATTAAGTTTATGGGTTTTCACTGAGAAAAAAACTTGCAAGTTCACTTCTTTTGCCTTTTTTACTCTACTGACTAGACTGGACAGATTCCTATCTTGCAGCATAGCAATAGCCTGCTGTTTCACCTTCCCTTTTTTTGCCACATTTTCCGGTATGTTGATGATTTCTTTGTTGTAATTAAAACCGACAGTCAGCATAGCATGAGAACTGACATATTAAACATTTTTAAGAATTCTGGCCATGGGCTAAAGTTCACCTACGAGCTGCCTGAAAAAGGAGAGCTTCAGTTTCTAGATATTAGACTGCGGTTTCACGAGGAACATTTGTGTTGGCGATACAAGCCCCGATCCGTAAAGGGTATCTTGCCGTTCACCTCAGGCCATTCTAGGATAGTTAAGTTCGGCATTATTTATGCTGCGCTGCGGGCTGCGCTCCTGAAAACGTGCACGCATACGTTGAAAGAAAGTTTCCTGAGCCAGGTTGAGAGGCTGAAGTTGGCGGGCTACCCTGATACGGAAATCTTGAGGAGTTGTCAAAAGCTAATCAAGTGGGTTAAAGGCGAAAGTGATACGCACAGGAGAACAGAGCGCGTGCGCAATGAAAAGAAACCGGTTGCGGTACCCTACGTGCACAAGTTTTCACATAGCTTAAAAAATGCGGCCAGTAGGTATGGGGTACGTGTAGTGATGTCCGCTCCCAATAAGTTGTCCTCTATTTGCTCCCGCGTGCATAAAAGAAGTTCCGGTTTACGAAAGACCTGCTCGTTCTGTCCGGAGAAGAGAACAAAGAGATATGTTCAGTGTAAATCGTGTGTTGTATATAAGTTGCCATTGTCATGTGGGGGGGGGGGGTTATATAGGACAAACCGGGCGGTGCATTAACGTGAGACTAAGGGAACACTTAATTAACCTCATTAACGGCAGCTGGCGGGTTGCACTTGCCAGCTCATTGTAGGGAGTGTGGCTGCCAACCTATGGCAGATAAAGCCCCTTGTTTGTTTGGGCATCGGGACAAATGCACTAGGGAAGTGATGGAGGCTTTTTTTATTGAAAGGGAGGGGGAAAGGTGTGTAAGTAAGCCGTCTGTGGCCCTTGGTGAAAAGGAGGTTCGGTACCTGGGTTCAGCGCTGCCATGTTAAAGTGATTATTAGTTTGTTATGGACTGTTGCGCATGTTGTTTGGAGAGTATGAAGGTGTTTTTTTGCTTTTTCTCGGTTGTTACACACGTGTTGATGTTCACAATGATAAGGCATGTTTCGTACCTTGTTTGCTATGCTGCGCAGACGCCTTTGGTTTGCCAGGTGACCGGGTCGACAGCTTGATATATGTGCGTGTACTTTCCAATAAAGTTTAGTTGCGAGTTCAGCGCGGTGTCGTCTCTTCCTCTGTCCTTGTCTATATTTTGCGCTGTTTTTACATCCCAAGTACGAGAATCTGTTTCTTCTCCTATAGAAAAAGACCAGCTTTATCCAAAAGTTCAAGCAAGAGAAATAACAGCGCACCTAAAACCTATAAAATGGTTGATACTTTGTCAGCCCTCTATACTACAGTAAACATTCGCACATCTCATTCAATGACTGGAAACACTAGCTAGTGCGATGACCAGCCCAAAACAGAAGTGGGCGAACGCATCAAGTAGCTTCTTCCTTATTTGAGATAATGTGAGCCACATCAAGCACACATAAACGGAGGGATGCTAATGGAGACTTTGATACGAAATGAACAGCTATCTAAAGAAGCACGTGGTTAAGACATTCTCCGCCACGTGCAGCAACGATCCCAGCTGTTCACAAGAAAACCGTCTGCTCTTACAAATAACTCATTCAATTAATTTTGATTATTTATCCTGACAGTTAACTGGCCCTCATCTTAAGTAAACTTATGCTCCGCTATCATATATATCCAATATAACCAAAACATTAACCATGAGTTTTGTGCCAGTTTTTCTTTTAAGTACGAAGCATTTCTTAGCGAACCTCTGGCACTTTGCGCGTATCTATCTATCTATCTATCTATCTATCTATCTATCTATCTATCTATCTATCTATCTATCTATCTATCTATCTATCTATCTATTACAGCGAAAGCTGTTATGAGATCATTTCACCGGCCGTTTTTGGCGCCGTAGTTGTCCGCCGCCGCCGCCGCCGCCGCCGCCGGTGTCCGTAACCAGTATCGCTCGAAATAAGAAAAAAAAACGAAATAAGAAAAAATTCCAGGATGGAACGAGGTTCGAACCTGGGCCCTCTGCGTGTGAGCCCAGTATTCAACCTCTGAGCCATGCCGGTGGTTGAAACCGCTTTGCAAAAAGGTCCTATACAGGCTTCGTGTCGGGAACGAACCACATTAGCATATGCAATATAGCGTGGCAGAAGAGTAAAATAAGCACCAAGCGTCGCAGAACGCGAATTCTATAACCAGGCGTCACACAATGCGAATTGCGCAACGAGTAGGTTGTTGATTGCTTCCAACCCATTACAAAGGTCTCTGCCATAATTCTTCGTCGTCATCAGGCACAGCATCAACAAAGTGCGCATAATGCCTTGCATGCGTTTAGCAGATAGCACGGCTCTCCGTAGAATGACGAAAAATGGCACAGTGCCTGCTGCCCTACTTCTCAAAAATTACAATGATTTATAGCGTAGTGGGTTCCTCTCAAGTGCACTTGTATTGGTTGCCAAGGAAGCCCATAAGCGCATGATCCATTTCCTCGGGGTCTCAGTAAAGTTCTTCGCACCCCTCCCCCGTCTCTCTCCCACGTCAGCGTATGTTATACAGCATGACGGCAGAGGGAAATAGCGACCGGGCGTCACCCAGTGGAAATTACATAACTGGTGGGCCGTTTAAAGCTTCCAACCCATTACAAAGGGCTGAGCCGTAATTCTTCATCGTCATCAGTCGTCGCGTCAACAAAAGTGCACATAATCCCTTACAGACGTGTAGCTGGTGCCTCGCTTCTCCGCAGAATGATGAATAATGGCTTAGTAGGCGCTTCCCAACTTCACGAAAATTTGATTTATGGCGTAGTGGGTACCTTTCTAGTGTACTTGTATTGTAGCCCCAAGAGAGCTTACAACGGGCTCTTGAAACGCCGCTCTTCCAGCTTTCGCTGTGACTGTGCTGCGGTTTCAGCGCAGGCCTGGCGTTTCTATCTATCTATCTATCTATCTATCTATCTATCTATCTATCTATCTATCTATCTATCTATCTATCTATCTATCTATCTATCTATCTATCTATCTATCTATCTATCTGTCTGTCTGTCTGTCTGTCTGTCTGTCTGTCTGTCTGTCTGTCTGTCTGTCTATCTATCTATCTATCTATCTATCTATCTATCTATCTATCTATCTATCTATCTATCTATCTATCTATCTATCTATCTATCTATCTATCTAGCCGCCTACGTCTGGGTGCTCTCATGATCGCCTCCTTAATTTGGTGTACACCAAAGTTGGCATGGGAGAGTAAAAGGACTTGACGAATATGGCTGTGGGGCCATGGCATGAATAACGTGAACGTTCTGTCGCGTACGTCGTCAAACCCTTTCCTCTAGACACGTGTGGCACATACCCGTTTACCACGAGCCGCGGTGTACGGGCATGCGCCACAGGTACCTATATGTGTGCGCATACATTTTTATACAAATCTTTAGCGTAATTTTGTAACGTTTCGTTCAGTAAAATAAATTACGCCACAGTCAGCTTCTCGCCGCACGCTTCGCATACCATTGACTCCCACGGTACGTGGGATCTGCCGAACTTTTTTTTCAGGAGTGATGATTTCGAAAACCGGAAGTAAGTGCTCAATCGGAAGTGCTTGGAAGAGAAGCAAGAGCGTCTCTCGAAGCTCGGGGTACTAATAACGCGTCACGGGCAATATCATTGCGGAAGAAGACGAACCACAGCGTCGCAGTTGTCAAAATGGACACAAGAGGGACAACACTTACCATTTATCAACGAAATCTGGGAACGGATAGCCATTATAAATATATTTCATCTGCCCTAGCTCTGGGCTCTTGCGACACGAATCTGTGTTTCCGGGATCCTAATCTGCCCGATGGCAGATGTAATATCGCTTTCGCCGATGTGTAATGAGATAGGCTCCCTCGCGTTATTACAAGTTTTATAGCGACGTGGTTCGCCCCGGCGTTCCCTATCGCCGACCCCTTTCCCACCTAATCCTGAAATGTGGCCAAGAGCAGTGCCCTTCAGTGAAATTAAATTTTTCATTCATTCATTAAATGTGTTTTTTTAAAGTGCAGTACCAGTGCATAAATAATTATTCCTTCAAAGGGAACTTCGTTTCTATTGCGTTGGTAGTAAGACTGCAATCTCGGGAAAACAAAATGTCCGCTGAGTTGACCTGAAGCAGGTGGCTTGTGCGCAGCTGCGAGTGGGGACAGTAAGGAGAGGGCATGGAAACACAGAAAGGGCTGCGGTGAAGTGGCGTTTCTATGTAAATAAATATGTCAACGCAAGCAAGAATGTTCCCACTGCGGGGTTTGAATTCTCCGCCTCTAAGTAACAAACTAGAATATCGGCCAACACCCGTGTTACTTACAAGCCATTTCGCTTTTTGTATTCTGCAGTGGCACAGTTTGCCGAAAGGTCCGACAATAACTTATCTGTTACAAAAAAAACCCGAATTGTTCCTTTATCCTCGCTTAACTGAATGGGTTGAGACGCAAAGAATTTGAACGGTCGCGAAAAGTTTCTTTATTTTTGACATGTTTATTATGTATATATAAAATGGTTTATCTATAAACCTGCTTGATAACTTTCATAGGAGCGCTCATGTCTCACCATTAAATTTTCTCGACGCATTTTCTCTCACGCCGTGAGGAATTTGAGAGTATGGTACAAACTACAGACCGGTATATTAAACAATACTAATAAAGTCGTTATTCAGGCTTAGAATATTTTCCGAGAACAGTAAAATGTGGTATAAGAAAGCGCTTCAAGCAATGCCCTTATCTATTATCATGTCATCATGTGGTGCATACACAAAGAAATGTCATACATTGGCTGCCCAGACAGATCTCAGCACTTCTTTACACCTTGGCGCAGCGGAAGTTATCTCAGGAAGCAGCGCATCTGATCGCCTTCTGGTTGCTTGAAATTTCGCTTCAGCCTTCTCAAATTTACGTTCGTGTGTGTGTGTTCAATTTTCCATTGTTATAGGAAGCCTACAAGAATGCACTCGTCGCATTCTTCTTTTAAAGCAAACAGCACTATTGGCGAAGGAAGGTTCTGAGCACCAGGGGGCTAGATTGCCCTGAATTCGAGAGAAATGAGCCTTAAACGCCGTAGAGGTACTTCACAGCCCTGGGGGCAATCTGAAACTCGTCTGCCAGAGCGACGCGATAGCGCAGTCATACTACACCCACCCGCCACTAGACGGGCTAGCTGTAGGCACTGCGGCGCTGATGACGCTCGGCGAAGCTAAACTGCTTGTCGCCGTAACTTTATCCGTGCTCATTACTACAGCGACAGATGATGACACCAACACGCGCGCCACAGATTACTGCGTTGGTCTCTTCTCTCTTTTTTTTTGTGACCATCAGTCTGGTTTGGTTAGTGCTGCTTGCATGATAAAGGTCTTTTTAGAACGCTTGCAACGGCTTCTGCATCGCTGACGTTCCTTCAAGACGTCATTTATATTCGTAGTTTCGACCTTGAAATCTCTGCCACCCTCACGATAACAAAACGAAGTCATTTGGCAAAACTTCAACTACCTTCGATGTATGCTCTATGTGGGCGTTCCGTATACGTGCATTCGAATAAACGAACGACAGGATTCCACTTGGAGCGTTTGTCCTAGTGCACATATGCATAAACAAGCGAACAGAGGAGGGGGGAGGCTGCTTAGACCTTTCCCTTAACTTTGGCGGTTTACATGGGTATATATAGGAGCACATACAACACACACATATAAACATATAGGGGGTCGGACACCTCGCGATATGAAATCTTTGGTACGCCTGCGCTCAAACACCTTAAAACATGAGTCGCGTCATTCTGTCTTCGCAAGTGAAGTGCGCCTTGATTCTCCACACGCTAAGCCCTCTCACGGCATCTACGAGGTGCGCGATACGATCAGTTAAGCTGACAGTGCAGATGAGCTCGGCTATTTGCTGTATTGCGGGTTTAGAATGAAAAAAGGTTTTAGGGAGCTCCTCATGGGCAGGAAAAGGCAAGCATGCTATATATCTGCTAGTTGCATTTAGAAATGTGTACATGAGACCGATCAGTTCTCTACTGTATAGTTATCAGGTGTGTGAACATAGGGGTTTACTTATTGCTCAGGCATATTGAAATGTTTTCTGCGTGAAAATGTAAGATACCAATTAAAATTGAATTGAAAAATTTTAATTGAGAAGGGGTGGGGAAGCGGGTGGCTGGGGTTATTTGTATGCGACTGCACCGGCGTCAGCGGCCCGCCATGCCTGGTCCAGGGCCGTTTCATGGGCCTCCTTCACCTTCTTGGTGAGCCAGGTCTTCCACTGCTCCGTTCGCCAGGCTCCGTGGTGTGGAATGCAGGGTGAGGCTATGCAAAATTATTACTCACATTGAAAGCTTTTCAAAGAATGTTTCGCATTAAAAATGACAACCACGAAGTGTACTACGATCTCTTCTATGCGTCAATGGGTGAGCTTTGTACAGCTCTACCTGAAAATATTCTGCCTTTCAAAATGACACGATGTGAAAGAGTGGTGGCACTGTTTAAATAAGGGAAGGATTTACAGTACAATGTACTCTACTATATGGGAGCTGTACGCAGCTGTCCCTTATCACTAAGCTCTGAGTGTTCATTGTGCGTTTAGAAAAGAAGGGGGATAATTTGATAGTGCTAGGTACCCTACTATGGGAGAGGGGTAAGCTGTTCCTTCAAAAACAGGAATTCTGAATGTGATATCAAGAGGCCGGATTTTTAGGCATCAAAAATGGCCTTTTAGGCGCCTAAAATAGGCAGGCAAAGCAATGTTTTAGGCCTCCCATGTCGTAAATATAGGCACAATAAATTTTTACATACCTGCCAATAACATCAAATTAAGAACATGGGCGACCTGTATCTACAACAGAAAGGGAATAAATGTGATTGTTTATGCTGTTCCAAAGGTGCCAACAGTTGAACATAGCCGTGCATTTGTTCTTTTTCCCGCACGGTTCGCAGAACACTGAATTAGCTTTCATATTGTACCACGGTGAATAGGCATGTGTGAAAGGTGAAGTTTAGAGCCGGATCGAATACGAATAGAACAGCGATGACACCGAATCAAATACGAATCGAAAACTATTCGAATGGTTTTTATTGAGGCAACCACTTCTTAAAAGCGGCTTAGAATTATAGTGGAACCTTTTCCGAAACAATCCCGGATTTCCGTAACATGTTATTCAAAACAAATATTCACTTGATTCAAGAAAGGAACATCACAATTACTGTTAACCGACAAAAAAAAACACCACCATTTTATCGGCTTAGCCAAGTTCATATACAGCAGCAACTAGAGGCTTAGAAGAATTTTTAAGTGGAGGAAGAAATACAGGGGTGACTATAGCATCCAAGGCGGAACTTTGTCAACAACTTTTCAGTGAAACTTATATATAGATAATAAACAATATTTATAGTCAAGATCACCAGGAATGACATCGTGGAGACAGTCGACTGATGACTCGGTCGCTTCTGTGACTCTGGAGTTAAGCAAAAATGCCTTCATCCTGTAATCTTCATAGCGTCGATAGTCCCGCAAAACCTTAATTGGGCTGCATACATCTAGGTAATTCGATGACTAAAACTAGGAAACATTGCCCCTCTTGTTGCAAAGTTCCTTCGAGGTTCCTTTTTTTTTTGCATCGGTGCTTGTTATTCAAAAAATATTTGAAAAATACTCGGTATTTCTAATCTTCAATATTCCATTCGTTATTCAATTACTTCGAATATTCACACGCCCCTAATGGCGAGTCGAGTATCCACTGTACACCAACGCACTCCCGATCCTCTTTCTTTTCGGCATGGCTGGGAAGGGCAGAGCACCAGTGGACAGCCAGACAGCCGAGCGACCGGAATGAAGGGCTGCCTAGTATTGGCCAGGTCGAATCGCTTATAGCACTTCTCTCCTGTCGGCAAGCAACGTAAGAAGTAAATTGCAAACAAAACAAAAGCCTCGCACGCACGCTTTTCTTTCTTGCTTTGCTCTCCGCTGTTTCGCATTCGCCAACCTCTCGCGTCATTTTAGCGCGGTGGCGTAATCTGGCCCGCGCGTCGCATTTCACTGCTGCTAGCGGTTGTTTTCCGCAAGTTTGCTGAACTACAAGACTAAGTTGCAGGGGCGTAGGCAGAAATTTTTTTCGGGGGGGGGGGGCACCTCCTTGATCTGTAGTGGGGACGAGCAGGCAGATGTGGTCGAGTGTCATTTTCTGCTCTGTATGCTATGGCAAAAAAAAAATTCGGGGGGGGGGGGGGGCACGGGCCCGGTGTGCCCTAACGTGGCTACGCCCCTGCTAAGTTGAACCTGATATAATTCCGAACAGTCAGTGTTGCCCGGTAACGTGATTAACGGTTTCACACTGCACTCGGAAGTGAAACTTGAGGCTAAATAGCCTTCATATAAGCTCTGTTATTGAAAATGGGCATTTATAAGCACTTAAAGGTCGAAAAGAAGAATTTATAGGCAACAGTTAAACACTAATAATGCCCTCCTCAACCTCCTATTCGTGCTCGTATGTCAAAGTGGGTCGGTAGCGGCGCAAGCAACAAAAAAGACAATCCGGTCTCTAGTGATAACGTAGGATGAATGTGATTCCTCCTCTTCTCAAGTCTTTTATATCAGAGCTAAAAATAAAAATATTAACGGCTTAAAGCATTATGTACTGTGCTAGGCAACATGACTGCAAGAACGGGAAACAATTTTTGCATAACGCTTATCAATTTGGATAAGCGTTATCTCAAATTGATTGTTGTGCCGGCCGGCCGAGTTAGTCGATAGCGTTTGTGTCATTTTTCGATTTTTCCATTGTCATTGTTCGCCTGCCTATGTACTCTCGGCCTTTCCAATAAGAAAGCAGTTGATAGTAAGCGCTGTGTCCTTGTGTGTTCTTCGTCAGGTTCTCTACGCTGTTTTTCCACAATGACCGTCGTGACAATACGAGAAATGCAAAAATTCTCATCTCCTGACGTCATCATATGGCGTCACCATGACGTAACATGTCGCCAAAATTTGCGATGTCATCACGACTTTATCGAGACGCCACACACGACATCGTCATGTGGGCGAAGTTTGGCGATCCTAGAAGCACTGTAAATCCACGTTGGTGCAGAAAGTTGGGCGTCGGTACAATCGATTGTGAGGAAAAAGAAGATGGCTTTCGCCTTCGAGTCGTCTTAGGCAAATGCATGACAGACCGTGCGAATTTTGCACTGTGGGTACAACGCATTTAAATGGTTCAGATATATTCATTTCCTGCAAACATAAGTGCATTGTTTTTATCGTACATTTTTCAACACACTTCAACCGTGTAATGCCCAAAAGGCGTTCTGCCTTGAGAAAAATTTTGAGAAAAGGCTCACCATATATACTGTTCTTGTAGAGTTCATTTTAAGAAAAAAAGGGTGAAATTTTATTTCGAACATAACTTGATTACTCTTAATTAAAATAACTAATCAATTTGATTAAATGAGCAACACCGTGTAACTTAAATATAACATTAAATATCCAATAACGGCCTATGAAGCTTTGACGGGTTTTTTACCTCTTTTGAGGCATTCTATTCAATGTATCAAATATGTAACAGTGGTTAAAGAATTACTGGTTACTCGCTGTGGCGTTTGCTTCCCGCCTACAGATACGCGAAGTTTCCCTTATGACATGGTTGTGCTGGTATGCGTGAACAGCGTATGGAAAACGAGAATGGCGGTAGAAAACGGTGATTCAGAAGCTCGTTCTGCTAGAGAATACTTCATCGAAGATGGAGTATGTATTAGTGAAACCTAGCGAATTCGAGAAGAACCACCAATATGGATTCGTATGCTGATAACCTGGTTTTTAAAGGTAAACGTTTTTAAACCTGTGACAGGCCAGCCAAGTTGGTTGAAGTTTTTAGATAGCATCTTCATTGCTAAGAGGTTTCTGTACATTCTGTGTTGTTTGTATGTTTGTGACGTGAAATTGAAAGTTACAGTCATTAAAAAAATTCGTAGCCCTGTGTCGCACGGGGGTTCTCGCTCATTTTTTTAAATGCGAAGCATTTCTTAGCGAACTTCTGCGACTTTGAGCGTATCTATCTATCTATCTATCTATCTATCTATCTATCTATCTATCTATCTATCTATCTATCTATCTATCTATCTATCTATCTATCTATCTATCTATCTATCTATCTATCTATCTATCTATCTATCTATCTATCTATCTATCTATCTATCTATCTATCTATCTATCTATCTATCTATCTATCTAGCCGCCTACGAATTTGTGCTATCCTGGCCGTTTCGTTAATCGGATGTATACCAAAATTGGTGTGTTATAACATGGCCTTATTACGAACATAAACGACAGGTCATATCATGAAAATCATGACACGCATGTCATAAACAGCATGATTTACTTTCCAAGGCTTTAGGCTCTTGCGGCCGTTCCGTTAATTTCATATAGTACACAAAAATTGGTACGGCGTGACAAGAATTCATGACGAACATAATGGCAGGTCCTAACATGCAAATCATGACGCGCATGTCATGTGCAGCATGATTTACATGACATGGTCTCTGGGCGCTCGCGGCCGCTTAAATGAAGGGATATATATGAAAACTGGTATGACGAGACATTTCTGTATGACGAACATAACTGACACGTGGTAACATGAAAATCATGACATGCATGTCATGTACAGTCAACCACAAAAGTTTACGGACCAAGCGAGCGCGTGGTCAAGAGCCCCTTCGCGACATTTCCGCTACGTCAGCGGCGATCGACAGCAGCGCAGCGCCCGAGACGCATCCCTCCCTTAATCGGTGGCCTGTCTGTTTTCTGACTGGGCACAAATATTTTTCGCCTTTCACTTTTTTACGAGACGCGCTCTTTGGCAGCCGCGGTCTATCTGTATAACTGTTATCGGTCGCTATCTTTTTCACAAAGTGATACCTACCCAACGGCACGCCGTGATAGCTTCGATCCTGCTATCAAAGTAGAAGTGTGACGGTCATACTGCAGATAAGCGCTTTGCGTGAAAACTGCGAACTAACAATGCGCTTCGTGGCAGTGGAAAATTGAAAAGCCAGTCAGTAACAATAAGACCCATTTCCGGCCCAGCGCTGCGGTCGACGGTAGATGGCGCTCCGCTAGGTGGCGCGGACAAGCAGTTTGGCACGCGCTCGCGTGGTCCGCAAAATTTTGTGGTTGACTGTACGTACATGATTTACATGCCACGCTCATGGCGCACTCGCAGTCGTTTCGCTGGATTGATATACACCAAAATTAGTATTGTGCGATGTGACTATATGAAGAACATGAGTAACAGGTGGTAGCATGAAAACCATGACATCCATGACATGTATGTCATGATTTACATGCCACGCTCATGGTGAATTCGCGGCCGTTTCGCTTGCATGATATACACCAAAATTGGTATTGCGCGACACAACCGTATGACGAACGTAAGTGAGAGGTGGTGACATGAAAATCATGACGTGCAAGTCATGTACGACATGATTTACATGCCACGCTCATGGTGCACTAGCGGCCGTTTCAGTAGATTGATATACACCAAAATTGGTGTTGCGCGAAGTGACTGTATGAAGAACATCAATAACAGTTGGTAAGATGAAAGCCATGACATGCAGGTCATGTATGTCATGATTTACATGCCACGCTCATGATGCATTCGCGGCCACTTCGCTAGCTTGATGTACACCAAAATTGCTATTGCGCGCAGCGACTGTATGACGAACGTAAATGAGGCGTGGTAACATGAAAATCATGACATGCCTGTCATGTACGACATGATTTACATGCCACGCTCATGGCGCACTCGTGGCCGTTTCGCTTGCTTGATATACACCAAAATTGGTATTGCGCGACGCGACTGCATGACGAACGTAAATGAGAGGTGGTAACATGGAAATCATGACATGCATGACATGTACGCCATGATTTACATGCCATGCTCATGGCGCACTCGTGGCCGTTTCGCTAGATTGATATGCACCAAAATTGGTATTGCGTGGTGTGACTGTATGAAGAGCATGAATAACAGGTGGTAACATGAAAACCATGACATGCATGTCATGTATGTCATGATTTACATGCCACGCTCATGGTGCATTCGCGGCCGTTTCGCTAGCTTGATATACACCAAAACTGGTATTGCGCGATGTGACTGTATGATGAACAATAGTGACAGGTGGTAACATGAAAACCCATGATATGCATGTCATGTATGGAATGATTTACATGCTATACTCATGGTGCACTCGCGGCCATTTCGCTCGCGTTTCATTGGCATGGTGTATACTAGGTTGTGCATGAATGCGTGCATGGCAAACATGCGATATATGGTGGACTAGATGCCATGGCATGAATAATTTCATTTGGCTCAAAGACAAACAAGGCGATGTATGCAGCTCTTTGCTGGCTGCTTCGCATTACATCGATTCCCACAGTGCGTGGGATCTGCCGGCTTTTTTCTTTGTACTATTCGCGAATGGTATAAGTTGGACACGCGTGTTGTGCATCTTCCAGCGTATGCATTTTATTATTGCGATAGCAATTACATGGACACTCTTGGCGGATTTTTGCCTTCACCGTCACCTGCGCCGTCTTGTCCCGTATGTGTACTTGTATGTATATGTAAATAAAATACACACATAAAACTAAGAAAAAACATGGCTGATCCCTCTGTCATAGGAATCGGTATAACACGAAAGTGAAATGTGTCTTCAGAGACGTAGTTGAGCGTTTGTTGCGCATTCTTTCGCCCCAAGGGCGAAGGAATGAATGCTATAGCAACAAATTGTAACGTCACGCGAAGAACGGCAAGCAGCTCGAAACTTGCAACACGCTGCTCGAGCAGAAAGGACGCACGGAACGAACATACACAGGATGAGAGCGAACTAACTGTCACATTTGTAACTTATTTCTGCGTGAGCACCGCGCTCCTTTCGCAAAAGCGGCCGCTGCAGTGAGCCAAGCGATCTTCGTGCTCTCAAGGCGAGACGTACAAACCACCGCGATCACAAGATAAGCGCACGCACAAGCGACCACGCCCTGTAGACGCGGGCGCTCGTCGCAACGGCGACGACCTTTCAAGCGCGCTCTTCTTATACGCTCTTCGAGCCCTTCGCGCCATCTCTGAGTACAGCCACCGGCAAACGGTGTATATAAATAGCTCGCCGTTAGCATCGTGAGGAACGTGGCGTCCGTGGCCGAATCGTTTCGCGCTGCAGAGCGAGGGGTCGTAGGTTCGATTGCCGGTGACGGAAGTTTTTCTTCTGGTTTTTTTCTTTGCCCACTGTTAGTCTGTATATTTTACAACGTCATATTCGTGACGGAAATACGTCAGTGGAGCCGTGGTGGACCTCGGCATAAAACACTTTCTTGTTAAAAATTCCGAAGCGCTCGTCCATTGATTCGAACCTGCGACCCCTCTCCGCAGCGCGCTGCCTTGGACAATTACGCCATGCGTAATTCGTTCTCTAGGATAATAACGGCAGAATACAAATTGTCACAAATTAGCGTGTTATAAAGCGCGCGCGCGGCCGCTTTCAAACAGCTACGAGACAGAACGGCGCGAACCGCTCGCCCAAGAAGCGCAAAAGACGAAAAAACAAGCATCAAAAGACGCCGCGGCGCGTCGCATTCTCCTCACCCACTCGAGCCAGACGCAGTCAACACGATCGAACGCCCGGCAAAGCCTGGATCTTTCTAGAAGGAAAGGGTGACGCATCCGCAAGCGATGCCGTCGCGATTCGAATATACGAGAAAGCTCTCGCCCTTTCTCAAGTCTTAGCTGTATTGCACGCCGAAGAACCCTCGCGAAGCTTCTAGAAACCGGGGGAGAAGGGATAAAAGCGTGCAGGCGACGACGGTCAGGTGGTGCAGACAGTCAGCGAAGGAGTGAGCGAGTCAGTCGGCCCGGATATCCCCTTCAGGCGCGAATTATGATGCACTGTCTGCAAATGTCTCAAATTCGCACAACGTAATTCTAAGGCACTCAATACTACATTCCAAGAAAGAAAATAAAGTCTGCTGTTTTTTGCGAGTTTTGCTAATTAATCTTAATTAGAGGATAATTGAATATTTAATTACTCAGCAGTCAGTCATGTTCCCTTTTCATATAAGAATAAGGAAATTGTTGGCTTAAAATGCATGC
The DNA here is from genome assembly GCF_013339695.2 of Rhipicephalus sanguineus. Classification (NCBI taxonomy): domain Eukaryota; kingdom Metazoa; phylum Arthropoda; class Arachnida; order Ixodida; family Ixodidae; genus Rhipicephalus; species Rhipicephalus sanguineus. Next base: position 127,409,999 of record NC_051177.1, read on the forward strand.
GCAATTTGTTTTTGGCTGCGTTGATTTGGTGCGGAGAAAAATAATACTTATGACGTTGGTCCTGGAATGCGGCACGTCGAACGACCCGTCGAACATCGTAGTGCCTTCACTAAAGTGATCGGTTATGGTCATACGTAGCACATTGAGGTTAAGTCAAGACACGTTGACCATGCAGAAGGTTCAATTGATGCTATGCGCAATGTATTTTGCCCTTTGTTTTCGACTAGTCCAAAAAACTGGCAAAAACAAGTTGCGTCCACATATGTGGACGTTGCGCCTGAAGCGCGAAAGACGAAAAAACAAGCATCAAAAGACGCCGGCGCGCCGCATCCTCCTCAACCACGGGAGCCAGACGTAGACAACGCGATGAAGCGCCCGGCAAAGCCTGGATGTTTCTAGAAGGAAGGGGGGACGCAGCACCGAGCGATGCCGCCGCGATTCGAACCTACGAGAAAGATCTCGCCCTTTCTCTAGCCTCAGCTGTACTGCACGCCGAAGAACTCTCCAGACGCTTCGAGAAACCGGGGGAGAAGGGATAAAAGCGTGCGACGACGACCAGACAGGAGTTAAGAAGAGTCGAGGCAGTCAGCGAAGGAGTGAGCGAGTCAGTCGGCCCGCTGATGGTGAAGTTGTGCTAAGTGTGGCTCCGTTAGCCAAAGAAGACGTGTTTATGATGGTGTGCGGTCAGTCGATCGTCGACCTGGAAGAACCCGATGACGACACCGTGTGAGCCGTGACAAGTCACGACGACGGTTGAGCTACGACGATCAACGCTGGAGCTGGCGTGAGTGTTTCCTTGAAGAGAAGCATTCGATTACCGTCCAAGTATTGTGGACTGGATACGCCATTATCTATTCAGGACTTTAACTGTCGTTGAATAGTTGTAATGCATGCGATTGCATTCGTAGCGTGTGATCTGTTTGTTTAGCTCCCGCTGTGTAAACACCATCTGAATTATATTGTGAAGTCGTAACTGGTACCAGCCGAGTGTGCATGTGTTTGTATTATTTGTATTGCCTTAACTGAGAATATATTTCGTTTTCGTTTGTGTTATCGACTCTCGGCTCTGACTCGGTCTTTGGACCACAACCGGCGTTCGCTGGCGCACCAAAGGACCAACTCTAAATTGTCCGCGCTTTGTGGTGCGTTTTCGGAGGGCCGTGACGCCAGCCCTTAGAATCCGCCCGGCGATTGCCGTCCCGATTAACGGGGCCAGTGACACAAATGCACACGGCGTTGGGTGAAGTGATCGGGACGACACACGTGGCGAAATTAAAACTGTGTGAGACGCGGGCCAAGCTGCATCGTTGCCCGCGTTGCTGTTGCGTCGTTTTGCTGGCGACCCACGCTAGTTCTCCATTTTGGAGTTGTAGAACCGTGCCACTTGTGTCCAGTCGTTTAGGTAAAAATAAGAGCGTCCCGTGGCTCGTGGTGGCGCGAGAGAGTGGGAGTGCTTTGGCTGTTCCTGGCCCATTCCCCTTTGTTGGTGAACGCCATCATAGTCAAGACACCATCATCATCATCATCTTGTAGGATTATGGCACATGAGCGAAAAAACAAGACAACTGAACCAGAATCATAGCATGTGCCCGGCGTAAGCGTCGAGACGCAACTTGATGACTGCATGTAGTCGGGTAGCAAGAGGGCCCTGCGTGGCACCCTGCTACCTCCGCCGGTGCTTTCATAAAGTTCACTTCTCTCTCTCTCTCTTCTCTATGTTACACCGTGACCCGAATCCTGAGACTACAATTGCAGCGCGAACTAACAAGACTCCCGCGAAGAAAAGAAACTTACGGCACAAGCGCTAACTGCTGTATTATTTTTTTATACGCCAATGCATATATAAGCCCAGACAACCTCACCGCACATGCACACACAACAATAGATCTAAACCAAAACGTGTAACAAGGATGATCGCGTATTAGATACGGGAAGACATGAAATCATATTCAGATGGGCGCAGAGACGAAGAAGTAAAGAACAAGTGAGAAATAAGGACAAAGAAGTGCGCTTGCGCTGTAATTTTAGCCTCGGGAATATGTACCAACTAGACCGAAATGTTTTATTTCAGTGACCAGAATCGATGCCCGCAGCGAACGCGAGCCAAGCGCCGTCTTTATTTTATTCTCTTGAGTTCGCGCGCTCTCCGGTTATGTTCGCTGCCCAAAGAAAGGCACTGCAGTGTCTTAGGACAACGCGGACGCAAGAGTACGAGAGTGGCTTGCGTTCTGCGCATGCGGTTTGGTGGCTCGCAAATATCTTGGGTCCCAAGTTCTAGAACTCTCTAGTGTTTTGCCGGAGTTGGAATGCGCGCCTTCGACTTGTACATTGACATACAGGGCGTCGTCGACCGTGCTCGCCCTATTATCTCTAGAGGGGGAGGGGGTGTACATCTTGTGCTTTCACCGCAAAGTTTGCGCTGAAGCTATATACCACACAAAGGTCACTTTGCTCGCTGCAGCGGCGACGTTTGCGAAAGGAGTGGGCTAATATCTGGAAGAGGCAAAGTAGGGGCTATTTGAAGTCACAGCTGTGACAGTCCGCGCTCGTCGTATGTATACATGGGCGTTCTTTTCGTGCGTCCATGTTTGTGTGTGAGCAGCGTGGTGCAAGCGTCGCGCTGTGGCAGTTGTTAGTTTGCACTCGCCTTGTGTGTTTACTTTGCCTCCGTCCTTTGTACTTGAGCAGCGCTAAACAAGTTTCTAGCTGTCTGCCGTTCTTCCTGTGACATTCTAATTTCTTGCTATCGCATTCATTGCTTCGCCCTTGAGTCGAATCTGCGACTTTTTTCTTCATTACAAGATGCGTACGTGTTTGGGTGTATGCGCAGGAACAGCTGCGCGAGCGTACCTCATCGTGTCGATTTTAACAAGATTTGATACTTTTCTATCCATTTACAATTGCCCATTTGGACCATGTAGGCTACATAAAAAATAAATAAATAAATAAATAAATAAATAAATAAATAAATAAATAAATAAAGACACGCGCTTTCGGAGCGTATGTCCACGCTCCGGATCCAGCCGCGCGAGGAATACTTATTGTGTTTTATTGAGTGCTCGCTAGGTGGCGCTGAAAATTTTTTTTTGTGTGTGGAAACGGACGGACGGCACAAAATCAAGAGGTGGACCGCTTACAGCTCCTCTTCTGAAGGCAGAGGATTCAAAGAACTTAGTACTCTGCTATGGGGGAGAGCGTGTTCCTAATTAAAACCTCCTTGGTTCCCAATGGGACGAGACATTTTATTCGGATAACAGGAATGGTGAGTTAGATAATTTGCTTAAATTCTGACCTGAAATGTAGTGCACGTGGGTGCATCTATATCGTTCGTCAAAAAAGAATAAATATAGAAAAAAGCTCCATAAGCAACGCAATCCCACAAAACTGCCCCGAACACTAATAATTTTTATTAAAACGGGCAAGAGAAAAAAGAAGAGGGTGGAAATTTTATTGACGAATGGCAGCAGACATTCTCTGCTTGAGAATTGTCAGACAGTACGCAAGCCTCAATGATAATACTAGCAGCTCGTAACGGACGTAAGGCAACAGCAAGAAAATTAAAAAAAGGACTGTTTTTAAACCTTCCTGGGCAATACTGGACGATATTAGCCAGCTGCAAGTTCCATTAAGCGTTATTTAGCCTGGACTAACTTGTATGTAATTGTCATTTGCAGCAACTACAGTGGTAATAACACTGTCACGCTCTGACACACGCACACAAACACACACACACACATACACACACACACACACACACACACACACACACACACACACACACACACACACACACACACACACACACACACTCCAAAGTCGAGATAAGCTCCGTTCTGACGTAACAAAACGGGCACTTTCCTGCGTATCCGGCGGTTCCAGTGTTGCCTGAACCAAGGCCTTAAAATGTGAATGTCGATGTGTAAAATTACGTTCAGTTTTTTAACACGAAAGTGTTCTATGCTGGGGTCCACCAAGACTTCAGTGACGTATTTCCGTCACGGAAATGACGTCGAAAAAATTTACACGATGGGAGGCAAAGAAAAAAAGGTTCCGTCAACGGGCATCGAACCCACGACCGCTTGGTCCGCAACAACAGATGCCGGGCACGCTATCCACTGCGCCACGGTCACAGACCCTGGGGGCTTTACGAACGCGCCTTTTATATCTACCACTGTCCCGGTCGGCTGGGTGGTGTTGACCTCTGGGAGTGGTAAGGTAAAGTAATTCGTCATTGCTGTCGCCTCCGCGACTAGCACCTGCAACGCGTTCCGCGTCCGTCCCATTCGGCGCGTTTTCAATAGAAGTTGAATTTTGTCAATGCCTTAACACACCGCGAGGTGGCGACCTTTGCCCAAGCGTCGTAAAAGCGTCGGCCTCGCTCAGCATCACGCTAATACAAACCAAAAATAGCTCTGCGACGCGCGCCTGCCTCACCTGGCTGTAACACCGCGTTTCATGCTTACGCGCTCGCCCCGAAAGAAATCGCGGCCAGGCTACCGGGGCGACACGACGCGCTTTGCATTTCCCTCTAGTCCGGCCGTGGTGTTCAATCACATTTTAACATGTCGCGGGATGGCGACCCAGTTCTACATCCAATATGCGACGCTCTTCTGGCTATCACACCTCGTTCTCTGATTACGCTTTCACCGTTAACTACTACAGCTACCACAAGGGTTTGTTTAATCATTTAACATGGACGTTAGTCGTCGGGATTGAGATGTACCACCAATCATCATAGTGGGCGCATACACGTTAAACGGCGCCATTAGCTGCCAGACATCAATATACATTGTCCAAACTCTCTTATATCAATGTACAGTAATTAAGCATTCAGTTACTTCTCTAAGGGCACGCTTTACTTTCGTGTTATTCCGATTCCTATGACGGAGGGATCAACCGTGTTTTTTAGATATAAGAAATGGGTATACCACACAATGCGGGACGCCCCAGAGCTTTTTCTAATAACTAGCACTCAAATTCAGGAATTGTTCAAGGGGCTCGTTTACTCGTTAGACAAAAACCGTATGACTCCAACATACAATTAAGTAACGGAAAGCATGGGGCACATTATTTCTTATTCTCAACTGTAGTGTAGTAATCATACCAAAATTTAAAATCAGTAAAAGCGGACGAAGGAACTACCCATTCCAATGGTGGCTGGGCCCGAAACCACAACATTTGGAGGCTGTGGGTTCGGGCCCTAGCAACTGACTGGGTGTTTTTTCTTCCACTTTAATTGATTTCAGTTTATGTCGCAATTATTGCGCTACGATGAAAAACCACAAATAATGTCCCCCTGTACTTTCCATCGCTTACTTATGTGTTGGATTAATTTGGTTATTCCCTAATGTTAGTAATGAAAGCGTTGACTAACAATCATTTGTTAATTAGTCTATTAATATGGAACTTTCGCCGTGGCAAAGTATTCCTGCCTCGATGTAGAGCTTGCCTTTGAAACCGCCGGTGCTTGACTGTCACAGCACCTTTAGAAAGAATCAGCTTTCCTAAATACATCGCCTTGTTTGTCTTTGAGCCAAATGAAATCATTCATGCCATGGCATCTAGTCCACCATATATCGCATGTTTGCCATGCACGCATTCATGCACAATCTAGTATACACCATGCCAATGAAACGCGAGCGAAATGGCCGCGAGTGCACCATGAGTATAGCATGTAAATCATTCCATACATGACATGCATATCATGGGTTTTCATGTTACCACCTGTCACTATTGTTCATCATACAGTCACATCGCGCAATACCAGTTTTGGTGTATATCAAGCTAGCGAAACGGCCGCGAATGAACCATGAGCGTGGCATGTAAATCATGACATACATGACATGCATGTCATGTTTTTCATGTTACCACCTGTTATTCATGCTATTCATACAGTCACATCGCGCAATACCAATTTTGGTGCATATCAATCTAGCGAAACGGCCACGAGTGCGCCATGAGCATGGCATGTAAATCATGGCGTACATGTCATGCATGTCATGATTTTCATGTTAACACCTTTCATTTACGTTCGTCATACAGTCGCTTCGCGCAATACCAATTTTGGTGTATATCAAGCTAGCGAAACGGCCCCGAATGCACCATGAGCGCGGCATGTAAATCAAGACATACATGACAGCATATCACGGTTTTCATGTTACCACCTGTTATTCATGTTCGTCATACAGTCGCGTCGCGCAATACTAATTTTGGCATATATCAAGCTAGGAAAACGGCCGCGAATGTATCATGAGTGTGGCTTGCAAATCATGTCGTACATGACCTGCACGTCATGATCTCCATGTTACCACCTCTCATTTACGTTCGTCATGCAGTCGCGTCGCGCAATACCAATTTTGGTGTATATCAAGCAAGCGAAACGGCCACGAGTGCGCCATGAGCATGGCATGTAAATCATGTCGTACATGTCAGGCATGTCATGATTTTCATGTTACCACGCCTCATTTACGTTCGTCATACAGTCGCTGCGCGCAATAGCAATTTTGGTGTACATCAAGCTAGCGAAGTGGCCGCGAATGCATCATGAGTGTGGCATGTAAATCATGACATACATGACCTGCATGTCATGGCTTTCATCTTACCAATTGTTATTGATGTTCTTCATACAGTCACTTCGCGCAACACCAATTTTGGTGTATATCAATCTACTGAAACGGCCGCTAGTGCACCATGAGCGTGGCATGTAAATCATGTCGTACATGACTTGCACGTCATGATTTTCATGTTACCACCTCTCACTTACGTTCGTCATACGGTCGTGTCGCGCAATGCCAATTTTGGTGTATATCATGCAAGCGAAACGGCCGCGAATTCACCATGAGCGTGGCATGTAAATCATGACATACATGTCATGGATGTCATGGTTTTCATGCTACCACCTGTTACTCATGTTCTTCATATAGTCACATCGCACAATACTAATTTTGGTGTATATCAATCCAGCGAAACGACTGCGAGTGCGCCATGAGCGTGGCATGTAAATCATGTACGTACATGACATGCATGTCATGATTTTCATGTTACCACGTGTCAGTTGTGTTCGTCATACAGAAATGTCTCGTCATACCAGTTTTCATATATATCCCTTCATTTAAACGGCCGCGAGCGCCCAGAGACCATGTCATGTAAATCATGCTGCACATGACATACGCGTCATGATTTGCATGTTAGGACCTGCCATTATGTTCGTCATGAATTCTTGTCACGCCGTACCAATTTTGGTGTACTATATAAAATTAACGGAACGGCCGCAAGAGCCTAAAGCCTTGGAAAGTAAATCATGCTGTGCATGACATGCGTGTCATGATTTTCATGATATGACCTGTCATTTATGTTCGTAATAAGGCCATGTTATAACACACCAATTTTGGTATACATCCGATTAACGAAACGGCCAGGAGAGCACAAACTCGTAGGCGGCTAGATAGATAGATAGATAGATAGATAGATAGATAGATAGATAGATAGATAGATAGATAGATAGATAGATAGATAGATAGATAGATAGATAGATAGATAGATAGATAGATAGATAGATAGATAGATAGATAGATAGATAGATAGATAGATACGCTCAAAGTCGCAGAAGTTCGCTAAGAAATGCTTCGCATTTAAAACACCTTGCTGGGGTTGCTTCGCCGCATGTTATGACTGCACGGATGAGCAAATTTCAAGTAATTCTAATCCTTCACATGTTATTAGCGAAGGCAGCGTGCCATTGAAACTCCCCTGTACATTCGGCCACTGGTGTACAATGCGCGTATCACAATCGATAAATGTTATTAGACATTTTGGGATCCTCGAGGCAACCAATGTGACTGCATTGGCATCAGATCAGATCGCCAAACACTGTCGCAATTATGACTAAATGTAGCAACAAAAATAACACGAGTTTTTTCTTGCTATTGAAGGGCAATTAATAACTTCTTGTCTCCAAATTGCAATGTAACTATATGTATGAGTCGTATGAGGCTGTGCTAGGACTCGTATCAATAACATGACTTAGTGTCGACTGAGGCTGTCACTACGCGTATCGTGTTGTGTGCTCTTATTTTATGTTTATATCCCTTCTTATCAAGCGGTGCGTGCAGTTTACACTTCAAAGGAAGACTGCTAGCTCACTTTTGTCTACCTATATGTGGTGTTCTCATATTTACATTAGTAATATCGTTAATAATCATACGTTCCGCGCGTATCTATTGCTTTGTAGACATTGTAAGCTATCAGGCAAAAGACGGGAGGCCGAACAACAGTGGCGTGGATTAAAATGTGACTCTTGGTTTTATATTTTCTCGTTATATATAACGGCAAAACAGCAGTGAACTAGAGACCGCTGGTAAGTGACACGGAAAGAAAAAAAAAACCTGGAGGACACTTGAGCTTCGCATTCAAGAGCAGAACGCGATAGCGTAAGCGGACTCCGTGCCTATCGCCTTCTCAATTGCTAGCCTCACTTCGGTTCTCTGTGGATGCCTCAACCGTGCCTAAGCGAAACGAATGTCTGTGCGCTTAACATTAACCATTTCAAACTATCCTGGAATGCCCACTGCAAGTACAACTGTCAATTGCCCACTACGCCATAATTCTTCCTTTGCGAATCAGCGAAGGGCCTACTACGTGTCCGTAATGCAACACGCGAACCTACGCACCTGCTCGCTTTGTTGATGCGTCATTAGCTGATGATGAATAAATATTTCTGAACTCTTTGGAATGGTTGAGCCTTTAAAACAACCCCTCTTGGCACAATTCACATGTTTTCACGCCTGGAGCAATTCTACGCTTTTGCCACGAACCTTTACATGCGGCTGCTCGCACTACATCAAATTCGTATAGGAGTTTTTTTTTTTCGGATGTATTTGCAAGCGGTGGCGTGGTTCTATGGTAGAACAGCTGCTTGCCACGCAGGGGGCCTGGGTTTGATTCTCACTCTACCGAAGATTTTTTTTATTTATTTTATTTGTATCTTTCTCAATTTTTCACTCACGGACAACGCTAATTTTTCGCTCACAATCAGTGACGCCGACACTAATGCCGACTCTGGAATTTCTGCGAAACTACCCTATTAACGCTGTCGCTTTAATAGAAGTACACACTATGACCTCTTTTATGTGTGATGGGATAGGAGACACATATCTTACTAATATGAACAGGAAAAACAGGAGGTGTGCTCTTAAAGCACGTTATCACTAATTTCTAACATTATTATATAGGGGGTCCCAAAACCACGATATGGACGCAGTAGCGGAGGGTTCCGGAAATTTCTACCACCTGGGTTTCTTTAATGTGCACCTAAGTCTAAGTACACGGGCCTCAAACATTTTCGCCTCCATCAAAGTGTAGCCGCGGCGGCCGGGATTCGATCCCGCGACCTTCGGGTCAGCACTCGAGCGCCATAACCACTAGACCACCGTGGCGGGGCGTTATCACAAATTTTTATGCATACTTACTTTTTCCATAACTTCAAGTGTGAAATTCTAGGTGTATTTGTGAGAAATGTACCTGCCTGTAAAATACCGGCGTATCAGCAAAGCGTCGACACGATAAGAGAAGGCGAGCATAGGTTACTGCCTTGTTTTTTTTGTTTTTTTTTAGGCACATCTTCACTTCAAATGCAATAGGGAGAAAATGGCTGAGAAATATGGCAGTTGTTCAAAATATCATTAAGAAAAAAATCCACTCATGCAGCAACAAAATTTCAGCTCAATTGCCGAAATATTATTCACATAAATAATGCCACACAAGTATAAATTGCTACGAATGAGCATAACTGTGCCCGGTCTAAACGACTTCATTTCTAGTTTTCTTTTTTTACCGTAAGCCAAGCCGCCATTTGCCATTCAATGGTGCCGAGTTTCGTTCATTTGTCTCTTAAGCCGACTGATTTAAACATTACAGACAAAAACATATAAATCTCGTGAGGTCAATAAGGTTTCTGCAAGTGTTCTTCATAGAATGCGGACCTCGTAACGCCCTGCTCGAGCATTTTTGCGTCATCTTTTCTTTCAAGTGTTCTTTATTGAAACTAACACTCTATATTTGAGTATTTTTTAGAATTGAAGGTCAACAGACTTGCGTAGCAACCTTCGCAAGATTGCTTCGTGCTAGCGAGTTTTCATAATTGTGTTTTTATATCCTTAGATTTAATGGCACTCGGTGAAAAAAAAGCCGGTCGACTTCGTCTTCTACTTCTTCTTACATTACACTTCCAGTTATTTTGCTGCGCCGAAGAGTTTCATCGGTTCGAAGAAGTAGTAGTATTAATATTTGGGGTTTTACGTGTCGAAAACACGATGTGACTAGGAGGCACGCCGTCGTGGAGGGCTCCAGAAATTTCGACCACCTGGGTGGATACTTTAACGCGCGTCTAAATCCAAGCAATACACGGGCCTCTAGCATTTTGCCCCCATCGAAATGCGACCGTCGCGGCTGTGATCGAGCCTGCCACTTGTGGCTTTGAGCAGCCGAGCATCGTAACCACTGTACCACCGCGTCCGAACGGGGTGCAGTAGCGGAATTGGTAGACGCTGTACGAACAACAAAAGCTTTGCAAACAAAGTTTTCGTTTCTCTGGTTCTCTTGTCTGGCCCCCTTCTCCCAACGTGAACCTTTCCCAATGCACTCAACTATTTGCCGTTCTGTGTGTAATAACATTACACAGAAACATGGTATATCGGATGGCCAGGAAGAATGGATGGGTTCAAGAGGATCGGGTTCTTTATAAAACGTCACGAAATCGAGCGGTTAGGCGTACCAAGACCAAATTCGTGTGCTTAAAACAGAAAGAGATGTTGTCAGAGAAATACAGAATAAAGGATATGAAAAGGAGGTGGATAGGGGGCGTTCCGAAAGCAACCTATGTTGGAGACTCGAACGAGTCAAAGATCACAGCATGTCGATTCTAGGAACATATATCTTTTTATCTATCTCTCTGTCTTCTTGTGTGGCACTTGTACTTGTAGGCAGACTTGTAGCGTAAGAATAAAAAGAAAACAAGAAAAAAGGCTTCTGTGCTTGGTTCAAGAAACGGAGAATGGGCGCTATTCATGCGGCGCCGGGGTGATCTCTGGTTCTCTTGAAGGTGAAGACTCAACGTCTGCATGTGATAGCTCTTTCGAACATACTGGCGATGTGTTTTTGTCGTTGCTGTGGCCTGCGCTGTTGCTGTTGTCCTCATAATAGTTGACGTTGCTCTTGTTGTTGCGTATTTAAACTTCGAGCTATTCCTACTCTATTTTCTACCTTTTTTATTTTTAGTGCTTTTATGAGTCGGGTAATGGTTTAAGAGAAAAACCGGAAACTGTGGCATCACACCGCAAAACACGAAATTATTGGGACCGTGCGCCTGTCTTTGGACACCTCCTTACTGCCTTTGTTTTAGAAGCCGCGACGTACAGCCGGCTAAATCCTTAACTATCGTGCCCAGCGGCAACGTTTTTGTTTGTCAGCGCCATATGACTGAACGAAGAAGGTAAAGTTGTTTTGTGGGCATTTGCTTTGTGGCCATTCACTTGCCCTCACCCTTTCTGGAACCTAATTCAGTCATATGGCGAAGATACACAGAAAACATTGCCGCTCGCGAACGATAGTTAAAGATTTGGACGACTGCACATTTAACTTTTGACTGTTACGACCGCTAAGACCAGTACGAAAACTTAAGCACATAAGCACAGGTAGATCAAGTATAAGTATCCGCAAGCGCAAATAACGTTCATTCCTGGATAACTTAATGTCACAGCCTGCTGAAAATAGAAGGAAAACGTAGTAGGTTACGTATGTGATACTAGCCGCAGGAGTACCGCTGTTGCGGCGTTCTGAAGCTGTGTACGTGTCTCGAGTCTCCGATATCACGACCATGTTCGGAAGAGTAAATAACAAGAAAACCCGCTGCCATGGCATCTATCACTAGAAGCGAAGTATAAAGCATGGGCCGCTATATCTCTCGACATTACATCGATGCAGGGTGGCAAGGTATATACAAAGTAATGGAGGTTATGGGTATGAGTTAGATGAGCTGTGAACCAAAAATGTTTGCTATGGTAGCTCATACCGTAGTTCGGTGGAAGTTCTAGTAATTTTTTGAAGAAAAGAAGCTTGCTTGGCGTATTGATTTTCTAGTACTACGAACGGTCTATTAGAGGTAAGGAATTGGCCTCAAATATAAGGAATGGCAATCGGGGATGGCAGAAAACCAAGTGCACACATGCAGGAGAGAATCATCTTTATGGGCATAGAACGATGCCCGCTGGCGCAAGAAAGGAGTAATTTGAAATCAGTAGGAGAGGCCTTCGTCCGGCAGCTGAAGTAAATATCAATAAAATGATGATGACAGTGTCAGGCACTTAGCCTTATTGTGCCGCATACATATAATCTTGAGACTGTCGCATACAGCTTTGTTTATGTACTGTGAAACTAGCGCACTAGTTTATACCCTTACAAAAAAACTTAGAGCCTATCTGCAGAAATTCTACAGACCACGAGTCACCCCGGATTCGGAATGCGGAAAGAAAAGTGACAGACTTTTTGTCACCCCTTGTCACCTCCCAGTAGGCAATTGGAACACCCTTTCTGCAGAAAGTCTGCAGAGCATTTGTAGCCGCCAGGATGCAGCATGCCGGCAGAATGTCTGCAGAACGTCTGCAGAGCGTCTGCAGAATTTCTGCAGAATATGTGCGGAGCTTTGTCGCGGATGAAAAATATAATAAGAGCTACCCTTTGCGTTAGCACCACGAGTCAAGTGACATGCAGCATCCAGGGGTAGAATACCGTACATACACCTACCAACACACGACCACAGCGTACACGCAACAGCAAATACCGCACACTCGCGCTTCACAACCTAACACCGACCACCCGGTATATATAGCCATGGTATCATGGCCTGTCATTCAGTGCCGGTGGGAAAATTCCCATGCTTCAAAATTTTAAATTTACACGTTCACAGATAGCATGTAAATTTATGCTGGATGTTAGGTTGCCATAAAACACATAGGTCTGTTAATCTACACCCGCCAAATGTGCAACGCTATTTTAATTAGCGAATTCCAATTACCAGCTGGCAGGCTGTCGCATGGTGCTCCAGAAAAGCTGCAGCCTTTCTGCAGAAATTCTACAGACCATGAACAACCCAGGTGCAGAGCACGTGAAGACAGACAAGTGGCAGACTTTTTGTCACCCCCTATCAGTTGGTGACTGAAAATTGAAATCTATTTAATCGTTAGTATCAAATGTGTCACGGTCCAGAATATATCGATACATGCATATATATTAAACACATCCACACGCTCGCACTCTGGGCGCTCATTATCAGAAAAGTCTGCTTGCCGTCTCCTAGGGGTCTGCAGAAAATCTGCATACTAGGTCTATATGGGGGGTGACTGATGGGTGACTGAAAGGTGTAATCTATTTATTCATTATTATCAAATGTGTCATGGTTCAGAATATATAGATAGATATATATTATATGCATCCACACGCACGCACTCTGGGCGCTCATTATCAGAAAGGTCTGCTTGCCGTCTGCTAGGGGTCTGCAGAAAATCTGCAGACTAGGTCTATATGGGAGTGACTGGTGGGTGACCGAAAGGTGAAATCGATTTATTCATTATTATCAAATGTGTCATGGTCCAGAATATATAGATACATACATATCTATTACATGCATTCACACACACGCACTCTGTGCGCTCATTATCAGAAAAGTCCGCTTTGCCGTCTGCGAGGGGTCTGCAGAAAATCTGCAGACTAGGTCTATATGGGGATGACTGGTGGGTGACTGTTGGGTGACTTAAAGGTGAAATTCATTTAATCATTATTATGAAATGTGTCATGGTCCAGAATATATAGATACGTAAATATATTATATACATTCACACGCACACACTCTGGGCGCTCATTATCAGAAAAGTCTGCTTGCCGTCTGCAGAAAATCTGCAGACCAGGTCTGCAGAAAGGTCAAGTCGACATAGAGGTGACTGGAGTGACTTGGCGGTGACTGATAGGTGACAGACAGGTGAAACCAATTTTTGTAAGGATATGTAGTAGGGGTGTGCGAATATCAAATTTTTCTAATACGAATCGAATACGAATATCCACCTTCGAATATCGAGTTGAATATCGAATATCAAAAGAAAAATGCCTCCACAGTAACAATATTTTATTTAACATGTAGCTACTTGAAAACAAAAACATTAACAGCCTGACTGGCAACACAACATACACTGCTATCTCCAGAACACAATGTCCAGGCTAGCACAATGCACATCACAACACAAGCAAATATCACAGCACAATGAAAGTAATGACTAGATGTTATCATGAAGAAATATGAGTTGCTCCACATGATCAGGCAGCAGGGGCTCCCTTCTAACAGAGACACCCCCCCCCTGCCACTGAAAAGGCACGCTCGCTTGGAACAGAAGTGGAGGTACATGGGGCAAAGCTTTGCCAGACTGGGGTATCTGAAGGTGCCTACAGTCCGCCACCAGTCACGTGGGTCACTGTCTTTCTTCAGAACTGGTCCCGCATAGTGAACTAGGGGTAGTGCGGCACGTTACGGCCGCATAATATTGAAAATGTACGGTTACATGATCGCCAACAGCGCTGCACGTCGGAGATGCACCAGCAATAAATCATACGTATTGGGGCGCTCGTCGCAGGCAGATATCGCGCCTCCGTGTACTTACGATGTTTATCGCTCCTCTCGGCAACGTTTTTAGCTATACGAACGCAGCAGAAATGTGGAAGACGAGTTATTTTATGCATGATAATCGAATCGCATAATCGAATTTTTCGATTTTTCGAAGTTATCGAATATTCGAAACTTTCGAATATTCGCACACCCCTAGTATGTAGTTAATTAAAGAACTTTTTGTTGTACAGGCAGGAAAAAATGAAGATTAATTTACAGTATTTAGTAATTTCCTTGACAATTGAGTTAAATTAGCCACCCCGGCAATCTCGTGAACCTTAACTTGCAAGAAATATGAATATGTTCGTGCAGTGCAGATAATCTAGAGGAAAACATTAACTTATTTCAAGTTATAGGCTCAAAGACGAATGAATACTTTCATAATGTTAAACAAAAAAAAAACCCTTCACTTATGAAAAGCATGCCGATCTTGTCGCATGCTTTTTTCCTTTCACTGATCTGTAAATGTTGCACCGCAAATTTGCAAGTACCTTATCCACAATACTCCCTGTTCAACCTATAATCGCTTACAATATTATCGCTTGAGGACGACATGAACTCTAAGCTATAAAAGCTCGAGTAATCTATTGATCCTGTGCAAATTCCTTTCCTTTCCGTGTTTCGTCAGTGATACGAAGGGCAGTCGGCCAACGTTATCGCCCGTATCAGCTCGTTCTGAATGAGAGGTACAGTTTATGATGAGGATGGTGAAGTTAGAGGATGGTGAACTTAGAGACAATTTCTAAGTGCACAATGATCTGGTGTGACAACACATGGGTGAACTTGTTCGTGTGTATATTTGTATTTTGTGGGCTTTTCTGTTGAGTAGACACTTGTTTGCCTTGAAGTGGAATAACTGCGTGAGTGTTCAGCTGGGTGCCTATTTGTACAATTTTGGGCTTGTACACTAGTTTGTGATGCCAACTGTTATGCAAAAGAAGAGCAGTAGCCGGTGCCACAGATTGACGCCGACCCCTCCTTATATACATTTAATTTAAACTAGATCGTTGCTCCACGCTGTTGCATATAGATGCAGCGGAAAAAATGAAATGAACGGTTCATATGGTTCACTAATGACTTTCAGAGACATTTTGCCCTCTGCGCCAGCTTTGCGGCAAGAAATAAACACACAAAAGCAGTAATAAATTATGCCAGCAAAATACACGTCACAGAAAGTGCTATGGCTCCAAAGTGGATAGTTTGCGAGAAAAAGATAAGGCGCAGCCTCGGTCGTTTCCTCGGAATGGATGGTGGTAATGCATCGGTAAAGTGGATGGCTTCGGAACACGAAAGTATCTTCTCGCTTATTCTCTTTTCCTTCTTACAGCTTATGCTTTCCACGTATCGTCAACAAGTATTTTATTTTTCGCCCAGGGGCAATGACGCTGTATCCATCAGAACGCAGGTTGGGCTCTTAGTACCTTCAGTCTTGAACCCTATCTCAAAGCTACCAGGACACAACCAAAGTGCTAACGTTTTTATAAATAGCGTAAAGATTATAGAGCCACCATGCGAGCTATTCAAGAAACAAGACATTGTGTTGGTAGATATTCAGAATTTCACGCTTTCAGCAACGCGCAGTGGCCTTTTTTCAGGGCCCACTAAACACCCTTAATAACTGCAGTAAGGATCATGACAGAATTACCTTGTGACAAAACAAAGATCTCGAACAAATATGCACTTACAAGGATTTGCAGACGCTCGCCATGATGGTCTAGTGGCTAAGGTGCTCGACTGCTGAGCCGTAGGTCGCGGGATGGAATCCCGGCCGCGGCGGCCGCATTTTCGATGGAGCCGAATATGCTTAGATTTAGGTGCACGTTAAAGAACCCCAGGTGGTCGAAATTTCCGGAGCCCTCCACTACGGCGTCTCTCATGTCGTGGTTTTGGGACGCTAAACCCAACAATTATTATTATATTATTAGGGACTTGCAGACAAGCTTTCGGTTCTAAGCGGTTATAATATGCATGATTAGATGAGCAATACAGTAAAAGTGGTCGTGGTTATTTCATTCCTGCTCCTGCTATGTCGCCATGGAACACACGTGAGACAAGAATGATTGAGGGCACGTTCCGATACATTAATTGGTTATCTGACGGTTTGAATTTTCACTTGTCTGAAGCTGTCATCAAAATGCATTTTTTTTTGTCGAGTACTAATTACGGTCAAGCCTGACTCAGCGTAAGGTGAACGTGTCTATTGCTCAAAACTAATTTTTCATTATCCACCATTCAAGACTAGCTAATGCCGACGATAGTGCTAACGAAGGGCCATCAACAACGTCGATGAAGCACTAAATAAAAACGGAATGAGGACATAGATGAAACGTGTATCATTATCTCTGCCTGACGCATTATATTGGGCGTGTTATGCTCAGCGTATTTTATCTCATTTCAGCCGAACAACGGCCTAATAACTGATATGAACCTATTACTAAATATTCGGCCTACAATGAGACAACAGAAATAAATAACGAACTCAGCATTAACTACTACTTCTAAGGATCAGAACATTTTACCAAGTGTGTAAGACTGTATCTTTAAAGTACAAACGAAAGCTTATATTCACAAACTCGGTAAAGTGATTTGTGAAAAGCAACGGTGGACATACTTTGTAGCGCAAGTAGTGTCATCCTTCCCCAAAAAGTTCACCAACAAACGTTTCCCTTTGGCTAAAATTGTTTGCACATAAGTTCAAGTGTGCAAAAGCTGAGTAGTCAAAACACAAACTATACTTTAACGATTAAGTACATTTGACTGCGACGTGAAATACATTTCGTGATAAAGGGGCGTAGAGAAGAGAAGAAAGTGACGAAATATATCTTGCGCCCCAGTCAAGTGTACCTAAGCAATGTAAGCACCAAATCGCCCAAAAAAAAAGTCATTTTGGAATACACTTTAATGGCTACCATAGTCACTCTAAACGTTGCGATTACACCGGCAATTATACTTGTTTCAGATAGTCGTGCCACTTACTTTAGCCAAGTGTGACTCCCGAAGCACTATATTAAAAAAGTCACAGTTTCACCGCAAGGGCGAAGCAATGAATGCGATAGCAAGAAAAGCGGCCCGTGATGGACGCGCTGCAACTACCGTGCGTCCATCACTACCCGGCAGCTACTAGACAGTTTTAATTTCACGTGCGTAGGGACTTCTCATACGCAAACGTGAAAAGTACACGTAATTTACGTGCACGACATCTGAAACGCTTTTAGCTACACGTACGCGACGCGCAGTTAAAGCTACCACGTAGCTCCATCTGCTGAGAATCATGAACACTGCGGTAGCTTGTTCGAACGCCCGCGCGAGCAGACAGCGCAAGGGCAAGGTTCTCGCTGCGCAAGAAGAAGCGAGAGAACTGGCCGACGCCTTTAAGTGCGCCGTCGCGCTCCTAACGCCATCTCTCTGGTAATGAAGAAACGCTGATAAGTGCCTCTGTCTCGGAGGACTGCAAACGGTAAATGGTGTGTATATAACGCTCGCCGTTAGCTACCTAAGGGATGAACGCTTTATGGAGTAGTGCTTACCGCATCGCGCTGCGAATTAAGAGGTCGCTGGTTCGATTCCGCGGTTCAGAAGCATTTTTCTGATTTATTTTTCTTTGGGATATTGATGTATATATACATACTTATACATATACGCAGCATGACGACGGCGACGGCAAAAATCAGCCGAGACTGTCCATATAATTGCTATCGCAATAAAAAGCGGAGCATTATCTAAGAGGAGGCGTATTGTGCAGCGCGAGAAATAGAATTTATGAGGTTTTATTTAAATAACTACGTTTGCTCCATCGTCCCATTTCGTGCTTTTCCTTCATACCTCATATTTAAAATTCGTTCGGACATATTCAGGGGTGGAAAAACGTTCCCAGGTCGCTGTCCCATATAATCCGATGGTAGCGCGGCCCGGTAACTTTTGACTACCCATGTACACTCGTACGCTGGCATTCGTGTTGACATCCAGGCCTCAGTAAGAATTCAGGCCATCACCAAGATTCAAAACACTAGTTGAAAAAAATCATCATCCCTGTTGCTACGTGTCATGTTTGCGAACCAGAATGCTGTCTAATGTAGTTTTCCCGTTAGAGAATGCTGTCTAATATAGTTTTCCCGAAAGATTGGTCTGCAAGTCGCGCTCTCCATCCTCGTGCATCTATTGTCCCGGATGCTTCCTATCGGGTCGGTGAACCCTGCCACCGAAGCCTCCCCAACAACTCTAACTCTTCCAAATGAAGGGTTCTGCATTCTTCAAACACTCCGAAAAACTCGTTCCATTTTTGTCTATTGGGAGACCATCAACTGCCACAGTCACATTCATGCTCTGAACGCGCGCAAGAAAAAAATAGGAAAAGGCAACGTGGTCTAAAACGCGTTCTTTCCTGTTTATCCTTTCTTCCTTTTCCCGCCATTCTGAGAAAAGCGTGCCCATTAGTGACGCATGGATGGTGCCTGTCGATGTGTGGCGCCCGACGTGAGCGCAGGAAACTAATGTACCGTGTCCCACATACGCCATGAATGTAATATCGTGACACCGCTGGCGCCAGCCACGGGAGTGGCTCTCGACTAGCGCTACTCAGCGTGAATAAACCGAACACCACTAACGTTCACTGCATTAAAAATATAGTGAAAGAACAAGAAGAAAAACCATTTTATTGATGCATTGAATTGTACCAAGAAATCCCCATTTAAAGGCGTATTACGTAGGGGGAACGCATTTCGCGTAACATATACAATGCGAAAAATTCCATTAGCTGAGAGCCCCTCATGCTTGCGAGCGCTGGTACCCAAGAAGCCCTCGCAATTACTGCGTTACAGAAAACCAAGTTCAAAGCAGCGTTGTTATGGAAACATTCATTACCATAGAGAGCGTGTTTCCAAAAGAGCACACGCCATACGCACGGAAGCGTGGTACATGACCATAGTTTTGGTCTCCTACGATCCGTAAAATATTGTTACGGATAGGAAGTGAAGGAAGACGAAGGGCTGGAGAGCCTGACTGGCGCGCGAGTGTGGTGGTCAGCCATCTTGGCTCTTTTACCAATTCCTCTCTGTAAATACATATTTTATATACTCAAACAACCCCGTATTGATATGAAAGGAAATAATACTCGTGTCTAATTTTTGTGCCCGTGACAAGCTGGTATGGTTGTTAACCTTGACCTGGCGGAACTCGGCATACACTGGCATACACTACCGTGATACATCAGATGCGGGATCGAAGATGTCAAACACAGACGTATACAATCTTTTCATTGCTGTTTTCGCATAATTATAGCAATGACAAACCTCCTAGCCTGGACAGACTTGATTCTGATTACTGATGGCGCTTCTTCAATATTGATCAGTTTTATCTTGCATTTGTTATCGATGCATTGATGTTACCTCTATTTGCACAACTACGACAGGGTTGAAATGAAGTACTAGAACATCTAGTTATCAAAAACACATCAAGTATATTGTCATTCAGCGAGCATGCGTTTCAACTTTAGACACTATTTCTAAGCATAAAATTGCGGTTTTCGTAGTGCCTATCCACCTCACTCATCTGGTTTCTTTCGCAAAATGAATTCATATTCTTTTTATAGACAAAACTAAGCAACATCAGCAATTGCAAAAGCTAGAAAGTGTTCCAGCGTACAACAGGGATTGATTTGTATTTCAGAACCGATATAACGAAATACTGCACAAAAATAAGTAGAATAAAGGTGTTTACTAGATATAGACTCGGGGGTAATAGCCTGTGAAGTGAGTGCCATGCGGTTTAAAGACGATAGTCTTTCTTGAGGAACTTAAACGCAGAAAGTTTGGTCTGTCTGTCTGTCTGTCTGTCTGTCTGTCACCCGATTCAGCGAGCTGGCCAAAGTTGAACCACTTGCTTACCGCCCACCCATCTTGAACTGGTACGGCTGTTCATACTTGTGAACGTTGTCGATCAAAAAGTAAATATTACTCATATCTGAAGCGCAACATCACTAGGTAAGTATTACGTGGTGTGCTTCTTTAATAAAAAAATACAAAGATACGTAATTCTAAAGACCCTAGTTTCGTAAGCTGCGCTGAAAATGCCTATGCGCGCCGACGAACGCCCTCTGCCATGGAGGAAGGAAACCCTGTGCACAAGCTCATGTTTCCCGACGTATTGCCAGATGGCGTCCATACCTCACGCAGCGCCTCCTCTATCGTCTTTACACGGCATTTGCAGCGGAGCACGCAGATACGCGGCCAATGTTTTATGAAGGTATCGTTAATGCTGTTTCAGTGAATGCGGCCTGGAGATTACTGTGAATGCCCTAAGATCTGACTCTAAGACGGGTTCTCCGCAGTGTCGTGTTCTCTTTTCCTTT
The DNA here is from genome assembly GCF_013339695.2 of Rhipicephalus sanguineus. Taxonomy (NCBI): domain Eukaryota; kingdom Metazoa; phylum Arthropoda; class Arachnida; order Ixodida; family Ixodidae; genus Rhipicephalus; species Rhipicephalus sanguineus. The sequence continues at coordinate 127,431,052 of NC_051177.1, forward strand.
TTTCCCTCTCTTTTTCCTTTCTTGCTCTCCCTTACTGTTTGTAACATCTCTCTTCTATCATCTTTTATCACCCCCAGGACAGGGTAACCAGCAGGTCTAAGAACTGGCTAACCTCCCTGTCTTTCCGCTTGTTCCTTCCTTTCTTCCTTCCTTTCTTTCTTTCTTTCTTTCTTTCTTTCTTTCTTTCTTTCTTTCTTTCTTTCTTTCTTTCTTTCTTTCTTTCTTTCTTTCTTTCTTTCTTTCTTTCTTTCTTTCTTTCTTTCTTTCTTTCTTTCTTTCATCCTCCCTTTCTTCCTTCCTCGCTAAAATCTGAACTGTGCGAAGAGACAGAGAGAGAGAAGCAAAGAAAGGCGAGCTAACACAGATGGATATCAATCAGACGCACATCCAGTCTGCTACGCCGCACTGGGGGAAAGTATAATGATTGTCAAGAGAGATACGATGAAAGAGTGAGCCCAGTAATCGCTCGTACAATTGGCGGAGCACGTCAAGCCTACAGGCGGTCACTGACACATGTCGACTTTACTAGCAGCGCCTTTGTTTCCTACTGCGCTATCGACGCACATCGCCACGGTAAAAAATATTCATTTATGAAAATAGCATTGGGTCCTGTCGGTGTACTACAGTTCTGACCGGATATCGCGGGGCGTGATGACGAGCGAGGACGCTCTGGGCGTGTTCAGTCGCATGTAGATGTGTTCAGTCGCATGCAGATGATCCGCACCAGAATAATCTACGCATCTACATGCGACAAGAGTCGCATGTGAATGCTTTAATCATTCTGGTGCGGAAAGAAGACGCCTGCGTGAATGCCACCCTTGTCCAGAGGCGGCATGCGAAATTTGCACTGGAGTAATCAATTTGTATTTCGTAGATTTGCGTTTGATTTGACTTTTGGGTTCGGTCGTCTCCTAGCTTTAGGAAATGTCGCCTACCAGAACTCCATCATTGCTTGAAACTATCTGAAGGTATATGAACTGTAAAATGGCCTGTCACACCGCCTATTCGCGCGGACGAAATGATTCGGTGGACGTTTATATCGCCCTATTCGGATGATACGTCATTTTCTCTTTTTCTTCTCTGTGTTATCCCAACATTTGCGGAAACCTTAGGTTCACTGTATTTAGCGTAGCAGAAAGGAGGCTCATATGTGTAAAGTTAAGTTCTATACATTTACACCATAAAATTGTGCCATCCATCCATGCAAGTAAAAATAATGTAATTTCCGATTTCCTTCCATGAATACGCGCCCAATAGTTAATGCCTCCTTCTGTTTAACATGTATAGTTGCGCTACCTAAAGCCCTCTTCTTTAGTTCCTATCTGGGTTACAAGGTCAATTCACATTACATTGATACGTTTTCACCATATGACACCCACGCGTCCTGCGTACCGGCTTAAATCCGGGAGACTAACCCAGCCGATGTTGCCGTAGTCGCCGCCGTGCGAGAGGTGGCACTGTGTTCTCGCGGTGGCGCCTTCTGGCGACGGGGATGCACGGGGTCATGAGGAACGGGGCTCACGCTCTCTCATGGTCCTTAGAGCTGGTTGGGGACGGCCAGCTCTCGAGTGCGCCATGAGGAACGCCGTTAGGGTGATTCCGCGGACTCCCTCCTATAGTGCATCGAACATCGTCGATTCCGCATAATGTAGCATTTGTTGCGTTACATTGTGTTCCATCGTATTCCTTGGAGAAATCGACTTGCGCATTCGCTATGCTAATAATCTGGTATGCTATGATTGGTTTAATAATCTGGTTTAATAGTATGAATTGGATTAATAATCTGGTATGCTACGTTCGTTTGCACTAGTGTACTGCTTCCGCCCGATCCCGACCGCGGAGGTCGCATTTCGATGGAGGCGAAATGCTAGAGGCCCGTGTGCTATGCGATATTAGTGCACGTTAAAGAACACCAGATGCTCGAAATCTCCGGATTCCTCCACTACGCCGTCCATCATAATGATATCGTGGTTTTAGGGCGTTAAGCCCCAGATATTATTATAATTATTATTATTATTATTATTATTATTATTATTATTATTATTATTATTATTATTATTATTATTATTATTATTATTATTATTATTATTATTATTATTATTATTATTATGTGTACTGCTTCCGTTGTCCTGAAAGCGAGGGAAAGATACCACACGTAAAGGCCTTAATAAGGACATCAGAATGAATATAAATATTAAACTATGGCTTCCCTCCTCGCCGGCTTCTTAAGGCTATTCTTCTTAAAAAAAACTGCTTCTTCTCCTCTAGATAATCGAAGCACGGAACAGACATCAAAAATATGGTATAAAGAAACATTTTCTTCATGTTCGGGTTTCCTTGAGGACATCCTCATTTATTGCTAAAAGGAAACGATTAAACTCAAGTATTTTCTTCAGTTTCGCTTGAAAGCAATGTAAGTACTTTTCAGTTGGTGCTGAATATGTTCGGCTTTCAGAGTGGCTGTGGACCTTAAATAAACATTGTCATTACATCGACTGCTGTAGCTTAGCATGGAAGAAAGCTGTGTAAACCTGATAGCTGAATAAAGTATGAATGCTGATTTATTGTGGCCTGAGGGTTCGAGTTAATTGAAAACGCTTTGGAAAAAAAAACTGAAAAGGAACACAGCCGCTTGTCTTGTTAAAAACGGCTGGCAGCTTCAGTTATGAAAAGAAGGAATACGCACTGGCGCAGTGACTGCAATGCTTTTTTTTTTGTTTTCGTGCGCTGAAAAATGAATTGCAGATGGCTTGTTTGGACGAAGGGTAATGAGACAATTCTGCAAATCTTGAAATTTTGTTTCAGAAATAAACCAAAGAAAAAGAGAGGGAATATCTATGTGTGCTTCTACTTATCTCAAGCTGCTGGACAATCAGTGTCGGATGAAAACGAGCCCGTGAGCCATATTAAACTCGCGTGGAGAGCAAACATATTTGAACATTTCGTGTGTGTGTGGGGGGGGGAGGGGTGTAATGTTTGTAGTGACTATACACTATTAAGTAGTACTATAAAATTATCTATGGCGGTGAATTAAGCCTAATTTGCTTGACGACCATTCAAACCAATTTAGCTTAATTCGAAGATCATGACTGTTAATCTTTGGACAAATACTCTCGCTTAAGGTGGATAATACCGTTTACAGTATAATTGTAGACTTCCTTTATTTTCAGTATCGTCCGGTAAAGGTGAACTTTAGCCTCTTTTGCTAACGGTAATGAGATCACAGGCGAATACCTATGCATCACAAGACGCCCATTAAATTGCTGACGTTTGGTGCCATTCGTCTTTATGCAGCGAACGCCGGACGCCGGATGTTTTTTCTCAAGAGCGAGTTAAAGCTTTCCCTTCAACATACCGGTCGTTTGCCTTCACATTTAAACGTTAAAGAAAGTTCAATACAGTGTGTACCAGACAGTGTGTACCAGATTGTGCGATTCGGTGACACGCTCTGCTCTAGATAGTAATAGTATCCAACTTCAACGTTTCCTCGTGTTGTCTTGCTGTGTCAGGTTCGCAGCTTGAGAATGACAGCGCATCAAATTCTTTCAAACTAGAGGTAATAATGTAACGCAGAGGAAGCAACAAATACACGCATTTTCTTAATGCGTGATAATTTCCAGTAACGAGGAACAGATGTAGAATCTTCGAGACTATTCATATTTATTTTCACCGATTGGGTTGCCGTCAGCGGTAAATAACATAAAATAACGTATGCATTTCGAGGTTTAGTCATTCATAACCACTTGCTTGCGAGCTCGTCATAAATTTCAGCATTGGGGCCAGTGTGCACTTAAACCGCAGTCTACTTGACAGATTTCGCAATCCCTTTCCACAGACGCCATTCCCTCCCGCGAATCCGCCTTCAAACCACGTGATAAGTAAAACAACGCCGTCACCACTGAAGGAACTCATCTGTCGTATTCCGTAATGGCTTACGAAATCTCATAAGCATGCAGACACGCGGAAGCGAGTGAAAACGCCGCGTCTCACGAGTACAGACGCCTCCGTAAATTGAATCGGACGTAACGTATGGCCCGGAAGTTCTGCTTTTAAGTCAGAAGCGTAATCTACTCGAATGTATCTTGCCTTTCAACTTCCTTTCCTAGTGCCGCATTATGCAGCGCTCATTCTATATTTGGCCGAAGTTCAAATTTACGTAAGGCAGCCCTACGTAAATGCCGTGCATTACGACTGCAACCACTTCTTTGTTTGCTCGTTTCCCACGATGAAAGTTGGTTTGTGGGCGAAAATGTGCGGTGCCATAAACTTGGCGCGTGTGTTCGCGCTTCACCGCGCACGTTCGTCGGTTGAAAGGTCACAACGAAATAAATTTTCCCAAAGCCTGAAAAACCGCCTCTGCAGCAATTTTTCTCTTCTAGCATCCGACACTCTGATTTTCCAGCAGCTTGTAATAAGTATAAGCACACATAAATATTCCCTCTCTTTTTCTTTGGTTTATTTCTTTCTTACTTTTATATCTCCTACCCGGTCTCCTGATTTTTACCCCTTCCTCAGTGAAGGGTAGCAAACTGAATACTCATCTTCCGGTTAACTGCACTGCCTTTCCGAATAAAATTTATTCTCTCTCTCTAGAGGGTTGACTAGCTTGAAGTATGCTTCATGTATCTTTCTGCTCTTCCCAATATAAATAAAAAACAAATGTCTTTAAAAAAAGCTATATGCAGGGTGTACAGAATACCATTTTCAGAAGCCTGAACCCCAACAGCATCCGTCGAATTCGCGGAGAGCAGCGAAGACGTTCCTATTGAGCTTAAATTCGACACCTCTTTGCGACCACGCGGGAACTTGACGGAATCCTTCAGGTGTGGACCCACTTATTGTTTCTCTCTGTTACTCCCTATTTCTCTTTACTCCTGCAGATTGTTTCCTTAAAATACAGGGAAGCAAAATGGCATGCGCATTGTTAATTGTCATGTCATTCATTGCTTCTTTCTCAATATTTATTTTGTTTCTACTAGTATCAATTGTGATATGAGACTGCGGTTCCGAAGTTCAAGGTATAGGCACATACTGTTCACCATTGAATAGCTTGAAAACACATGAAGTTTCTACATTAAATGGGTTTTCGCATTAAGGTGAACAGCCGAACATCCGCAGCACAATACAATGTCACTCGTCCATAGTAACGTGAAAAAAGCGCGGTAGTGTATAAGAGCGGCTACACTTCGTTACTGCCCCCCCCCCCCCTCTCTCTCTCTCCCGCATAGCCTAGATGGAGTGGAAACCAGAAAGACAGATTTTAAATCGACTGAAACCAAGGATCAGTGGGTGCGAAAGAAGGTCTTTTGAGGAACACGTCAAATGCTACTAGAATTCTCTAAACATATCGAATGCACAGGAAAAATAAATAAACTGTCATTTTGTCGGTAAGAAGGCGCATAAAATGGCCGATCAAGTTAACGGTTACAGTTTCGTCCTGTCACAGTTTATGCCGCGCATCAAGGATTTCATATTACATGCGCTAAACAGGACACCGGTCAGTGATTTGATCCTTGTAATACATGTTCAGCTTTAGTACACCCCCCCCCCCCTTACTGCCCCGCTCCCTCTGCATATTTCCACCATCCACTGATCATAAACTTCTCGGAGAGTGCCAGTCAGACACACACTAGTAAAAATGAAGCACCGCAAGAAACACCCAGAACGCATGGTTGTTGAAAGTCTGAACGGCCACCGTAAGGCTTGTTGAGTAACAAACTAAAGGTTTGCCGAATTCCGAGAGAGAAAGGGTTGTAAAGGGCGGGGGGTGAGAGGTCAAAGGGGCTTCCATATACACCGTCCGTTAATGCTGTTTGCCGAAGCGCACGTCGCTTATGTGAAGCGTGGCCTAACGTGCCTCCGTCTAGCAGTGCCCAGACCCTGCAAACAGAGCCGCGGCCTAACTTTGCTTGGCTTTGTCAATGTAGCAACAGACCGATCTACTGGATAGAACGTCTTACCAACTTAAGCCTTGCTCGGGACGTGCTGTGCGCCGGGTTTGGTCATGGTTGTGCACGTTCCACTGACTCGTCATAGGCATCGTCATATTCCACTGCCCAGAGAGGCCGCCCAAAGCTCTAACCTTATACAAACATTCAAGCTTTGGTACACAACGTTGTGTTAGCGGTGCTCTATAGACTAAGCAATTCCCCAGAATAGCGGCGAAGCGTGCTAGTCAACATGACTTTTCTTAGTATAGGAATTGTTAGTTCCGTGTCAGCATTTCCATTGTGAGCGCCCAACAAATTGAGTAGACTGTGTGGCGCAGTGAACGTGCAAGAAGCTGCTGCAAAATCTTGCTCCGAAAAGTACGCACTACGGTTCGTTGCATGCCGATCGGGGGTAGTGTATGGCACACCGCTCCCTGTGCTATGTTGCTATCTCGTGGAAGGTAATACACCGGGCCAACAGGCCGTTGCCTAAACGATCGAGTGCGAGAACATGCATGCACCATGAAGCATGGTACGGGCAGTAATCTTGTTCTGCATTGCGCAAAGCGCGCTTGCACGCCGCGCTTTGACCAAAAGAAGAGCTCTAAAAACGTACAAGAACCAATGCATCAGATAGGTTTTTGAGGCTCACCTGACTCACACGCGCAATGACACATCCGTAAGCGTGGCTTCCGTAGACCGGCTCAAGAAAGAGCATGAATGTCTTGATCAGTGAATAATCTTTGCGCATGTACCGTTAAGAGTCCTTGTCGTCATATTATTTTTGTTCTTGTTTTTCCGAGAGTATATGTATTCCGCTACAGCGAAATAAAACTTGTCGTTGTTAGTCAGCGCCTGGTCTTGTCGCTTCTTTCTGTGTCCCGTCTTATCGCAGTTTTTAAGAAATTCAGGATTTCCGTTTCTTTTTATTTCAGATCGGCAGTGAGAACACGGTTTTCGACTGCACTTATTTTCGGAACGCCGGGAAAAGCGCACCCAGCTAGAAACACAGTCATGGACTGCAAAATTAAGAACAATTCATTTCAAATATTTTTTTCTGCTCTTCGTCTCTTCAATTTTATATCCTCCGTTTCACGCTTGCACTATCTAGATATAGCGTAGGGCTTTTTTGTTATCTTATTTTAAATGATTGGTGCCATTCCCTTATCTCTGTCACTCTTTTGCCATTCCTCTTTTTCAGTCCGCCTATGGATAATCAGCCAGTCAGCTATATACCAAAAGCTACGTGAACAAGTGCGCATAGTCTTCTTTCTTTGAATGCTTAGCGTCTTAGATGTTATGTTTACCGGAAAGAAACGCGTGCACTGATCTATTTCGCAAGCCCACCGCCTTCTCGTGGGTTGCATTTCGTGCAAGTCGCAAAAATATCTTGAATAACTTTGGGTTTTGCTCCTATCAGTAAACGTAAGTGTGATGTCTTCTCTAATTACTATATCATCAATTGTATAATCTGTCGGTTACTGCAGCATGTTTCTGCTTTTGCTTGGAAAATAGATATTAAACGTAATTTTGATAATATTGCGCGACTACGAACGCGATGTCGCAGTAGAACTTTAAATCCAGAACATATGTCGCCATAAATATACTTCAGCGTCACGTATTTGGAAACAGCACCGTTAGTGAGACAGAAAAGGAAGCAGGAGTTGAATACTCTAGAAACAATGCAGGCATAGCCCGATTTTACACGCTGAAGCTTAAAAAGGATAAACAGAAATTTTAAAAGTTGCAGCAGAATTGTGCGGCGTTGCATTAATCCGATTTCAATTTTCAGCAAAGAATTTTCTTTCAGGCCGTTACAATAACCCTACCAGTCGCCTTTAATTCAGACACTGTTTTCAGGAACATTTCTCCATACAAGATTAGCCGGTTTGATAATTTCTGGCTGTACTCGACACTTTATAGCATCCATTAAAGCGTCGTTTTCCCTTTAAAATATATAAATTCACGCCAATTTGACTTCCCAGGAGCATTGGCCGTAGTTGTTTGTCCTTCTCCTGCTAAATTTGACTGCAGTGATTTTGTCAACACGATAAAGTAAAGTTCATAAAACACCCTTATAACGCTCTAGATGACTTACGGACGTCATTTGCTGTTACAGCGGCTATGACAGCCAATTTCCGATCATAATCTGCGTTACATGGGTTAGTCATTGTGCATTAAGCCGGCGAAATATTTGTGCAATAAGCCGGCGAAATTTAGGCACATTTGCTCGAGCACTTAATTTATAATTAAATATGTTTGTAAACACGCGAGCAGACTCACCGTCGGGCAAGAGTGGGGCACTCGCGAGCCGGGACGTAGCAAGCCGCTTGCTGTGCGAGCGTCTGTATTCCGGCGAACGATGTTGTTACGTGGTCAGCTGCGTGTGCAGTTGAGCTATTTCAGCTTTGTTCAGCTTGCAGTGAGTGAACGACTTGCAACTGACTGAAAATTTGGTTGAAGACGACGGCTCCGCTCCATGTAGAACATGACGTCACACGCGCCTTGAAAAAGTAGGCGGGATTTATAGCCAGCTACTTCTGGGCTTGATTTGCACTAAAATATTTTTTATAGTCCATTATTCATATATGAATACTGAATAGGCATAATAGATTATCTTCTTATATTTTTCGCTGAAAACTGCAAAATCGCTGGGTGACTGTCATGGCCCCTTTAAGGCCGTCATTAGTCCAAGCACTTGTACACTAAGAAAACAGAGTAGTTTGACTCGTTTTTTGTGAGGCCTAGCTTACCACGTAAATGACTCTCTTTAAGGAGGCACGTGAACTCTAGAGGTCGTTATACTCTCTTCGGAGAGTCGTGGTACCAAATGAGTGTCATATGCGTGGAAGTGAGGGCTCACAAAAAAAGAGTAACAAGTACTCTTTTTTTTTCCTTGGAGTGTACCGTAAACTTCAGCAGATACCATGGAGAACGTTTTTAATCCTCCTTAGCAGATACAAAGGAGACGTTTGACTTCACACTGAATACATTTATACATCATTATGCAATAGCGATCTGACTCTGCACATTTAATTCGTGTTCCTGTGCATCATGATGAAAGCAGGACTCGACAAATAAAAAAAAAAACAAAGAAAAAAGACGGATGGAGAAGACGATTCGCCGAGCGAGTAATTAGTGTTAGCTTCGCGCGTCCCTTGCCTCTAACAATATCGTTCCCTGAAATGGAGTGATAATCGCTAACATAGAGCAGAAACACAATACCAAGAAACGGAAGACGCGAGAAAGGTTTGATTATTGCGTACTTTTTTTTTCCTTCGCTTTTAAGAATATTCACCTAAAAAAAACAAATTAAAGGAAGTAGTAGCATCTGCTTTAAGTTCGAATTTCGGTTGCAGAGATCATTAGATCCATGCAAAGTACACAGGGATGTGATTCATCGCAGGAACTCAACGTGTTTTTGCTCTTATTTATTGTTACTATGCTCATTCAGGACACCACCGCCATTGACTTCTATATTGAAACTGCTGATAGAGGGAAGTGCGGCACAAACAAAAAATCAATGAAAAACGAAACTCGAGGCATTGCCTAAGATGTTTGCGCAGCGAGCCTCATCAGGCATCAAAAGAGTTCTTTCTGAGGTAAAAAGGCGAATAGGCTGAACGGGAGCGGGGAGGCGACCGCTATACGCCGACTGAGGCGGAAGGCCACAGACGCGGTATGAGGTTTTCGCGGGGTAGGATACAAAAACGTTTTGTGGGAAGAGCCACGATGGGCATAAATAAAGAATCGCGGACGCAATAAAATTCATACGAGGCAAAGGTATAGGCGCAGGCTTTATGACGGTGACTAGACAACGGTGCGAGATAAACAGCGCGAACACGCACCGAAGCAGCTAACGACCTCGCTAATTACCGCGGAATACGTTTAATTTTTGTTTCCTTTGTAGTTACGTTTCTCTTTTTTCCCCATCAAGCGGCATTTTTTTTGTGCTCTTTTCTGCCACCGACGTTTGTGATTATTCCTTCATGTTAAGTTTCACGTGCGTATATTATCTCACCTCCGCGCAACTTTTAACGCAAACCTTAGCAAGTGAGTAATGGCAAGAACTATAGTTGTTAAGGGACGTGTGAACGAAATTATACAATAGTTAAAAGGCGGCTCATCTTCTTTCAGTCGAGGCCTATTTAGCGCGGTCACGCGATAAACCGAGCTGCGTTTTTCGTGATTATGCGCTACGAGTGATTAGGTTTTCTAAAGCTGCTCATTACTGCGTATCGCATAGGGCTGGAGCGCCTGCTCGTCTTTACATGTCTCGTAATTTCGTTCACACTAGTAATCTTCAATGCGCTCAATTTAGCAGCATAGTTCCTAATTGATCTAACATCGCGACAGTCGCTTCAGTTCTATTTTTCTTTTTTTCTTTTTTTAAGCGCATTCTCTCGAAGTGTAAGAAGGTGGAACGCTGTTACCGTCTTACCTAGAGTAATAGGGTAATGGATTCATAAGGCTAAATGATGTCATCTTAGGTTAGAGCGGATTCAGTCTGTAAAGGTAATAAAACGAGTCTTTCCGTTCCTTTTAATAATTTTGCGCGTTTTCTTAATACTCTCACGAACGCTTGAACGTCATAATACACAGTAATAATATTAAAATGACCGAAATAGTATTAAATGAGAATACGTGCATTGCGCACAACAAATTTCCTTCTGCACCTTAGGCAAGCTGTTTAGTTTAAATAGCGAACATAATTTGTATAATGTAATCATGGACAAGTGTATAACGTGCTTGCATTTTACAGGTGATTATTGCACTATCTATAAGCAGTGACGATTTTAAGTATATAGTAGGCTAATGTTCCACTGTTACACGCAGTAGACATGGCGGCGGCCGCATTTTCTATGGAGGTGAATATGCTTGAGGCCCGTGCGCTTAGATTGAGGTGCACGTTAAAGAAACCGAAGTGGTCGAAATTTCCGGAGCCCTCCACTACGGCGTCTGTCATAATTATATCGTAGTTTTAGGATGTTTAACCAAACAATTATTATTATTGAGAGAAATGGCACCTTTTCGTTTAATAAACATTAAGCAGCTTTCTTGCTTACTAAAAGCACTTTTGAGAACTATCTCTTCAGTTTTTGTTTTGCACTTCTTTATGGCGGTACAATACACGAGATCTGAAACAAGGTCATTTTTTTTTTACCAGATGGCTAACACTGTACTGGCGAAAAGAAAATGGATTTGTTGTAATGAATTTAGAGTTCCAAACAACGAACTTTCTGATCCTATATTATTCCTTCTTGATCCTATTTAAAAGTTCGACTTCCATGTTTTCTGTAAAACAGCATGCTACACTTCGCAGCAACGCTTTATAATATCCTTTTAGTTCGGAATGATCAACTGCGCCGCCAGTGGTACAGTGCAGCCTCGCACCTCAATAGTGTACGCATGAGACAAGACCGACGCAAAGCCGTCGTCACTGTGAAAACGTTCGAAGCTTGTGAACGCCTTGGCAAGTATGAATGAAACGTGCAGCTATGCATGCGAGATCGAGAAAAATAAATGTTTTTGGACTCATTGTCACGTTTGAATAGACGAATTTGGACGCCCTAAACAAAGTAGCAAACGTGCTGTGACGTTATTGTTTTCGATAAAAGTGCAATACACTGTGGGAGACGACCGCGTCTCCGCAGGCTGGACCTCAGGGCTCAGTCCAGGCCAGCCGAGCCTGCCAGGCTCAGCGGCGTCCGCCAGCGTGCAGCCAAGCCCCGGCCACAACACGCGCGCCTCGAACCTTACGGGCAAACCTTCTTCTTATCTTCAGTTTCGCGCGGCTTTCCTTTGGCGGCCATCCCCAAAAGATTTATTTTTATAAGTCGTCACCACTATTAAAGATGCGTTCTGCGCTGACAACGTGGATTGCTATGGCAGAATGCGATATACACAAAACGAGATACGTAGCTTTCGGTGGCCTCTTGTGCCTGGTAGCGTCAACAAAAAAAAATATTAATCGATCTAAATAACACTGGTAAGTAATCCTGAACACGTCGCACTGAACGAGAAATGATATACGAGCATCTGAAGGTTCATTTTCCTATTTATTCATTGGCGTAACTTCGGAAAAACCGCTGGTGCATTCGGATCGAAGCGGGCGGTCTAGTTCCTTCCATAATTCGGCGCGAGTACGTGGTAACCGACGTGATCCGCAGCGAGTGGCCAGCACATTTTATACAGATAGTCAAACAAAGGTAGCGTAAAATCTTAAATTTATCAGATCGCAGCGCGGAAAGCTTTCGTAGGACATTGTAGAGTGTGGAAGAAATGCAAAGGAAATTTTATTCACGAATGTCATGAGGAAATGAAGAAAAAAGTTTGCCTGAAGCTTCCCACAGGTTTAATGAGGGCATAAAAGGGGCTTCTCAAAACAGCAAATTACTTTACTACAAAGTCGTTATCAGTGAAGGCTTCACTCAAGAGCTGTGACGCAGGAGGCACAACCTAATCTGTAAGTGACACTGTGTATGAAGTAATCAAGCCGGAAATAGATTCCTATCCGCTTTATCCCTTTAGCGCTTCGTTTCCGTCCACAGTGTCGCGTATAGGAGTATCCTTGAGGTCGTAGACGTCTTTCGATTTCGAAAGACAATAGAAGGAGCCCACGGACTTGTCGAATATCGCTGAAACAAAATGCAGTCCAACGCCTTCAATCCAGAACTCGTACAACGATTCGTACTTCCGATTACCTCTTCCACTTCGCCACTTCCTGTCTCAAATGTCAAGTCCATGTGACAGGTGCCGCTTCGCGAACGGGCCTGAAGACCAGGGGCCTTCTGATACTGTTTTTTCATATATAGTTAGATACAATCTTTTAGCTGCATTCATTTTGTTTTCGCGGTGTTCTCTTCGTCCGTTGGTAGCCAAATGGAGCGTGTACAGAGCAGGAAAGTCGTTTCAATTTCACGACTGAAATGTGTCAGCTCCGGTGCACATGCCTTGCTGTATGCTTTTCCTCTCTCTCTCTCTCTCTCTCTCTCTCTCTCTCTCTCTATCTGTGTATATATATGTATATATATCTATATGCTGTGAAGTGGTTCCATTGCTTTTGTGAAACACGCTTCTTCACTGCATGTCGCTCGTCCTTGCTGGTGTGTGCGGAAAGTCACACAACTTTGGAATGGCTGCTGTCGCTGCGAAGAAATTAGACACACTGCCACTTGGCTTAGCAGTTGCAAAAGCGTGAAGGCAAAAACAGGTCAGCTGGCTTACGATGGTTGGTTGGTTGGTTGATCCTCAGTTGGCGCAACCAACCGCGGGGGATCGGCCATGAAACAGGTGGTACCTTATTTCAGAAATTAAATTGTTTTACAATCCGAAAAATGTTTAGGAATGAATGGCTTAAAAATTAGATTCACTTGTACAATCCAGATGGACGGCGAAGAAAACTGTAGCACGTGCGTGTTTTTGTTTCGTTCTTTTCTTCCTCTCGTACTTATGCTTCTGTGTCAATAATGCTGACAGCAAACGTTGATTTTGAGTACGGGAGCAAAGAGGAGACAGGAAACGTTATTAGAAGGAGGTTCTAATCGAGAAAATCCTTAGGGTTTGTAGTTAATTGCTGCTGAATGCTTTCATACTGGCCTTAACACGTTTAAAGAAGGTGTCACTTTACAAAACGGTAAGCTGCCACTCTACAAAAAAAAAATTGGCCGTGTATCTGCGTGCTTCGCTGCAAATGTCGTCTAAAGACGATAGAAGAGGCGCTGCGTGAGATATGGATGCCATCTGGCAATACGTCGGGAAACATGAGTGCTGTGTTGCGGGCTGGTAGTCCCGGCGCAGCGGCAGGCGAAGACCGGCGGTGACCAACGCGACCGGTGGGGACGCCGGCCAGCCCAAACAGGCTGTTTGGCGTGATGCGCCGTAGGAGAAGAAACGTCCGCACTCAACGAGTACTCTCCACAAACTCTCTTACTTACACGTCGCCTGGGTAAAACAGGAATGCCAGAGCGGCGCCCCCTGTCATTCGTACAATGCAATACTGAACCGAAACCGAAACACAACATGAGCTTGTGCAGAGGGCACGGAGGAAGACAAGTTTCAGCGCAGTCGCATTTTCAGCGCACCTTAAGAAACTAGGGTTGTAACATTGTAGGGCGAGTAGGGCCAGAAGGACCATCACGACGAAAACCTGCCTCCTCAGTCGTATTCGCCTGGAACGTTGGTGTGGCTTCGCGTTCCCTCCTCCGCTCCTGGCCTTTCCACAAAGCTACTGCTTAAGTACGAAGGCCCCTACCGCGTCCTACGTCAAGCATCCCCAATTATATGATTGAGCCTGTTCAATCATCTACGGACCGCCGTCGTCGCGGCCGCGAGACTGTTCACGTCGATCGACTGAAGCCGCATTATGACCCACCAGTTGTACCTGTTCCTTAGGTCGCCAGGATGGCTCCTTTTCCGCGGGGGAGTGATTTGTAACATGGTAGGGCGCAGACAAGAACGCCTGCGAAAGAAGAAGACGAAGACGGTTGTTGTTGGCGCTCGCGCTTGCTCGGCTTGGACCGCTGATCGCTTCAGCGTTACTGTCTCAACGTTAAACGCATAACATCAAGGTCTTTAAAATTGCGTATCTATGTATTTTCTATTAAACGAACACACCACCTAATACTTACCTAATGATGTTACGCCTCAGATATGCGTAATATTTACTTTTTGATCGACAACGTTCACTAGTATGAACAGCCATACCAGTTCAAGATGGGTGGGCGGTAAGCAAGTGGTTCAACTTTGGCCGGGTGGCTGAATCGAGGGACGTGCCGAAAGAAAGAAAGAAAGAGGAAGACGAAGACAGTGTGATCCTGTTGACGTCCCTGCGTGTTCCACGTCAGGGACGTCCACCTCAACAAGCCATGGCGCCTTCAACGTCGTGGACGCCTTCGATGTTGTTGTCCCTGCGGGGACTAGTCCGGAGACCGTCGTCGACGCGACGGCCTCAATAGTTGGCCTCTCCGAGGTACACTGTGTTCAGCATATGGGAGGCATGATCTTCCAAGTCACCGTCAAGAGCATGGCTTCCATGACTCTGATCGTCGACGCTGGCTACCTGACCATCGGTGGCGAGCGTATTCCCGTCGTTCCTGTTGGCCCGCAGGTAACTAACGTCGCCTGCCTATTCCTGCCGTCCTTCGTCCCCAACGAAGTCCTCGTCCAGGCTCTGTCCCCATACGGCAAGGTGCTATCTGTAAACGCAGGCTTCATGAGCGCACGACGCGGAGTCCTTACAGGCACACGTTTTGTTCGGATGGAAATGAGCACCACGAATCCCGTCCCCAACTACCTCAGAGTTTCTGGTCATCGAGTCACTTTTGACTACCGTGGCCTACAACGTGTTTGTCGTCGGTGTGGCTCCAGTGGACATTATCGTGCACAGTGCACAGCACCGTTCTGTGGTCGCTGTGGTGTCCACGGGCACGAAAGCGAAGGTTGCTACCGCCCGTGCCGACGTTGTGGAGATGGTCACCCTACCACCGTCTGCCCAGTGCGGCGTTCGTATTCGGATGCTGCTGCGGCGACCTTTCCTCCTCTACCGACTGTGTCGCCTGCGGTAACAGCTGAACGAGAAACCGGAGCTGCGGACGAAATACCCAGGAATTCACCTTCTGAAGCTATGGTAAACGGAGAAGTGTGCAGCTTGGCCAATCCCAACGCGCCATGTTTGCCAGCCTCGCTGGCAGCAAAAGGTGACACCACGGTTGCCGTGGCGCCCATTTCAGCCAAACACAACGAGCCATGTTTGCCGGCGTCTCAAGCCGAGAAGCAAAAGCATGCAGGGACCGACGCGCCGGCCCCATCCTCAATATCAGCGGCTGAGTGCACAGTAGTCTCAGACGTTCCGAAGTGTACGGACGCTGGCGTTTCGTCAGGTGCAGCACTAAAGCCGAATGAGCCAACCACGTCGGTTCCTTCAGAAAGTCAGGCTCGCGACGTCCTTGAACAAGTTGCAAGGCGCCATGGAAAGTCTTTACTGACGCGCCTCGACAAGCAGCCAACGGTCAAGGTCGTTGGTGGAGACAACGTTAACCCTGCAGCCCTACCGCTACCTGAATCATCAGAAAGCAGCTTCAGCCTCGGAGTAGACAGTAGCATTGAGCTCTCCCCTAGCCTAGACGGATGTGATGTGGAGATGCTTGTCCCGCGAGAAATCAAGCGTGCGCACACGACTGGTACCAGCTCGGACGGCACCCAGGATAGCCACTCCGAGTCCCAGCAGCCAAAGAAACCTGGACCCTCTTCTAGAGGGCCGAAGTGTGTTGTGTAGCGTGTGCACTGCATGTCCCCCGGACCCCGGGGTGCCGAATTGAACAACACGACCAGGTCAGTAAGGTCACCCTTTAACATTTCAATATGGCCGACACCCTGAAAATTATTTCTTTAAATGTGCAAGGGTTCCGTAATCCTGTGAAATAAGCTGAAGTTATCAGTGTAGCTCGCGCAGAGCGTTGTGATGTTCTGTGTTTACAAGAAACAAATTTTTTTACCATTGGCCACGTTCATGCATTCAAACGCACATTTAACTTGGACTGTTACTTTTCTTTCGCGACATCTCGCTTTAGTGGAGTTGGAATCATTATTTTTAACCGAACTCTCTTGCGAGATCATCACGTTTTCTATGACGGGATAGGTCGTGCTCTGGCTTTTGACTGCGTCCTATCATCATCCAGGCAACGCATTTTGTGTATCTATGGGCCAGCTCAAGCAGTTATGTCTAACGATATTTTTCGTGACCTGGACGTGTATTTTCTTGACGGTCGGCATGTCATACTCGCCGGGGATTTTAACTGTGTATTAGACACGCGAGCTGACGTGCAGGGTCCGGGATGGGGTCGATCTGAGTGGAACGCACGCGAGCTGCGTCGCCTGGTCCAGCACTTCTGTTTGATAGATGCGTACAGACTAGTACATGGACCACAATATGCCTGGACTTGGCGGCGTGGTTCATCGTCTAGTAGATTAGATCGCTTCTACGTCCCACGTGCGCTAGCTTCTTGTGTGTCGCGATCTGATGTGATACAATTACCATCATCCCCTGTTTATATTTCTGACCATCGACCAGTGGTGCTCGAGGCTTGCTTTCCCTTTTCTTCCTCAGTGAGACCATGGCGTCTTGACATCCGTGTTCTGCATGACACGCGTTCGCGCACCAGTTTGTCGAGAGTCTTGCGCGCCTCCCTGTTCGGTTCCGGTCCAGAGTCGTGGGACGCGCTGAAGGTACAGTGGCGTCTACACTGCTCAGTCGAAGGGCGTGCTCTCAGACGCCGTATGTCGGAAGAACTAGCGGATACTGCCACAAAGCTACGCATTGCTCTTCGGGCGGATCGACTAACTCCACTGATGCGCTCATGGCAGCGAGAGTTGCGGGGACGTTTCCAACGCCTTATTGCCGCATCGTCGTTGTCGGCGGCTGCTTGGCGTTGCAGACGTAATCCATGTGCTCACCCCGAGGTTCTGCGCTTTGCGAGAAGCTCGCTTCTCAGACAGTCGAGTCCGTTGGGAACTCAGGCTGCCAGAGCCCTCCCCGCTGCGTTGCCACCCGCGCGTGATCGATCAGTTTTCATAGCTCACTTTGAAAACATGGCTCGTACGACAATGTCAACGCATCATGGTACCGCCGAGACATTCACAATGTTTAGTGGGCTGCCTCAGGTTCTACCAGAGGTAGCTGCACAACTTTGTGCAAGTCCGTCAGCTGATGAGGTGAAAGAGGCATTGTCTTCCATGAAGCGCGGTTCGGCTCCTGGGCCGGACGGGTTGCCCGTTGAATTTTATTTAACCTTTTAGGATGACATTGGTACCACTTTCACTTCTGTTATTTGCCGTTGCTTCAAGAACTTTGATTTCCCTGATAGCTTTCACGATGGTCGAATTGTGTTAATACCTAAACATGACCCATCGTCTGTTCGCCCAGAGGAATGGAGACCAATTACGCTTCTCAACGTTGATTACAAACTTTTGCAGCAGTTGTCACTCGCCGTTTGAGAAGCCTGACGCCTTCCTTAATAGGACATCATCAGGCGTGCTCGATTCTTGGAAGAGAAATTCATAGCCTCTCCTTTGTTACGCGTGATATAATTGCGTACACGTTAGCGAGATCAGCACGTGGACTCTTGGTTTCACTTGATCAAGAAAAGGCATTCGATCGCCTTGAGCACAGCTACATATTTAGCGTAATGGTGGCGTTTAGCTTCCCGAGAGACTTCGTTGAGCTTCTCAGAAACGCATACAGCGATATACACAGCACGCTGTTTCTTGATGGTTATGAAAGTGCCCCATTTCCTGTTACCCGCGGAGTTCGTCAAGGTTGTCCTCTATCCCCAGTACTTTTTGTACTCAGCCTCGAACCATTCCTGCGCTCCCTACTTAATGATCCATATATTGGAGGCCTTCCACTACCTGGTAGTGATACCGTGAAGGTGACAGCTTTCGCTGATGACATCACGTTGTATCTAAAGAACGAGGACAGCTTATCCCGTTGCCTACGGCTTTTTGCTGAGTATGGGACTATTTCAGGTGCTGCGTTAAATTTTTCGAAATGTCGATATTTGTTCATTGGTTCTCCAGATATCTGCCTAAGTCCCTTTTTCGGTCTTCAAAAAAGCGACTCTATTCGCATTCTGGGGCTTGATTATGGCTACTACGGCATATCAGCCTCCGTGTGGGTTTCAGTTCTCGAGAATGTAAAACGACAAGTCCGGGAAGCGCAGTAATACGAATTACCACTGTTGGAAAGAAGGTACTTAGCACAGACTGTGTTTTGCGGCCGTGCATGGTACATTTCTCACGTCGTACAGCCTCCATTGAGAATAACTCAGTCGTTGCAATCCCTTCTTGGCTCGTTTTTCTGGTCAGGTGGACCTGAGCTGGTTTGCCGAGCTGCGCTTGGGCAACCACGTAACAGGGGTGGATTCGCGTTCCCGTCTGTGTCTGTTCGCTGCCGGCTGCTTGCTCTGCGATTCTTGCTTCGTTTGTTACACGGTGATCAGTGACGCGCGCGTGATCTTGCCTGCTATTTCTTAGGAACTAAGATACGTTATTTGTTACCGGGAGCACAGCTTAACTCTGCGCCGCAAGCACTTAACATGCCTGCATTTTACTCCACGGCAGTAGCATTTTATCACCACGCTCAGCAGGTTTGCCCTGATGTAAACATTATAGAAAACCGTGTTGTAGACATAACGGCGGCGCTGCTGCTCCCTCTGGTTCCTCCAGCTCGTCTAGCGCGTTCCAGCCGTGTCTCGTGGAGCGCGATAACGGCATCCTTTCTGCCTGGCCATCTCCGCGACTTCATGTGGCGGCTGGGATGGAGAGTACTCCCAACACGAGACAGACTGGAGAGGTGGGGCATGGTGCCGTCTTCCACTTGTCCGAACTGTCCGCTACAAGAGTCTAACCAGCATGTGCTGCAGCAATGTGTAATTGCACGGGTATTTTGGAGAGCCGTTAACACTGGTTTCCGTGGCCTAGGAGTTAATCGTTTTGTCACATCTGGTCGTTGCTCGCGTAGTCGCTTTGCACGCCTTCTAATTGCTGCGGGGGCTTTTTGTTTGTGGCGTAACAGGTGCGAGGCTGTTGCAGCTGGTCACCGTCGTCGTGCTCTGTTTCCAATTTTGGAACGGTTGTACTCGGAACTGCTGTCCTTTTTGTCGGAGGAATTGTTCTTCCTTGGGGAAGAGGAATTTCTACGGCAGTGGTCGTGCCGCTTCCTGTCGGTAGTTAATGGACGTATGCGGCTAGCTTTTCATCTGACCTGGTTCTTGTAGCCAGGTTATCACACAGTGAATAATATTGCATAAAATCTGTTTGTATTTATTATTTCTGTGTATGCAGATCCCCGTAGCCATGCAGGTTCTTGTATATACACATTTCATGCTCAAACTGTAAATTATGTAAATTACATGTACCATAAAACATGCTGTACATAATGCTGTACATATTTGCTGGCATGTTCAGTAAGTCATGTGTACTGTGTATATACAGTCATGTGCATTGTATATATTGTGATAAGTGTGCGCATGCTAGTTCTTAGTAGCATGCATTAGGGACACCCTATGAACTTCGACATTTCTGTTAAAACGTTTTGTGTGTATTGTGTTTCGTCATTTGTGTATGTTAATGTTCTTGTTGTACGGACACTGTTTCTAAATGTTCGTAAGGTCCTACGATGAAATAAACTTTTTCTAAACAGACAGACCAAAATTTAAGCGTTTAGGTTCCCCAAGAAAGACTATCGTCTTTAAAAAAATCACAGCATATCCACGTGGTGAATGATGATGAGTGGGGCCAAGCGAACTCGCGCTGCAGCACGGCGATGGCATTGGCGCAAGCGTGGTCCTTCTTGATGGAAGATATTGTGACTGGATTGTTTGAGAACCACAATTTGTTGCACACACCACAACTATGGCCGAAACTGTTAGCAAGGAAGTCCCGCATGAAGCGCGCGTCGGCGCCTTCGGGCAGAGCCCGCCTGATGCGTTTTGCAGCCACTTCACGTGCTCGCAGAGCCTCGGGCACTGCCTGCCGGTGCGCGCGCTTTCTCGTCGCTTCACGGTCCTTCACATTTTGAAGATCCGATTCGCGCCGCAGCCGTGCAGCTTCGGCCTCGCGGGCTCGAACGGCGGGGTCTTCGCGCCGCAGCCGTGCAGCTTGTCGAGCAGCTTCGGCCTCGCGGGCTCGAACGGCGGGCTCTTCTCGCCGCAGCCGTGCAGCTTGTCGAGCAGCTTCGGCTTCGCGGGCTCGAATGGCGGAATCTGCTTCGCGGCGTCGACGTGCAGCTTCGGCCTCGCGGGCTCTCACCTCAGGATTCTGTCTACAAGCGAGCGCTTCCGCCGCCTTCCGTGCCCTCCGTGCCGCAGCCTTGTCTTCTATCTGGCGACTCCGAGCTAAAGAGAAAGCGTGCCAAGAGTGTCACTCGTCAACGTCGTCTTCTTCTTCTACTGCATAGCAGAACGCGCGCAGTAAAGAAGAAAGAATGCCACACAGGCGAACACGCACGAGAGTCTCACTCGTCAACGTCGTCTTCTTCTTCTACAGCATACCAGAAGGCGCGCTTCGCACGAGCTAGAGGTGGTTATACAACGCTACAAACGGAGGATGGACAGACCCATGGCATAAGGAGCTTCGCCCCTAAAAAGAAATAAAGTGCAGCTACGCACTAGTCGTGTGTAGATTTAGCGAACAGCAGATCTGGTGGCGTTCCCTTCCTCCTTTCCCTCGACCTCACCATCACTTCCTTTTCACACCCCATTGCTATATATACAATGCTATGCTATGTTTTCTTTCTCTATTTGGGTTTTTTTACATTTCTCTCTTTATTTCTTTCTCTTTCTTCCGTTTTTTTCTCTTTCTACGTGTTATTTTCTCTCTCTTCCTCTGTTTATCTTTGTTTCTCTCTTTTTCTCGTTCTCTCGCCCATAGCAACTGACATTTATGGTTCCCATAAATGCTTGTTCTGCTAGCGTGCCTGCGTAGCCATGTAGTTACGATGCTCACCTTTGTACCGTGGGTACGCGGGTTCGAATCCCGCCTCGCCAAGACATTTGATTTCCTTTTAATTACTTCTTCTGTGTTTCATTTCTCTTCTCTCCGCCTACTTCTCTTTTCCCAAGGCGGGGCTAGGTGACGCGAGGTAGCATATATAAATAGGGCCGTTCATGACGATAGTTTTCTGTGCATGGCGCAGTTTTTCTTTCCTCCACCG
Organism: Rhipicephalus sanguineus; assembly: GCF_013339695.2. Lineage (NCBI taxonomy): Eukaryota > Metazoa > Arthropoda > Arachnida > Ixodida > Ixodidae > Rhipicephalus > Rhipicephalus sanguineus. Next base: position 127,452,694 of record NC_051177.1, read on the forward strand.
TAAAGAGCTACGCTGTTAAGCCAAAATATTTCAAGTTATCTTTGCCACACAATTTACCAATAATGCACATTGTATGCTGGACAAATGCCTGCAGTTCCTGTAGATACCCCGCACTGTGGGAATCGATGTAATGCGAAGCAGCCAGGAAAGCGCTGCAAAAATCGCCTTGTTTGTATTTGAGGCAAATAAAGTCATTCGTATCATGACATCTAGTCCACTATACATCATATGTTTGTCATATATTCATGCGGGCATTTACAACGCATGCATACGTATATTTTGGTACATATAATGCATAACCTGCCATTTAGGTTCGTCACGCACTGATTTCATGCCATACCAATTTTGATATATATCCAGTCAACAAAACAGCCCGAAGCGGACCAAGACAGTGGCAAGTAAATCATGCCGTACATGACATGCATGTCATGATTTTCATGCATACCACCTGCCATTTATACTCGTCGTACATTCGCATCACGCAATACCAGTTTTAGTATAGGTAGCTAGCGAACCGGCCACGAGCAAACCATGAGTGTGGCATGTAAATCACGACATGCATGCCATGAATGTCATGTGACCACCTGTAATTTACGTTCCTCATATAGTCACGTCACGCAATACCAGTTTTGTTGTATGTCAAGCTAGCGATCCTGCCGCGAGCACACCATGTGTGTAGCATGGACATCATGACATGCATGTCGTGATTGTCATGTTACCAGCTGCCATTTATTTACGACATACAGTCACGTCACGCAATACCAGTTTTGGTGTATGTCAAGCTAGCGAACCAGCCGCGAGCGCACCATGAGTGTGGCATCTAAATCATGCCCTACATGACATGCATATCATGACTGTCATGTTACCGCCTGTCATTCATCTTTGTCATACAGTCACGTCACGCAATACCAGTTTTGGTGCATGTCAAGCTAGCGAACCGGCCGCGAGCGCATCATGACTGTGGCATGTTAATCATGACATGCATATCATGACTGCCATCTTACCGCCTGCCATTTATGTTCGTCATACAGTGACGTCACGAAATACAAGTCTTGGCGTATGTCAAGCAAGCGAACCTGCCGCGAGCGCACCATGAGTGTGGCATGTAAATCATGAGATGCATATCATGCACATCATGACTGAAATGTTCCTAAATGTCATTTATGTTCGTCATACAGTCACGTCCTGTAATACCAGTTTTTGTGTATGTCGAGCTAACGAACCGGCCGCGAGCGCATCATGAGCGTGGCATGTAAATCATGCCCTACATGACATGCATGCCATGATTTTCATGTCAACACCTGTCATTTATATTCGTCATGCAGTCACGTTACACAATACCAAATCTGATACACGTGAAGCTTGCGAAACGGCGGCGCGCTCCCCGAGACCATGTCATGTAAATCATGCTGTACATGACCCACATGTCATAATTTTCATGTTATGATCTGTCATTTACGTTTGTCATACAGTCACGGTTTGCCATACCAATTACGAAACGGCCAGGAGAGCACAAAGTCGTAGGCGGCTAGAGATAGATAGATAGATAGATAGATAGATAGATAGATAGATAGATAGATAGATAGATAGATAGATAGATAGATAGATAGATAGATAGATAGATAGATAGATAGATAGATAGATAAGCTAAAAGCCGCAAAAGTTCGCTAAGAAATGCTTCGCATTTTAAAATCACTCAGTCAGTACCTAAAGACACTTTTAGAAAGCCCGTTTAAATTAAAGTATAAGGAATGTGCCTAACAGCGTGCACGTTAGGTAAAGGAAATGTCTACTCGTTCTAAATTAATTGAGTTTTCCTTCGCTAGGTTTTACAGAAGTAGACTGACGCATCTACTAAAAGCGATCTTTCTCTAAGAGCACCATATACTTACGGCTGTTTCCAAAAAAAGAAAAAAAACTCATTCGATGACTTTTACGTGTTCATTTTTCTCTGATTAGTCGTGGCTCACTCGTTTTGGATTGCGTGTACTGCGTGATTGTTATGATGATTATTGTTGTCATTACATTAGCGCTCTCTCGCAACTGCTCGCCTCGCAAAGAGCAGCCCTACGAGCCACGTATAGCTGGACTACGTCCACGTTTAAAAGCGCGGCCGCTCCAAAGTTCTCGCAGCCGCTATTTGCCGCCGATTTGTTCAAGAAACGGAAACATGGTTTTGACAGGAAGATCGAATAACAGTCGCCTGTCTTCGTTTTACGAGAGAAAAAGAACTAGAGAAAATAATTTTCACTCGAGATTGCGAAATTGAAATTTCTCTTTCTTATCAAAACGCAAGCGCACAACATAAGGTTTTTATTTGTGGCTGCGTAAGGGAGTTTTAGAGAAACTTTAGCTTTTCCATCTTCTTCGGAGTAAGATGACATGACATTATACCTGCAGGGTATAATGATCATACCACAGGAATAGCAATTAAAAAAAAGCCATGAAGCAGAGCTGTTAATCGTGTATTTCGTCGTTCGCTTCCGTAACCTCAGAAATAAAATACTGTTTGAAGGTTGCCTGTTAAATCTGGCTTTGAACTCAGATACAACACATTTGCTTACAGAAATGTGCGCCTACTTACATATGAAATATACAATCGTGCGAGACAAACTGTTGAGACAAAATAAAATCAATAAATGTTCTGTTGTACTATTAAAATGGTAGTCACACCTCTGCACCTGGTCTACGCTGTCGCAACATCTCATTCATTTTGTAAAGTAGCAAGCCGGATGCAATTCTTGTTAACCCCCGTTCCTATTGTATCCCTTATATTCTCTAATTTATTTTGAAAAGGAACTTTTTGTTATATGTATCACGACTTCAGCTAGCATTCGATACTTAGCTTTCCGTGTCAAAAAAAATAAAAACTCAGAATACGTATGCCAAATAAATTCGAGGGAGTTGCTTGTTGGGCAAGTTTGTACATGGTTACACTGGCACACGTGGAACTCTGCTATTACGCCACCGTTTCAAAGATTCTCACGGCTACGTGTTCGTTGTAGACTAGTGCACAAGTACAATAGCACAACTAAGTTTTAACCTCTGGGGTGCTTAGGGGCCCTTTAAGTGTACCATCCCACTGTCGAAGACTGCACGGAAAGCACCATAAGGTTTGGCACTCAGTCTATTCATCTCACCGATGTCATTTTAACACTGATTGCTTCGCGTTAGAAAGGTTTTTGTGATGTTAGTAACCGCAGTAATATGGCGAGTCTATAGTTTTCTGTAACTCCTTAGTTATTAAGCTGTATACTCCAGTCTCTTCTTTATAGATCCTCTTGACTCTGGGACGTTTTTCTGCATGATCTATGACGTCTCTTTGTAGCCTTATTATGGGCAATAAACCGAAGCTGAAACTGGCCTCTTACAGTGTTCTGTTCCCCGCCTTTTACGTGTCATCATATTCACTATCGCTTGCATACATGACAGATAAAAGCAAAATTATCTCCAAATTAGTTTGCAGCAGTTACGTGACGGCGGCGCTACGAAAAACAACCGACGGAATAGGACTCGTTGGCCGTAATATGCCCTTTGCTACGTAGGGTTTCACTGAACGTAATTGGCTGAAAATTTTGAACGTTAGCCCTGGGTCTTGGCACTCATCCAGGAACGGGGCTTGTTTTCGCCAAGCGCCCCTTAAATTCAGTCGAGCGCCAAGAGAGGCAGTTCACAGAGCGTCTTGCAGAAGGCAGGTCATTAAACTTACAAGCTAAATGTCGGCGAATGGCGCGTCTATGGCGCATGCAGCCTCTATAGCATCTCTCCTCTTGAGGCTAACTGCGAGCCATTCTTTAGTTAGCTCTTAGCTGCTTCGTTTCTAATTCAGGGTGCCTACATACTACTCCTCTTACTTTATTACGGGCCGCACTTTCCTAAAGAACCCACATAACGTCGACGATTATTTTCTTGTCTTTCACACGTTATCTTCCCAACGTGCGTACTCCTTAGAAGCTTTTCTTGGAAAGCGGCGTTTCAACTGTATATCGTCGCTAAGTGCCACACTTGTATGCACTGGCTGCGTCGTCACATTCTGCTGCAATGAACATTCGCGACTTCAGACGAGGCTTCCGCACGAAGGCTGCACTGCTGGTTCTGACTTTCGTTTCTTTTTCGTTGCGAGCGGCACGTTGTCGTCTCACTGCGCGGAGGAAGCAAGAATTATGGCGTCACGTGTCGCCGAACGTTAATAGTATTTAAAATATCAAGCAAGAAGCAACGCAACTTCGAAATGTTAGGAACGAGAACTATAACGTAAAGTATGGTCCCGTTATGTCTGGCGCTAAGTATATGTCACCGGCAACGCAAGCATGGGTAAGAACCAGGAATTTTTCCGGTACGGCGCAATTAAACACTCTTCTTGTTTACAGGAGGTGCTTTCTCTTTTTTTTTTTTGGGGGGGGGGGGAGGGGCTTGAAAAAGACTAGCATTTCAAGCTCTCGACGATTTCTTTGTCACTGCGGTTAGCATGAGTCAGTGGAAACACGCAGAAGTGGAGACGGTTTTATTCAGGGACATGCTGGTAGAGTGACGGCGTAGAGTCATGGTCGAGGAGAGTTCTCCAGGCGTCCTTGATTAACTCGCTTACCCTTACTGATCTCACCGTGGCTTGTAACTATTGCCGAGGCTTGCGACAATAAAAACATCTTCAGCGAGGAAGTATTTATAGAGCGATGTATAAGTGTTGAACGAAACAAACCGGCAGCGCTTTATCCGAGGCAAAATATTTATTATACTCATATAAGTCGATTCTCGCCGGCAGCTCTGACTCCCAGACGCAGAACGATTGGCGGCCAACAATTATCCGTTCAGTTCGCAAACTGGCACTCTCTCATAACCTAGAAAACGTTCGAGTTTCTTTTAACACAATCATGCACTGTTCAGCACGTGCACTTGACTTTGCCTTGTTTAGTTTACAGCATTTTGTGACGACACGTGACGGGCAGGCGTTGCTGGTACGGCCAGAAAATTTCTGAACAATAACGGAAGACTAATGACGACAAAGCTCTAAAGTCAGCGCTTTCCTTATCTGTAAGTAAAGCACAGTGAAGGCAACCAATTCTCTAACGCGGAGCAATGTTCAGTTAATCGCACAATCTCAATGAGGTTCCGCTTAAAGTGCTAGATATAGCCAGGAAACCGGACATTTCCCGTCTGGTTTCCTGCAAATTGCCAGCATTTAACCAGCAGCTGATTAAGAGTATAACCTCCTTTATTTCCGGTCTCAATTTCTCCCAGCAGCTTTCCCCTCTTTAAGCCTTTACCTTGGCACTAATCGAACTTCATGTATTCAGACGCGGTTATAGCAGCGTATTGTTAGGAGTGAAGAAATTTTGTCAGTCGCTAAATATCTCCCCCGCGATTGCCTTGAAAGCAGCGTTCTACTTCTTACCTGGATGAGGCTTCCATGACAGCATCCTATTTCATTCAATGGAATTTCTTCATGGAGAAATAGATGCTTAGGTTCAGAAGACACACTTCTGTTCTCTTCTGTTTCAATTGGGTTGCTGTGGAGAGCTAGGTTAATGTTTATATCAATTCGGCTACCCCATTTATAAAATCTCTGCAGCGGAAAACAAAATTGGTTACCTAACATTAAAAATGAAGAATTAAAGAAGGAACACACATGGGAAACTGAATAAAAGTTAAATTTTAGCATAATGTATAGTAGACATGCAGGAGTCCACACTTCAATAGAACGTTCACACGCACGCATTTATGGTGCGTTTTTACTAAGGTCGACGCCTCGAACATCGCAAAAAATATGCCTATCAAGAAAATGACCGCCTCTGGAGTCTGCCGCTCCACCAAGATAACTGTCTGCGTTGCATTGACCCAGAAGTGAGCGCGAAAATTTCCCCAACACTTCCTCGCCAACTTGAGACGCTGTACCATCGTCTTCGACTGATCGTGGCATACACGAACAGTTATTTGTACCGCATAGGGCGCACTACTAGAGGTTTTCCCGCTCACTTTAATCCAAGTGCCAGCTAAAATAATCCGCACGCCACAGAAATAATCTGAGTGCCAAACCATTTAATCCATGTGCCAAACATTTAATCCCAGCGCCAACATATTTAATCCAAGCGCCAACACAAATAGGCCGCGTGCCAGTGAGTTTAATCCAAGTGCCGCCATGTTTAATCCAATCGCCAGCATCTTTAATTCAAGTGCCAGTCAGTTTAATCCATACACAAAGAACAGACGGTTTGCCAATTTATATAGTCTAAATGTCGGAACAAGGTAAACATGAAGTGAGAGGAATATTTATTTTCTGCCAATGCATGGTCGCGCTTAGGAAATGAGGTACTACGGTATTTTGCGCGAACGTTTTGGTGTCATTTATCTTAGAATTTAAAAAGCAGTGCGGTTTAATTATATATGTTCGGGTACTAAATGTATACGCTCATTCTAAGCACGTGGTAACATTTTAAGCATCGAGACAGTTTATGCTTCACCGCTACTGCAGAATTTTGGGTAATCACGTACTCCGTTGATCGCATCTGGGAGAGATTCACGTCGTCTGCTAACAGACGGCACTACGGCTACGTTTCCGCAAAAGCGTTCGCAGTCGTCTGCTTGGCTCAGTGAGAGCGATGGTGACTTACAGACAATATTCACCCATTGTTGAAATCAAAGAATAACCATTTAAAACAAGTAACCGTGCATTTATTTGGGCTTATATGCAATTAAGTTTAATGTAAAAGCGTCAAAGAAGATGGCCATGTTCATGTAACAGACGACGATGTGTTCCTGAAGCGTCGCTGCCTGTAACACGCGTGTTTTCAGAGGGAAATATTTCCAGACGAGAAGAAAGCTTTGCTTGAAGTCATGGCTGGACGCAAGCGAGTGCCACGTTTCAAAGATCCAGATGAACCTCGTCGAAAAACAGCAGGGTGTCGGTGCTCGACAGAGCGAGGATTGTGGACGTCTACAGGCGTGGTGGCGACCTAAAGCAACTGGCGGAGGCCCTGGGCATCAACATAAAAACAGCAAGATCGATTGCAGCTATCGACAGACAAACATCATTGCGGGTTGGCGGTTCTAAAGAAAAGTTTGGAGATGACGTCGTGAGTGCTTTGAGGCGAATTGTCGACGAAAACTGTACATTTACTCAAAGGCAGATAAAGACGGCCCTGGAGGAAGAAATGCCTGGAGTGACGATCAGCACAAGCACAGTTGATCGCTTGCTGGACGCCCACAGCTACTCGGTGAAGCTGGTGACGCAGAGGCCCGCAGACCGCAACCGTGACGACGTCAAGCACAGCCGTAAGCTGTACACCCAGTGGCTGCAGTCCGATGGACCACGTGTGTGCCGGTTCTACTTGGACGAGACAAACTACAATATCTGGTGTTCCAGGAATTTTGGCAGGGTAGCTAAAGGGTAACCAGCTGTCCACACGACCACGACGACAAAAGGAGCCAATTTGAACATCATGGCATGTATGTCAGCAAATGGCGTTATTCACTGGACTGCAGTGGACAGAGTTCATTGGGCTGTTTTGAACAATTTCCTCAGCGATATTTCGGCCCGTGTGGAAAGTGAGGAGCCAAACACAGAAGCTGTGTTCATTTTTGATGGCGCACCTGCTCATGCTCGGGCAGAGGAGGCAGCTTTGGCTAACTCAGTGCATTCTTTCAAGCGCCTAGCTGCCAGCGTACAGTCCCTTCTTCAACCCAATAGAAGAAGTGTTCTCGCAATTCAAGTCGCACGTGAAGGCCTACCTAAGCGAACGTCCTGATTTAGTGCTGGCGACACCGCAAGGTATGACGAAAAAGGAGCACAGGCGTTCTTTGCTGCTGGACGCAGCTCGGCACTCCATGCAGCAGATACAGCGCGTGGACCCGGCGGCCTTTGACCGGCACAATTTTTCTTTTGTGCCTGTAGCATTGCGTGAAGATGACTTGTCAACGTCCGTTTCCAAGCCCTAGGAGACAGCGCTATTCTAATAAATACTTATTATACCTATGCTTATGCTGCATTTCTCGAGTGATCTGGCGTGTCCAAGAATATTGTTCGCTTTCGTTTTACCTATAATCCCATTTTGCCCCCTCTCATTTACTAATATATATATATATATATATATATATATAATGTTTTTGTGTGCACACGTTAGATATACAAAATTGATCTAATAAATTTATCATTTCGCTGACGTCCGTAAGATTCAAATGCTCGGTGTGATGCATAATGCAGAGCGGAAAAACGTGTATAAAGTAAAGAGAAGGAGCAAGGACCACCGCTCGTCCTTGTGACTTATGTTTTCTCTGCGTATGTTTTCTCGCACTGCGTTAAATATGTCGCCGTGCGAACTAGGTCAACAGTTAATGCTGTTCAAATCACCGAACACATTTTTAAGAAAAAGATAAAAACTAACACGGATATAAAATATAACTTCCGTTTTCCACGTACCGTAATCAGCAGTCTATGTTTTAGTACACTACAGAACGAGAAGCTCTTGGAATTACCTCCAATTCGCCCTGCCCTGCCCGAGTCTAAGAGTTTCCTAATTCCGTACTCCATTTGACCCATTTCCGCCCTCGGCTTGGTATTCCACATCTTGGTAGCCATTGCGTCACTTTAAGTGAGTACAGATTGTCTTTCCTTCGCATTACACGACCTGTCCTGGAGCTGCTGCTCTTTTGTGTGCCAAAACCAAAATCCAATTATGAGCTCTGGTGAGTAAAACTTAATTCTGCTGAACTACAAAATATTCGTTAAGATGTTTGTAATGAGCGGCACGCAGATGCCTTTCTTTCGTTCCCACTAATATGATCGCACTCGTGCCAAACATTGCCCCATAAAATGATGCATAGCAAAGTATAAGCCCTCCAAACACAGATGAAGCAAGCTATGGCAGTAAATTTTTTGTCTCGTGAATAATAGCACCGAATACAAATATTAGTGCAGTCTTCAGCTTTCGGGCTATCGTATTTCATATTGTAGCAACTGTATTTCAATTGCACTGCCGTTTTCATGCCCCGTATTACTGTGCATTGTGTATAGATTAAAGTGACTGGCACTTGAATTAAAGTTGTTGGCGCTTGGATTAAACATGGTGGCACTTGGATTAAACTCACTGGCACGCGGCCTATTTGTGGTGGCGCTTGGATTAAATATGTTGGCGCTAGGATTAAATGTTTGGCACATGGATTAAATAGTATGGCGCTCAGATTATTTCAGTGGCGTAGGGATTATTTTAGCTGGCACTTGGATTAAACTGAGCGGGAAAACCAGCGAGTTGGGCCTGTTGGTGAATCACCCTTGCCGATGAACGCTGACATGATGCCCTGTGGCTGTACAAGAAGGTAACCTGGGAGCTGTTCAACTGAATTATTGTTCCACCCAGGATCGGAAGAGGCGAAAGGGACTTGTACTATCGCTATTCAATGCACCCGAGGGTTATGGTATGTACTTGCGGAGTTCGTGTACCGTGTGATGCTACCTTTTTATTATTATTTAAAAGTACCTTACAGGGCCCATGGGAAGCATTGAGCAAGGGGAGCATCACAGAACAATTAAAAACAAAATATCCAGGTACATGAATGCGAAAAGAGTCTGCAATAATAATGTGCTGGCTAGACGGTGAAGCAAATGGAATTAAATGGCACAGCCAGGCCCGTAGCCAGCATTTTTTTCGTAGTCCCTGCTATGATAACTGTGGCAGCATAGACAGTGGAGCACATATTACTGGACTGCTCCGCGTACCGCGATGAGAGAGCATTGTTTGAGAGACAAATGAACATGATTTGTCACAATCCCCTAACGGTACACAACATATTAAGTTCAGTGCCCGGCCCTTCCAAACAGCGACGGGTTTTACAGTCCCTGTTTGATTACCTGTCAAAAATTGGCCTAGTCGGAAAGCTTTAATGATTGCATGATTATTTCATACAGCAAAGGCTTCACTTGCCTGACACCATCGTTGTAAATATTTCTATCGGGTTCACTTGCGCATTTGATTTTTTTATATTCTTTCTTTTTATTATTATTTCCTTCCCTCTCCTCTTTAGTCTGTCAATCCCGTTCCCCATCCCTACACAGAGTAGCATGCCAGCGGTATACGGACGCCGGCAAAAATATCTGTTTTTCTAATAAGGAGTCTCTCTCTCTCACATTTATGGTTATGCCCAAAGTATACGGACTAACAGATAATTTTGTTTATAGTAACACATAGCTATTCATCACAAGCGCTCGTCTAGTCTAGTGTCCACTAAGACATCTTTCAGTAAGATGTTCGCCTTTTGCTGAAGATGCTTTTCAGGCCATGGTCCAAGTAATTTCTGTAATGTGAGAGAGCGTCTCTGCAAACTTGCTAGTTTCTTTAGGTTTTTCTTTAATTTGCGTACTTTACGCATTTCAAAAGAAGGTGCCCAACATTTTTACCTTCGTGAGCACAGTAGCATTATGGAGAGAGAGTTGGATAGGTAACTTCTGCAGGAAACTGCTTGTGTATGCTACTTCAAGTCGAAGTCTGTGAAACACTATCTCTATGTATCGTGGGAGCTCAGCCGCTATTGAGATTTTTTTTTTGTGTGGATTGGCTTCATAAAGTAATGATTGCTTTGATTTAGTGCTATGAAACCACCCCTATAGAACAGTGGTTAGCTTTATGCATTTTAATATTTCGGGTATCCGTCCTAGACATAGGGATTGCGCAATTCCTTCCTTCATAACTCACCGGCCAGAAGGCACACTTGTTTCGGTGGCGAAAACCGTCGTAAAGATGCGATAAGTACAGCCAAGCGCGGCCCGCGACGCTGCCTTACGGTATCGTCTCTTAGGACGCTTTTAAAGACGATAGTCTTTCTTGGGGAACTTAAACGCCTAAATTTTGGTCTGTCTTTCTGTTTGTCGGCACGTCCCTCGCTTCAGCCACTCGGCCAAAGTTGAACTACTTGCCCAAGGGCCAGCCACCTTGAACGGATGACTAGGTTCATACTTGTGTACATTGTTGATCAAAAAGCAAACATTACGCATATCTGAGGCGCAACATCACTAGGTAAGTATTAGGTGCTGTGTTCCTTTAATAGAAAATACATAGTTACGTAATTCTAGAGACCCTAGTTTCTTAAGCTGCGCTGAAAATGCGACTGCGCTGAAACTTGTCTTCCTCCGTGCCCTCTGCACGAGCTCATTGTTGTGTTTCGGTTTCGGTTCCGTATTGCACTCTATGAATGCCATGGGGTGCCGCTCAAGGAGGTTTATTTAACCTCCTTGGTGCCGCTCTGGCATTCCTGTTTTACTCAGGCGACGTGTAAATAAAAGAGTGTGTGGAGAACACTCGTTGAGTGCGCACGTTCCTTCTGCTTCGGCGCTTCCCGCCAAACCGCGTGTTCGGGCTGGCTGGCGTCCCCGCCGGCCGCGTTGGTCACCGCCGGTCTTCGCCTGCTGCTGCGCCGGGACTACCAGCCCGCAACACAGCACTCATGTTTCCCGACGTATTGCCAGATGGCGTCCATCTGGCACGCAGCGCCTCTTCTATTGTCTTTAGACGACATTTGCAGCTACGCACGCAGATACGCGGCCAATTTTTTAATAAAGCTCTCTCTATCTGCAACTATGAAAGCCGTCCTTCATTTGGCGCGTGAATGTAGAACGTCCCTTTTGAATATGTGAACGTGTACAGCAGGGCTCTTCCATAGTGTACGGATTCAGCGTTATCTGAAGTCATTCATTCTTGTGGCGATGAAAAATTCTTGAACGGGGGGTGTCCCTGGAGCGAGCACTTCTTCAACTGCTGCAACTCACTCATTAGGCATTACATGCATACGTTCTTACATCGTACATTCTTACCTCTGATTAGAAAACCCGAGCTACGCAGTCATACTTGCACAATGTTGTATGTGTAGTGAGGAGAAGGCATTCTCTAATAACAAATGAAAAGCAAGAGAACAAAATAAAATGATAAAGATTGAGTTGGACAGTAGCAATCAATGTTACAGCCGTGCAAGAATGGAAATAGTATGCTACGACAATTCGCAATGTTCCCAATAAAAACAGACAGAAGAGAAAGTTAGCCTTGGGTTATACGAGTAATTATTCTAATGCACGTGGCTAGTACGTATCGCAGAACTTGTGTATCAGTAAGGAGAGGAGAGTTCGCTATTCTTTCGTATTACAATGCGCCATTCTGTCCCTGCCCTCGGCGTCGTGCCTGTGAAAATGTATCGATTTGTGTAACTACGCACTACCGAATTCGTATCATTCAAGCGAAGCTCTCTGTGAGTTACGGATTTAGTTGGCAGCCGTGACGGCAACGTACGAGAAAAGCGCGACTCCGGCGAGTGTTCAGAATGCGGGCGCACAGAAATGCGGCACCCAAAAGTGCGAAGCGTTGACATGCGTATTTGTATGCAGCATTTTCTGATAATTGATGCTCTCTAGATCGCGACCTTGTCGGCGATAAGCCGTTTCTGATATGGCAATCTGATGTTTTATCGAGGTCACTTGTCATTTTAAGCTGATACATTTATTTGTTGCCTGGATATGAACGTACGGCCGTTGTTGTCGCACGTGGCAACGTAAGTGTTGCCCTCCCAAGCACGTGGCTGAAGGTCCGGTTCCCGGCATGGAGGGTGAAAAAAAAAAAAAAAAACTTTAGGCGGGAGCTTCGCGCAATGCGATAGAAAGAAGAGCAGTAGGTCAGGCACGCACACGCTAAGCTTCGTTTGTCCCCGTTTCCCCCACAGGCGAAGTGCTCCTAGTTATTCGAAACCGCTTCGGCAAGTGCTATAGAGATACATGTATATGCAGTGAAAGAGTAGAGCGTGATATGCTTTCAGTTTTCAAGAGCGAACGCATTTTGTCAAGAGCAAGAACACTCGGCAAAGGAGCCGCGTTGTCGTCCTGCCGGAGTTAGGGAACTTCACAGCAACCTAGCAAAAGCGCTCGTCGGTTCACAGTACAACCAAGGGACAATAGTAACCTAATCCAGGAAAGCGGCTTCGTCAAAATGGCATAGGTAAATAGAACAAAAATCTGTGAGACCATGCTTGTGCACCGTCAACCCGGTGGACAGCGTTCGGATACTTTCATCGTAGATGAATGAAACAGAGCGTTAAAGGGCCCCTCACCAGGTTTGCCAATTTTGAGCTAACGAGCGCAATGCATAAACTGGGCGTTCACGATCACGTCTGCCAAGATTTGCAATGCTACGCGCCGCGGAAATGGGTCAAATTTCAAGGTGAACGCTGTTGCCCTTCCTCTCGCGGGCGCGCGCTTTAGAGAATGAGGGGATGACGTACATGAGAAAATGGCCCTGCTAGATGGTAGTGCTTTGACGTCGCTCCTCTACGTAGACAACTGTGCTCTGACGTCGCCAACAGTAGCACGTGACACTGCGATAATTATTTGACACGACATGTGTAGATTGTGTAAATTGTTGCTTGAATACATTAATAAAACTTGAGAGAAATAATGAGACACACAAAGGGAATTTGTGCGTCTTTTTCATTCTTTTTCGTGAATTGCAGCGAGATGCGGGGCCACGGTCTAAAAAAAATAATTTAGGTGTGGACACTCTCCGCCCGCCGCGAAGGAGGTAATGTTCGCCTTTAATACATGCGCCGGCCGCAGTTTCGTGGGGGGCGCTGCGACATGGAGGCTTAAGAAACCTATTGCGACGAGGCGAACGCGCGTTTTTCTTCATTTTTTTTTTCACCTCATTGCATTTCTTCACGGCGACTTTTCATACGGCCACGGTGTAAACGGCGCACCCGACGCACATAGCGTCCCTAACAGCGTTGCGTACGTAAAAGCGCGGTGTCTTGCTTAGAGCGCGTGAGCAGTCTTTCTGCTCGCTGACTTCTCAAGTGCGCAACGCCGTTACGGACGCTACGCACGCAGCTCGTCTTCTATAGTACATGCACCGGCCGCGGTTGCGTGGGAGGCGCTGCGACATGGGGGCCGATAGAGTCACTGGAAAATCAGAGTACCGCAAAGGTAGGCTGCACGCGGGCAACATTGGGTGGCGGCGGCCATGTCCCTTCCAGACCGTCCGGCGCGTTGCTAGCGTGTGTTGAGAAGTGACCGATCTTTTAGCCTCTGTGCCGTGTTACGCTCGGCAGAACGGCATTGTGTGTGTGTGTTTCTTCAAGAGGTTATTAGAAGTGATTTCGGGTCATCGACAGGTATGGATCGACTGCGCGGTTAGCGGTGTAACTAATGAAACGTACGGCGAATGTTGCCATGTGCTCGCGAACTCTCTTCATGGCTTCATCGGTCTCTTTTCGTGTCACGCCCGGGCGTGTTCGCTAGGTCCGGATCTGTAAACATAGTTGCATTAGCGCAGTGACATCGTGGGAGATGCCATTTACTTCGACATTTGGTGAATCTTGACTGTTTGCTCTAGCTTTGCAGTCGGTGTTCAGGCTCACTGCACTCGAGAACGTTATCGAACATCCAGAACATTCAACATTGCGTCCTTCGACTGATTACTGACGCATAGCTTGTTTGCGCACCGTGCTTGCTGTTCAACTGGTTGACATGTGTAATAGAAGTTGTGTGTATGTGTAATAGAAGTTGGGTGTGTACGGTAGTTGGAAGTTGTGCGCGACGTCTTGATTCGGAACGCCAGCAGCCGAACGCACGGGCGAATCGGCGTGCGGTAGGTAGGCGCGATACGTAGAAAATAGGCCATCAAAAATTATTGAGATCACTACTTAATTGTTTCATTTCCTATTTCTTGTCTCCTTAATATTCCCAACGTTGCAATGAATTTTCAAATATGTTGCTGTGTTCTGAAAAACAGTTCTTTTTTTTTTTTGGCGTTGCCAGCGCGTAAACAGCTGGGTTCGGTTTTTGCACTGCTGCACTTTTTTTTTTCATAATGCACTCTTATTAAAACTTCCTCGGCACGGCGCTTTGTTCTTTTGATCAGAAATAGCACATCCCCGAATTTTTAAAGCGCATGCTACTGCAACACAGTATGTATATAGACCTAGGGCTCACATAAAATCGACTCCCTCAATGCGTGGGATCTGTTTTTTTTTTTTTTTTGCTGTGACCATTTCTCACCAACTATACAGTATTTTAAGGGTACGCTCGGTGCAATGCAGCATTAGCAGCATTTTTTTTTGTAACAAATGTAAAAATACGCTTGATAACATTGCCTTATACCAAGTTTATCAACAGAGTTCCACGCTTCTGTTTTGTGCAGTGCCAAAGATCATGCCACAATTGCCTTCAAGGTATACCAGTAAACAGTTATTATTTTAATAAATCTTCGATTTCGCTCTCGTGCGTGAAACGCTTATTACTCGGGTAGCATGTGTAATCTGTTCAACAGATCGAGATATAAACAGCCGAGCAAATAGAAAGGTATGTAGTTTTCAATATCGCTGACCATAGAGAACCGATAAGGTGAAGTATCCTGTCGGATAAGATCTTTTCCAGCAAAGTTAGTTTAGTTCACTGCAGGAAGGAATGTTATTTGAGGGGGGTGAATTCGTTCAGGGCAACTATGCAGCCACGTAGAACGGCGCTCTTTGACATTAATTTTTCCCACACGGCAAACGAGATTCCCAGAGTAGCTCACTAGTAACGTTCGATTGATGGTGAGCTACTCTCTTCTGGCATCTGCATGCAGTGGCGTAGCCAGGGGGTGGCACACCGAGCCCGTGCCCCTCCCCCCCCCCCCCCCCGGAAAAAATGTCTGCTTACGCCCCTGTCTGCATGACGCGTTTAAAAAAGCGACGAAGTACTTCTGGGGACCGTGGTACTGCTAAATGTCTGGCCACGCTCTGCAGTGAACGCGCCTGCACCCAAAGCGCTTGGAAGGGATATGGCGGCGAGAGGTCACGTGATGCGAGTAAGCCAATCGCGTCGCCGGCTGCGCGCGGAAAACAGATGCGATACTCTGAAATTTTTCCAGTGACTCTAGGGGCCGAGAGGAGGAAAGAGGCGAACATTATGTGGACGCGCCGTCGGGCGGAGTGTCCACACCTAAATTATTTTTCTTACGCCGTGTGCGGGGCTAATGTGCCTCCCTTTCCCATGCGTTCGTGTCCCCGCGGTTAGCGCATCGAGCAGACGCCAGCCCTGGAAACGAAAGGAATGTTCTGGCGCGTTCGAGCTCTGATTATGCTCATTTATTCTACCGCGTCCAAGTAAACGTTAATGCGGCACTGGCTCATGATACCGCCACTCTCGTGCCCGTACAAATGTCTCAACTTTCATGCCCGTCCCGCAGAAACAGGCAGTACACCACAGAGAACGTCGACAAAACGCCCACGGCCGCTACATAAAAAAAAAAAAGGTAGCGGCCGTGCAACGCCACTCGCGTGCCCGGGCTGACTCGGGCACGTCATGCGCACGTGACCATGCATGCGCATGACGTGTTCATGCGTGTCAAGTGAAGAGGACAGGGATGGGATTTGGCTTGCTAAGACTACACGGGGCGAGTGGCAAGGGTTTGAAACTCGCCTCCTCGCATCATTGTTTCGCGCCGCTACAAATTATTGTTTTTCTCAGCTCGTAATCAACCGATTTGAAAAATTCTTGTGGCATACTGCTCTTCATTCGGCAAACAACAACTTCCAGCGTCTAACTAAAATTTGCTATGTGGCCTGGTGAGGGGCCCTTTAAGGCGGGACGAGATGACGACACAGACAGGGAGCTGAACTGACAACCAAGGTCTATTGTAAAACCACTGCAATATATATGAAGCAGGTTACTGCGCAGAACAAGGAAACATGAGCATAAATGCACATACGTATGATGCATGCTATACAACTGTCACGAACGAGCGCGTAAGATAAAGCGCGCGCGCGGCCGCTTTAAAACGGCAACGGGATAGGCCTGCCTGGCTGCCCAGGCGGCGCTGCGAAAGCGGTGCTAAAAAGCGCCCCCTACGATAAGTTCGTTGGTTTCGAGTAGGCAGACTGGCGGCCCCATGCAGCACTAAGCTTAGATGCACAATGGAGCCGCCGCTGTCGGTTGTGCTGCGCTTTGGATTTCGGCCAATTTCTGGCGTGGCTGAGTTCTTCAGGCCAAAGAATCTGCGTAAAGGCAAGAAGCTCGTCAACATCAAGTATGTTTACGACGTGCAGGAGATTGAAGGAACCGTTTCGGCGCGCTGCAACTCGCAAGTGCAGCGAATCTCATACGACGTTGAACTCGAGGTAAGTTCTACGAGGCATGCTCGCGCGATTAGCGACAGTGCATAAACGAAAAGATTGCTGTTAAGAAAGCCAAAATGATGTGCATTACACGACGAAACGGAATTAAGAAAGGTCCAGTGACGAAGGCTAGCCGCCGGCGGCCCGCATGAGCGCCTTCGCGCCGTGTGCCATTTTCTGCCGCATTCAGTCGCAAACACACTTTTTCACGATGCACGGTCGTAATTTTCAACATTTGCTTCCAGGGAATTCGTCAAATTTTGTCAGCGTGCGCTGGCGGTCGAGGAGCGACGGCGCGCAATGTTTGTTGTGTGGCGAAGCTTCGCTTCGAAGGGGGACCTGGACCTCTCAAGTACAGTTGAGAGGTCAGCTGGAAGCGGCCGGCTGTAAGCTGCCGGAAAAATCGTAGGCACATAATATGCAGGGTGACTCATGCCATCGTTTTTCTCGTTTCCCACGAAGTGCGGGCTGCATATCATCGTGTTCGCCGTCGGCAGCCACGGCGTGCCGTCAGGACTGCACACAGGGAATATATACTTATATAGAACGCGTGCAAGAAAAGTAATCAGCACGTTAGGTAGCAGACCGCCTTTTTCTCGCGTACTCACTTCACGCATCGGACGGCACGTATCCAGAGGTTCCATCGCTCCACTTCATACGGCTTTCAGGGGAACCGGTAGAATTGCGCATTAGGATCCTTATCCTCATGTTCGTGGCAATTAACCACGCAACAATGACGGGGGCGACCGCGTTTCGGGACCGCGCGGTGCTCAGAGCCATCGCCCGGTCCACCTGCTTTCGGCACGGTTTGTTGACGCACGGATCGCTCGTCAAACATGTCAGGCTTTGCAGGCATAGAGGACAAGTTCCTGTGTACGTTTTAAGCACTTTTTGAGTCTAAAAACTACGCGCAAAATTAAGTAAAACGCTCAGAGCAAGTGAAAACTGTGTAACTCAGCGGTCGGCGTCCATTTCTGACTACCCAACCAACTTCGGCCCACGCCACCAGGCTCCGCCACAATACTCAAAACTCCAGCGCGTCAGCCCTATAAGCCGCTCGCCCAAGAAGCGCGAACGACGAAAAAACAAGTATCAAAGGACGCCGACGGGCCGCATCCTCCTCACCCACTAGAGCCAGGCGCGACAACCCGATCAAACGCCCGGCAAAACCTGGGAACATCTGGAAGAGAAGCATGACGCAATGCCAAGCGACGCCGCCGCGATTCGAACCTACGAGAAAGCTCTCGCCTTTTCCCGAGCTTTGGCTGTGCTACACGCCGGAGAACGCTCCAGACGCTTCTAGAACCCTGGGGAGAGGAGATAGAAGCGCGCGACGACGATCAGTCAGGAGTGAGCGAGTCAGTCGGCACGGATATGGTGAACTTATGCTGAGTGTGGCCCCGTCAGCCAAAGAAGACGTGTTCATGATGGTGTGCGGCCAGTCGATCGTCGATCTGGAAGAATCGGATGACGACGCCGTGTGAGCCGTGACAAGTTACGACGACGGTTGAGCAACGACAGACATTTCTGGCGTCGGCGTGGGTGTTTCCTTGAAGAGAAGCATTCAAGTACCGTCCAAGAATCGTGGACTGGATACGCCATTGTATATTCAGTACTTTAACTGTCCTTGAATAGTTGTAATGCATGCGATTTCATTTGTAGCATGTGATCTGTTTGCTTAGTTCTCGTTGTGTAAACACCATCTAAGTTATATTGTGAAGTTGTAACTGGTACCAGCCGATTGTGCAGGTGTTTGTGATATTTGTAATGCCTTAACTGAGAATAAACAGCATCTAAGTTATATTGTGAAGTTGTAACTGGTACCAGCCGATTGTGCAGGTGTTTGTGATATTTGTATTGCCTTAACTGAGAATATATTTCGTTTTCGTCTGTGTTATCGACTCTTGGCTCTGACTCGGTCTTTGGACCACAACCGGCGTTCGCTGGCTCACCAAAAGGACCAACTCTACATTGTCCGCGCTTTCGTGGTGCGTTTTCGGAGGGCCGAGACGCCAGCCCTTAGAACCCGCCCGGCGATTGCCGACCCGATTAACGGGATCAGTGACAACCACAAAGGAAATCAGCTCGAGCTATTTATCATGAAGCTGTCGCAATTGTATCCCCTAGATATCCAATTTCACTGCAGTGAAGGGAAATATGAAGGCACGCTTACACAAGTAACACCGTGCTGTTGAATGTGAAAGGCTTCACGTCACTGGCGTGCGCGCTGCTCGTTGTAGCGCCCACTGACGACGCACTTATCGAAAATTCGCTGACATCCGCAATTTTTACAATGGTCAGCCAAATGGCCAGGCACCGAGCCTTTTAGAGAGTACGCGTGCTCCCTCAGCCGATCACTTATGCATCGGCCTGTTTGGCCAATGTAAAAGCGCCCACAAACAAAAGGTACCTTGTACAAGATCGCAGTCACCTGCTCAGTTGTGGGCAGTAACCTGCTTCCTGTATATCGCGATTGTTTTGCGATAAACCTTGGTTGTTAGTTCAGCGCCGTGCCCGTGTCCTTCATCTCGTCCCGTCTTAAGCACGCTTTCATTCTTCGTCTACTATGAACCAACCAGCCCACTCAAGCACGCTGCTCAGGATACTTACATTCGCTTGGGTGTCAATGCTGGTGTCGCTGCATAAGTCTTCTCGATGCACTTGTTTCGCGCTGCTTCCTTACACTGACTAGAATAAGGCGACTATCACTGTAGATGATAGGACATTAAGGTTTCAGATAACCTTAATGGAACGCTCAATGATTCTCTCAGTCATGAGTCTCTTGTTTCAATAAAATCACTCCCAGTCTCGGCGCAGTGCTTCCCTCACGTCTATAGATTACAAGCCGGTGTATTACCTTTCTAACCAGTTTCGCACCAGATATCTGGACTATGAGATGCACGACATGTATCATGGCCTCAGTGAATGTACTGCTGCTTTGTGTGATAAAGAAGCTTTTTTCACGTTTTACATTGTGCTCCAGCACATAAAAAGCTAGACTCGCCTTCACTATTGCAAACACTAACGACCTGCTTAGCTGAGGGACTGGCGGCACACGAGGGGCGAGATGGAGCGCAAACCCGAGCGCGGAATCTGCGGCTTTTTAGACGGTTGCCGGCGGTGGTCGCACGAGTACGGCAACCGCGTCAGCCGGCGTGACGGAGCGTGATCGCCGAAAAGCACTAAACCTTCGGACGAGACGCCCCAAGTCGACCTTGTAGGAGTCCGCGGCGCGCTTGAACGCGAGACGGGGCGTGCGAGCGGCGTTTTTCGAGGTACTTGCCGGTGGCGGTCAAACGAGTACGGAAACCGTCTCAACCAGGGCGACAATGACGCTCTGAACGTCCCCGACGTCTACAGCGTCGCCGATGCGAGAGAGGCTTGCTCGCCGATGCGACAGCGCGTTTTTTACCGAGGAGTGCTCACGGCTTTTCTAACGTCTAGAGTCACTGTATATGCTACCTTTAGGTAGCAGAGTTGCACATCTGTCTTCCAAACGCCGCTAGCAACCACGCATTGCGGAGAAGCTGCCGCTTGGGGCAATTCCTGTATTTCTTTTCGCCGCCGCTTCAGCGAATTGGATTGACAGCAGACATCGACAGTTAAGTTAACCACCGGTCTTCGACACGACAAACACGTCGATCGGCGACATGGCATGTCGCCGGCAAAAACAAAAAGCGGCTTCGCCGCATAGCTGTGGTTGTTTGCAAGACCTATGTGCAACTCTGCTTCATTCATGCTTTCGCAAGCAAGAAAATTATATCGTGCAAACGCCTTTTTCAGGGCGCACTCGTGCGTCGATTGACTGGTCGTGCGAAGCACGAGCTATATTCACAAGAATTTCAAAACACGCTTCACACAACGTCGCTATGTGATCCTAATTACATTTGTTTTGCTTTTTCACTGCACTTTTCACGCGACAAAGTGCTCTGAACGACACCTACAGGTGACTGAGCGACGATAAGACGCGCAAACAGAGAGAACATAAGTATTACTTACCATTTTTGTTTCTGACTGTGCCAAGCACGCTGGGTGCCCATCATCTGCTTGGTAATACACAGCGGCACGCTCGCTTGAGTCGACGGGCCGTCGGGATTATACAACTCGCAGTGCGGCATGTTGCACTGTCGTCAAACCAGAGAACATCTATACCACTGTCAAACCACGCATTTCACATCCAGCAGCGAGAACAGCAGCGAGAACAGAGTGGGCTGCAGGCACAGAACGCGCACACACGGCCGACGCAGCTGATCACTTGAGAAGCGGCGCCAGCCAAGGTGCGATATGGCGAATACCGCGACGGCATCACGCCGCCGCTGGCAATTAGGAACCTCAACGACTCTGTTCTCGCGTTTCGTTCTTGTTTTCTTGTTGTTTTTTTTCTTCGCGCGCGCATGCGTCGTGAAGTTTCACCAGTTTCGCTTCGGTAGCGCCTCTGGCCTCTGGCGCCTCGTCTGGCTTGCTCTTGAGCTGGCGGGCCAGGCGTGCCGCAGCTGCCGCAGCCGCCAAGGTCAAAGGTTGCTCTCGCTTTTTCTCGGAACGCATACAGGACCCTTTCAGCGGGGCCGCTCGAGGAGAGTCGCGTATATCTTTTTCTTTGGGCTATCTGTGCACAGGATTTTATTCAGTGCTCTAGCCATTATGTTGTACACAAGCGTGTGCGTGCGGTGCCGATCGGCCAAAACGATGGCTCGCAGGCTTCTTCTTTTAGTTTCTTTATTTATTTCTATCTTCTACTCCCCCCCCCCTCCCCCCCCCGCTCCCGCGCAGCGGCTTATATGCCCGCCAGCACTGAAGGCATTATAGAAAGCTTCGGAAAAAATAGAAAAAAAAACATGGCAGA
Organism: Rhipicephalus sanguineus; assembly: GCF_013339695.2. Lineage (NCBI taxonomy): Eukaryota > Metazoa > Arthropoda > Arachnida > Ixodida > Ixodidae > Rhipicephalus > Rhipicephalus sanguineus. The sequence continues at coordinate 127,474,658 of NC_051177.1, forward strand.
GACGTGAGATGGGAGTTTTTTCTTCGTGAACTCCATTTGACGGATGGCGTCAGATAGTGAATTTACCTCTTTTATCCCACATAGTGTTGTAACGAAGTAAAATTGAGGACGCAGAACCTTATTACACCCACCTCATTACACCCTAAGGGAGTACCGTCTAGATGCAGGTAGTATTAAGGAGTATCGTGGCCCTTAAAACGCCCAATTTGTCTAGTTTTCGTTTGCAGTGTGGCAAAGAACGAGTACTGAAAACACCCCAAGGTAATGCTCGCTGAAAGCTTTAGCGTAGCAAATTCTGCGCACATCCACCGAGGATTGAATACTAGAAGCTACCATGTATGTCTATGAAATGCTAGACTTCGCCACCAAACAACGGTGATAAGGTGCGTTAGTTTATTCCAGGCATGTCGGGAGCGCTGTGGAGCACCGTCACGTCGACGGAAATAATAGACGGTGCCCTCACTTTTTCGGTTTTGCTCAATAGCCAATCAGCGCACACTAAAGGCGATGCTTTTGCGATTGTCACCTTTTGCGATCGTTTGAGAATACGGCCCCAGTAGCCGGCAAGTGACACGTCACTGTCTCTGGGCCTGTTAACTTCCTATAATTAGAGTTCACCTCTCTCTTCGTTGTTGCATGACTTATACTGTGTCATCTGGCACAAATCCCTTTATAGGACAATTGAGCAAGCCAATGGGCATGCGAGCTCGCATACAAACAGGAAATTAGGGAGGAAATGAGATTTCCTTTTAATCCGCTTCGCTGTCACACTCCACGAAACTAAAATATTTTGAGGACTTTTGCTATTAGAGAGAGCATGCTCCAAAAACTCTGAGATAACGTATACGAAAATAGTTTACCGGAGCTTCAGCGCTTTGGACTTCTTTGGAACTGGTGGGTATTGGTACCACAGTGACGCGCGTAAATCTATTGACAGTGTGAAAGGTAATTTCTTAGCTGAGGTGACAGTTATTTTCTAGACGTGTGCCCCGTCCTCTTGCAGTTCTAGACCTTGTTCTGAGTGGGGCGAATGTTCAACCAGAGTGGTATCGTCCGGTCCGTTGCAGCTGTCATTGTACCACGCTGTTTTCTTGATGAAGGCAGGTCTCCGCTTGCCAAGTTAATAGTAATAGTAAAGGAAGTGCGGTGCATGAGCTTGGAAGCTGGCGCTCTCGCGCCGTTCCTAATGAATGCGTCGAACCCGTTGACAGTGGGAGCCAGCTCAAGTGAAGCCCTGCTGTCTCGACAGAGCAGAGTTCCATTTGTCAAGACGGTCTGGGCCGGGAAATCGCATTTTTCTCATTCTTTAGACGCTTCCTTTACACCTGTCACTCCTTCTGATTGTCGCTGCTCCCCCTTTTTGTAGTGCTCAGAGTAGGTGCCGTATCTTCTCGCATGTCGGCATTACCCTTTCGCACAACGATTCACCCTGCTCCGGTGTCGCTTGACAAGTAGAATTGTTTTCGACTTACAGGAGCAGTTGGCAGTCAGTCATAGCACTTTGCGCGCACACACACACGCACGCACGCACGCACGCAGAAGACACACACACAAATCACGCATACACAAGCGCACGCACGCACATACACACACGCACACACAATCACGCATACACACAAGCGCGCGCACACACACACACAATCACACACACACGCACGCACGCACGCACGCACACACACACACACACACACACACACACACACACACACACACACACACACACACACACACACATCCCCAACCTACCCACAAAGGGCACCTTCATATACACGCCCTGTTTGTAAAGAGTACCATAGAGAGTGCATGTATAAAGAATGCGAGGCATTGGTGCCCTATATCGCGCGGCGGGAGTGTCGGCCGCAGGTTTCCGAAGCGTTTTAGGGGCGAAGCTCCTTAAGGCGGCACCCGTTCGTCCCTCGTCGTGCTCGTAGTAGTGAGTAACAAGTCTTACCCTTTGACCTCCAATGTGGTGCCGGTGGGAGATTTCTCCTGTGCGTTGTTGAACAATAAAAAATTCGCAGCGTGCGCGTTAACTAAAAGCCGAATTCTTCTGTCTCTGTAGAAGTGTAAGTGTTAGCTAAAAGCCGACTTCTTCTGTCTCTCATTCCCATTAGCAGCCATTGTTTACCTCCAAGGTAGTGCCTGGTGAGATTTCTCCTGTGCGTGATTAAACAATAAAAATTTTGTTCAAAACGCCGTTGATTGATGAAATAAACCAACGAAAGACGCCAGATGTTTTGTAAAAACAAAACGAAAGAACGCCAGATGTTTCTAAAGCAAAACGAAAAAGACGCCAGCTGCTTAACGAAAGACGCAAGGTGTTTTCTAAAGCAATGGTTTTCTAAACAATGAAAATTCACAGCGTACATGTAAAATTAAAGTGAGCTGCAAGTCGTCATAACTCATCGAACCTTTAGTATAAACGAGCCCGATCTCACGTCGGTGATGATGTACTGGGCAGAATTCACGGAAGATTCACGGTTTACCGATGAACCTCCGCAGCTTCGCCCACTCATCATCATTCACTCCGTGGATATGCTGTGATTTTTTAGGAATTTTAACTTAATTATTGCTAATAATTTCTGCTTATTTCTGATAACTATGTTAGTTTAGACCTTGTTCGCTTATTTTACGTCGCTTTTGAGCACTGGTAAGCTTGTTTTGGGCCTGTATCGACCACTTGATTGTGAGCGTGACCACGGCATGCGAGATCTATTGATGCACGACAAACCGGGCCCCTAAAGTGCTACGCACTTAAAATAAAAGGCGCACTGCCTTCGCTACCATGCCAAATTGCTTGCTTTTTCTTTGTGTAATCTAATGGGGCGGCCTCCAAGAATGATCGTATGCGAGTTTTCATCTGCCGTTTAAGCCAACCACACTCGCACCATCCTCTCATAACTCCGTGCAAGGTAGTGCGCAACTGCTGAATTGAATGCAGAGTCCTCTAATAACCACAGGGTTAACCTTGTCGCTTAATCAATGCCCAGTTGCCATGAGGGCAGTCTCGCTGCGGCCACCCCATTATACTAAGCATGACGAGGAAATACGAAGATGCGCATGTGAAGGAAGTGTTTATGAGTACATGGCGCCAGAGACATAATAAATTTGCAGGGTCATCCTTATCAATATTGATGAACACATAGGCATGCTGTATTTCTCAGCGCCACCGCTAATAAGCAAAATATTTCCCGAAGCCTTGGCTTTATACGATTACACGTGCTGTAGCGTAGCGACTTTGAACATATGCTCTGACGGTGCTACGCAGCGACAAGGACAACACAAGATAGCGCAGGGTCGGGGCTCTCCGTAGCCCCGCACTAGAAGAAAAACTGACGGGGTCCCTTATGCTTACAAGGAATAAGGCAACTCGAAGGCGAAAACCATCTTTTTCCTTCTCAGACGATGTAGTGATCCTGCCTTCCTAAGTGTCCTTGTCTTCCTAAGTCCCCGTTTAAGTTACGCGGTCGTATTTTTAAGTAGCACAGTGGTGACGACGTCGTTACATTAGTCGCGTAAGAAATATAAAATCTGGGATTCTACATGCGAAAACCACGATATGATTAGGGGGCACGCCGTAGAGGAGGGCTGCAAATATTTTGACCATCTGGTGATCTATAACGTGCACTGACATCGCACATTACACGGGCCTCTAGTATTAGCATTTCGTCTCCATCAATATGCCACCAGCGGCGGCCGGGATCGAAACCGCGATCTTCGGGTCAGCAGCCGAGCACCGTAACCGCTGCACCGCCGAGGCCGACTCTCGTCTAAAGAACGCACAACACTTAATGCACAAATACGCAGCGTCCATTTGCCAGTCGATGAACGAAAGGAATGGTACATTCGACAGGTTTTACGGTTTCCGAGCGAACTAGAGCGTTCTGTCATCGCGCCCCTGGGTGCCCGCGCATTCGGGAAACCCTGTCAATGAGGCCGCCGTTTTTTTAGCCCGAGGGTCGAGAAACCGGGCACAGGTGGATGTCATGGAGGGTTTCTCGAAGGAGCGTGCATGTACCTTTGCTGAGCTCACTGCGAATGCTCGTGCTGAATGGCAAATATACACCCCCCTTCCCCCCACTCTTCCCTTGCTACCAGGGAACAGCACCGATGGCGCCGTCTGCAAATGCGGACTTTACCTACCCCCTCCCTCCTCTCCCACTACCGACCCCCCCCACCTTCCTGCCCTCTGTGCAATGCACTGAGGGCAAACCTAACCCACATTCCCCTGGCCTGTCCGTCTTCTCCTCCTCCTTGCGGGTCGGTGCCACTCGAAACCTGGGAGGACTGGGAGACCTCGCTACGCTCCACGGACCCGACAAGGCAGAAGATCGCCGCCCGCCGGGCTGCCAACGTCATGGACGTATTAGACATGAACGTTTCAGTTTGGTGGGGTAGCGCGGGGACACAGGAGGCCTGGGAGGTCCTGAATTCCCTGGCACTAAAGGTTTTTTTCGACTCGACTCGCGTCGCGTTTGACTGGTCGAAATCGAGCGCTCTGAATGCGTTCGGTTGGTTCTTTCGGAGCGCTACGCTCCAACTCGGAGTGCTCTGAGGCTGTCTCACTTTGACCTAGGAACACGACCGACATCTCATCCCATCAGACTTCTAGTTCACTATAGATGAGACCCTTGCCGCGTCTCTCGACAACAGAGGACACGGTAATGTGTTTCCTCTTCCGCTCCCGGATTACTCTGGCGAACTGCTGCACATTCGGCTCGCACATTCGATCGAGATTGGGCTTGTACATGTTGTACCCTGTGTCGGAGCGCGGATGCGCCCTGCCGAATGTACCAATATAGTGTGTGATGTCTCGCACCCGCACGAAGTGTATAGAGGAGGCGACATATGCAGACTGGTCCCACATTCATTATTTTCGTTATCATTTTTGCATCTACAATTACTGTAAGGTGACCACGCGACAGGCGCATCAGTTCGCCACCAGCTGGTGTGGCCGCATCGTCGCAGCAGCAATTCCGACACCGGCTCAGAGCGCTCGTTTTGGCGCCAGTGTGGCCGAGTCATAACGCTATCACGTTAAAAGGGAAATGATTTATAGCACTAATGTAGACTACGACAAGAAAGCTGTACGCAACTGTCCTTAAACGTTTCATACCGCCGTGCCGACATACTCCACAAGGACAGGCGTTTTGTGTGTTTAGGAATGATCCAAACGGATCAGAATACCAGTAGAGAAAGAGAACCACTACGAGTCTTCTAGAGACTCGATTGTTCCTGTTTAGTACAATAAAGTCAATTTAGTACAATAGAGTAAAAAGTGACTTCCTAGAGGAGGCATTAGGAATAGAAAGTTGGCAATTATGCTGCACCGACAGTCAAGTGTGCATATTCGACTTTACTTTAGCCAACATGCTCTGCGGCACTGTACATTTAGAGCTTGTAACACCTTTAAGACGTAGTCCAAATTTGATCCTGATGATCGCGAGGAGAAGTAAGTTCGTGGGACATTCTATTACTTAAGTCGCTTTTTGTCAGAGGCACAGCAGAAAACACTCGTTCGTCTTCTACGTGAGATATAGGGAGAACAAGGAGTTTCAAGGCGCCGTCTGCAATGTCTTGCATAGGATTAGCGCCTGATGCATCCCGGTAGGTGTATATTTTGATCCAGAATTTCATTGCTGGCATGCCGGCATTCAAATCCTCAACTTGATGAAGGTGCCGCACTTGCTCCTCAATGCGATGCTCAGGGCAACCAAATACGCATTTTGGCAAGGTTCTCAAAGCATTCATCGCATTCAGCCCTAGAACAGTGCATCGCGCGCGCGCACAGTAATAAAAAAAGGATCTGTCATTTTCAAAAAAATAAAATAGAACAATCGACGCAATAAACTTCATGGCTGCGTAGTGCAGCAGCGTCGGTAGCGCAAATATCAAACTAGAATAACAAATGAATGCAAAAACAGCAAGTAGCGGTCGCTTTGCGCAAGGCTTCTATGAGCCGCGCGCACCCACTTTTCGTCAACGATCGCCGTAAGTGCCGCTACCTGTACAGCTCAAAGCAGCGGTGCTCGAGGCGGATAGCGGCTAGAAAGCCTCAACGAGTCCCCCGCTAGCTACGTTAGCGTGGCTAATCTAGATGAATATGAAAATCACGGCGGCCGTGACGCGTTTCGGGCGCACGCAATTGCTTCCGGTATACAGAGTACACAAAAGTCATTACACCGAGGGAGCCGCAGCCGGCATTATAAATGTCCACTTATTTTTTTATAGTTGGGCTAGGTTTTAGCGTATATTAGCTGCCGATGCCAGTGCCAGGACAATAGTCAAAAAGTTGCCAAGTAGCCAACGTCATTTTTTTTGTCGCCGCGGCCTCTTCAAAGTAGCCAATTTGGCGTAAAGTAGCCAAATCTGGCAACCCTGCCATTGTCCTTTGAAGGGCCTCTCACCAGGTTTGACAATTTTGAGCTGACGAGCGCAATGCACGCACTGGGCGTTCACGATCCCGTCTGCCAAAATTTGCAACGCTACGCGCCGCCTAAATGGGTAGAATTTCAAGCTGAACGCTCCTTGCCCTTCCTCTCGCGGCCGCGCGCCCAGAGAATGAGAGGATGACGTACATGTGAAAATGGCCCTGCGTAGATGGTAGTGCTGTGACGCCGCTGCTCTACGTAGACGACTGTGCTCTGACGTCACCAACAGTAACACGGGACACTGCGATAATTATTTGACACGACGTGTAGTTTGTGTAATTTGTTGCTTGAATGGATGAATAAAACTTCAGAGCAATAATAAAACACACAAACAGAATGTGTGCGTTTTCTTTTTTAATTTTTACTACGAATTGCAGCGAGATTCGAGACTAATCTTCCTCTGTTTCGCACGCGTTCGTGTTCTCGCGCTTTGCGCATCGTGCAGACGCCACCCTTTGCAAAGAAACTAATTTTCTACCGCGTTCCAGCGCTCCTTAGGCTCATTTATCCTCCCGCGTCTAACTAGATGTTCATGCGGCACACCGCTAGTCTCGCGTCCGTACAAATGTTGCAGTTCTCGTGCTCAGTAATAGCATAGTCCCTAGGGACTATGGTAATAGGTTAAAAGCCAAGTGATCGGCGAGGGCGCATTCGGCATAACTTGCAGAGATGAAGCGCAGAGAACGCCGCCACAACACCGCTCGCGTCTCGGGGGCTCGGGCTGGTTCGGGCCCGTCATGCGCTCGTGACATTAGAGAGTAATAGCTAAGCGCCTCAGCGGGCCAGCGGGCCCAGCGCACGAGCGGTGATGCCAACTGCGCATGCGCGGCACGCTGGGGCCGTCAGCGTTTTTACGGAGCGGACCGCTCAGCCGCTGGTATCCTCTGCTCAGCGGAGCGTGGCCAGCGGACCAGCGTTTTCGCGAGACAAGAGGGCTACCCCCAACACAAGCGGCAGCGGCATGTTGTCGGCGATACCCGCCAACATAGCGCTCGCTCTGCTCCAGGCGAAAAGGTCCCGGCGCTGATTTTCAACATAAGAAGACCTCTGAAGACGAGGGCATTTGGAGATGATCTAAAGTGGAGATGACCTAAAGCTCGTGTTGATCTTTTATTTCCAAATTGGAGACAAGAAGACACAAGAAACTTGAGAAAGTATAGGTGCTACTTTGACATCTTTTTCGTACAGATTACATTTGATCGCGTGTTCACAGACGTGCAGAGAACTGCATACATTTCGCGTTTTTCGCAAGCGCGTCTTGTCGAGACGCGGTCAGCTTGGCTGCAAAACGACGGCGAAACCTAGTGGACGCACCTTCACGCTACGCTCAACTGACTCCACAGCGGAACGCGAGGTGCGTTCTACGTTCAACGAGCGGGGCGACGCTAGGCCGCTTAGCTATTACTCTTCCTTTCTTCTCGCGCTCCGCTGATCTCTCCGCTCTTCCGCTGAGCCGCTTAGCTATTACTCACTATTTTGTGCGCATGACGTGTTCATGCGTATGCGTTATGTGATCCTCCTGCTCGCGTGCCGAAGAGGGCAGGGAAGGGATTTGGCTTGCGAAGGCTACACGGGGCGAGCGGCGAGGGTTTGCAGCTCGCCTCCTCGCATCATGGTTTCGCGCCGCTACAAATTATTGTTTCTCTCAGCTTCTAACGAACCGATTAGAAAGATTCTTGTAGCATAATGCTCTTTATTTGTCTCGCAACAACTTCCTTCGTTATTCGTTATGTTAAGTGGCGAGGGGCCCTTTAAAGCCCATGTAAGTAGCGATGTGGCTTCGATGCTTTTCTGCATACCCACAATAGATTCCCTGGTTACACACTATAGATAATTCGTCTGAGTATGCTTGAACTTTCGCGCGAAAGCACGAATATAATTCCATTGAAAAGGAATTCATAAAGGGCTGGTGCTATTTAGAACGCGGGGCGTCGAGCGAGGGTTTTTTTGTGATCATTCCACATTTCATGGCTACTTTTCAATCATATCCGCTCATCTTCGAAGGAAATCAGGTTGAAGTGAGAAAAAGACGCGATTTCCGCGGTCCCATTTGGGAGCACGGTCAGGCACGGTTCGACGTCGAAAGCATGACACCATTACACCCTCTCCATGCATGACATGCACCTGCACGGGCTCTCTCTACTTTGACGCATTGCGTGCACCTCTTTTAGCCGCAATTTGTGCGGCCTGCAGGTATGTGCCATGCGGCCTGTCATCATAAAAGTGTATGTGCCACAGAAATGAGGTAAATCCCCCTACTCACCATCGGTCCGCCAAAAATGAAGAAGAAAACTATCGTCATCAAAAGGGTATGCGTCACTGTGCGGCCTACGCGAAAACTATCATCGTCGTAAACGGGTACGTGCCACAGAAATTTCGTAAACCCCACTACTCCCCACTGGTCCCCTAAAAATGAAGAAGGCAGCAGTTAGTCCAAGAAATGGCTGCGAAACGATGGCGGCAAGCCGAACCGCGTGTACGTACAACGAGAGAATACTGCGGAAACAGGAAATGCAACTGCGGCTGCGAGAAGATCCCGAAGCGACGGAAGGCCAACGCCAACGACGACATGCCCGTAGATCTATGAGATGTGCGAACGCTCAGTTTCAAAGCGAGGTTCTGTCTCTGAAGTTTGAACGTCCGTGTCGTGTCTGTGACTGTCTGTGGTTTAACTTGAACTTCTATGCGGTGAAAATCAACTTAGAAACAACCTAGCACCACCTAGCTAAAGCCCATAAACGATCTAACATCAACCTAGAAACAACCTGCATCGCCCGTAAAAAGGCCTGGAAACAACCTAGAATCAACAAGATTAGTCTTCAGAATCGTCCAGTTTCACTGTTCGAAGCCTTGTGTGGCTTAGTGCAAGCTTCACCTGATTCTTTTAACACTGTGGCGCAAAGACGAAACACGCTGCAATATTTTTCAGCGGCGCGCACACGACGTGATTGGGATGTGCGCACTTGAAGGTTCCATTTGTCAAATGAGGTACGGCAAGCTATCACAAAGAAGAAATAATAGAAAAGGAAATGCAGGGAAGCACACAGACGGCGACATATCAAGACGGGACACCGTCCTGATCTGTCGCCGTCCATGCCCTTCTTGCGCTACCGTTCAGAATTATGCACTACTAACTAGCCCTTCAGCTGTCCTTTTGAAGAATAGTTTCAACAGAAATCTGTCTACTGTCAAGGTGCGCTAGAACCCGAATAGGCATCGTGCGGGCGAGTTTTCCCGTGTGGCTGCAGCGCCAAAACGCACAGCCACACGGGGAGAAGAGGCAAAACTGAGCCTAGGCCGGACATGTTTTGCGCGCGTATCTCACCGCCATGAGCGGGTGGAATATCTCAGAAGCCGTTTCGTCTGCTCGGCGTCCCCATAGCGTCTGCGCTGAAGTGTTGGGTGAGTGACGCGAGCGCACGTAGCAACCAACGTTCTTAGCGATGGGCAGCAATGGCAGTGCCGAAAAAAGAAAAGCCCAGGACGGAACCCGTCGAAGCTGGTTCCTTGTACTTCGAACTTATGAAGTCGCCGTAGGGAGCTGTGAGGCTCGTAAGTGCTAAACCGATGCTCGTGTTCGCGGTGTATTTGCGTCCGATGCTTCGACAGCAATTTATTCGGGTCTGTTTCAAACGGTTTCCAAGATTAATTCTCAAATAATCGAGAAGAAAGCTTAGCAGGCGTGGATGAAACCGCAGCGAATCTCGGTAATAAGGACACAACGTGCTTGATCCTCTGTTTTAAGCGTGAGATGACGCAAATCTATAGCCGATTTCGCCGTTTATGTATTGCTCACAAGACAATGGGCAAGTAGCAAGCGCGAGTTTGGATCGAAGCGGGCGCCCGCGTCTGCATGGGCACTGCCATTTTGATTCCCTATCACAATTAACGGCAGTTACCGATACAATAATTAAATACTTATGATGTATATGCGAATGGTAATTAGCGTATCACCTATTGCTTTGACATAACATGTGGCAAACAAACGCACTTATTTATTGTTGCCCAATTACACTTGAATTACAAACAAAACTATGTTTTGCTGCGCAAGCATGTGATTTGCTAATTGCTCGTAGCTTCCATATTGCAGCAACCAGCTTGTTAGATAGAGTACATGGTGCCTCGACGCCAGTGTTCCTTCGCAAAGGGTGGTGACACGCGCCGCCAAAATCACAGGGTCCCTTACGCATTCACCAAAGACAAGTCGAAGGCGAAATTCATCTTCTTTTTCTTCTCAGTCAATAAAGTGATCCAGCCCCGCACCATCCTGAAAGCTTTCTGCACCTAACGTGGTTTTGCACTGCCTGCAGTATCGGAGGCATTGCAAAATTTCTGCGTGTCACCTCCGTCCAAACTGTCTCACTGCTCGGCGCAGCTTATGTCACGTTATGTCACGTCATGACGTCGTAGTGATTTCATGATGACGTGACGAATTTTGGTGATGTATGACGTCCTGTAGACGTCATCAGGTGATGATTTATTGCGTCAGTCGTGTTGACGCTTCTGACGCGGGACGCCGCCGACGGTCAATTTTCGCGTCTGAGAAGGGATCTAAGTCTTTCGCCTTAAAGGTAAATCTTTCATTCGTGTGTGCAGTGCCTTGTCTGCAAGAACTTCCTGCAGAAAATGAAGGAGTTATTCTTTTTAATTGTGAGGTAGAAAGCACGGACGCAGTTGTCGGACTACATTATTTAGCGTAGCATGTGCGTAATTTGGCTCTGTAGCTTTCACTTCATTGCCGAGAAGATTAGAGTCCGCGACTATAATGGCTCTTGCTTATTATTCGGCTGCAGTTTGGCAGTGTAGGTAATCTGCACGTACAGTTTTTTTTTTTCCCAGCGAATGCTGGTATGCCATTAAAACAACAGTTGATTTCAGTGGCGTACATGTCCGACGCCGCCGGTGGCCTTAAGAGCTATCACGCGAAATGAGGAAAAAACGAAATGACAAAAAAAGTGCGAAGCTTGCCCTCAGTTGCGCAAGGCTTGAAACACAGAAACTGGACGATTCTAAGGACTAATCCGGCTGCATCTAGGTTGTTTCTAGGCCTTAGTTAGGTGATGCAGGTTCTAGGTTGCTTCTAGGTTGTCGCTAGGCTTTAGCTAGGCGATGCTAGGTTGTTTCTACGTTGATTCTCAGCGCAGAGAGGTTCGACTCAAATCACAGACAGTCACAGACGCGACACGGTTGTCCAAACTCCATAGACAGAAACTCGCGCTGAAACTAAGCGTTCGCACCTCTCATAGATCTACGGGAACGTCGGGGTTGGCGTGGGCCTTCCACCGCTTCGGCGTCTTCTCGCAGCAGCCATTGCCTTTACCGCTCCCTAGTATTCTCTCGTTGCACGTACTCGGGGTCATCGGCTAGCCGCCGTCGCTTCGCAGCCATTTGTTGGCTAACTGTTGCCTTCATTTTTAGTCGACCAGTGGTGAGTAGTGTGATTCACCGAATTTCTGTGGCACATACCCGTTTGTGATGATGATAGTTTTCTGAATCAACTCACAAGGAACGATTTGCTCAAAAAACACTCGCTGTTAAAATGAACGCCAGGGCTGCGCTCAACACGCAGCACAGTCAGAGCAAAAGCTGGAAGAGGAGCCTTTATAGAGCCCATTGAAAACTCTTTTGAGGAAACTAATAGAAGTACACCTCCAAGGTACTCACTGGGCCCTAAATAATCATAATTTTGGAGAAGTAGGGAAGCACCCAATCGCCATTCGTCCTTTTTTGTTGCTTATTTTTTATCTTTCCCTCTTTCCAATGCCCTATGTCCTAACCGGAGAGCAAGGTAGCATACCAGATACTCCCATCTGGCTCACCTCCCTGCCTTCCTTTTCTCTCTGTCTCTCTCTTTGCGTAGAAGCGAGGTACCCGCTACATAGCTGTGAGGCATGATGTGCATTTTGTTGATGCTGTGCCTGATGACGATGAGGCATTTGACTTCGGAAGAGATGGCAACAGCTGTCTTAGCAATCGTTATGTCTGCGTTCAGGTGAATAAATCTCTTGGTTCGATGTGAACCTCTCCAACGGCTACGTTCCATGTTGCGGACAATGCGCAAGAATGGGGGGATTGCGACTCCTTCGTCGGGTTCCTCGTAAGGCCACTATGTCGAGAATACAGGCTCACTTGACCACACATGGGTAAGCACAGCCCCAGCAAACGTGGTGCACAGAGACCCCGTCCAAGCGCCGATCCCAGGGGAAAACTTTGTGGCTGTCAGGTGCATGCCTCATGGCGTCTGTCATGATGTATTCCACGGCAAAACGTAACACAATGATGAGAGCGATTGTATCAGTCACACGTCTGCTGTGCTGCGAAGCAAAGAAAAATTTTTCTTAGAAACATGGTTTTGCTGTGCACATGTCTCGCGCTTTCGACCCTAATCAACAGGGGCGTAGCCAAGGGGGGGGGGGGGTTGGGGGGGTTCAACCCCCCCCGAAATTTTTCACTTTTGCTTGCGTACATATACACGCGCACGTACAAACGCACGCACGAACATACATAAAGTATGGTTGAACCCCCCCCCCCCGAAAAAAATTTCTGGCTACGCCCCTGCTAATCAATGTTATGTAATTGTTACGTACAATGTGCCTGCGCGCGCCACTCGGCTGCGCATAAATGTAGGGAGACTTTTCTGAATAAAGTTTAGTTGCGAGTAGTGCCTGTCCTGGGGGCCAATCGGAGGTCTCTGTTCTGCGCCGTTCGTTCTGCGCCTGTCCTGGCGGCGCACGCGATTGGCCGAAGCCGGAAAACACCACGACTCTGAGGGGCGTAGCCATTTCTTTTTTTCTGCTTGATATTTTCTTTTTTGGTGACGTCATACCGCGTCATAACGAGTGCGACGATCGGAGATCTCTGTTCTGCGCCATTCGTTCTGCGCCCGTTCTGGCGGCGCACGGGATTGGTCGAAGCCGGAGAGACCACGTGTCTGAGGGCGTAGCCATTTGTTTTTTTAGGGGCGAAGCTCCTTATAGCGGCACCCGTTCGTCCCTCGTAGCGTAGTATGTAACCAGTCTTACGCTTTGACCTGCAAGGTGGTGCCGGTGCGAGATTTTTCCTGTGCGTTGTTGAACAATAAAAAATTCGCAGCGTTAGCTAAAAGCCGACTTCTTCTGTCTCTCATTCCCATTAGCAGCCATTCTTTACCTCCAAGGTAGTGCCTGGTGAGATTTCTCCTGTGCGTGATTAAACAATAAAAATTTTGTTCAAAACGCCGTTGATTGATGAAATAAACCAACAAAAGACGCCAGATGTTTTGTAAAAGCAAAACGAAAGAACGCCAGATGTTTCTAAAGCAAAACGAAAAGACGCCAGCTGCTTAACGAAAGACGCCAGATGTTTTGTAAAAGCAAAACGAAAGAACGCCAGATGTTTCTAAAGCAAAACGAAAAGACGCCAGCTGCTCAACGAAAGACGCCAGATGTTTCTAAGCAATGGTTTTCTAAACAATGAAAATTCACAGCGTACATGTAAAATTAAAGTGCGCTGCAAGTCGTCATAACTCATTGAACCTTTAGTATAAACGCGCCCGATCTCACGTCGGTAATGATGTACTGGGCAGAATTCACGGAAGATTCACGGTTTACCGATGAACTTCCGCAGCTTCGCCCACTCATCATCATTCACTCCGTGGATATGCTGTGACTTTTTGCTTGATCTTTTCTTTTTTTTGGTGACGTCATAACGAGCATGTCGTCTGCTACAAACGAACGGAGCGCGATACCGTTCGCACGAGTTCTCTCGAGCGAACAAGCGGCTTCGCACGGCGTGATACGGCGGTTGCGGCTGCCGCAACAGCTTATTTTGAGGAAATGGCGCTTGCGACGGGTGCTTCTTTTGCTGCGGCAGAATGGTTGGAGGGGCGAGATGCGTTTGAAGACATGAGTGTGTGCAGCGTCACTTTCGGTTCTCGAAACGAATGGTGCGAACCATAGGCGTATCTACCGAGGGGGGGGGGGAGGCAAGGGGGGCGCTAGCCCCCCCCACTGAGAAAAGTTGGGGGGGCCGCAGCCCCACCACTTTCGACAGTGGTCATTGTCGGCTGCACAGTGCAAAACTATCAACTGAGGCGAAGTTTTACTTCTGCACATTCTGCACATGAAACACTTCTTTATATAATGAAAATTTTCCTGCACTTCTGCTGTGGAGATCGTAGCCTGTGTCTCACGACTACGCACTGTAGGTTCTCTGCGGTGCGGACCACCTATGCGACGCTTTTGCGCTTTGCGCTCCAGCATTGCAGAGAAGGCTATACATATACCGGTGAGTACGGGCTCTTAACGTTAGAGCACTCTGTCATCATTTTATTCTGCTATGCCCGGCCTGAAATCTACATAATCAACGACGCCAATACGGGCAGCAGTAAACGTTTTATGGACGGATCAAACGGTCTTCTTGTTTCAGGAAATAAATTTTCTTTCATCGGAAAGGAATAGTGTCACCGCTGCTGTATATATCCAATTTGCTATGAGTCGATGTGTGCGCAGAACTGTTCAGTGTTTTAGTTGGGCCGCATCGGGGGAGCTAAAGAATGTTTCCGCTTGAGTTGCCGATTACCTGCCTCGCCTGGCCAACGTTTTTAGATTAATCTAAAAACGTTGGCCTTGCTTATCATATGGTAGCTTACAGCAATCGCGGCAGCTTGGTACAAGAATAAGGCAGTCGACTCGAGTATATTGGGAAGCCTAGCTTTCAAGCTTGTCCCGCAACTTGATCTACCGGGGCAGGGAAATGGTCAAGGTCCACGGTTTTCTGGACTAACAATTGCTGTGGTTTAACGTCCCAAAACCACGATATGATTATGAGAGACGATGGCTCCGGAAATGCCGACCACCTGGGGTTCTTTAACGTGCACCTAAATCTAAGCACGCGGACCTCACGCATTTCCGCTTCCATCAAAAGTGCAGCGGCCACGGCCGGGATTCGACTCTGCGACCTGGGTTTTCTGGACTAAGGAGACTGAATTGACAGCCAGGCGAGTTGGTTTTGAGTCATCTCGAACTTACTTGAACAGGGCAAAATACGACGGCAAAGAAGCAGACATGCACAGCGCTGTTTATTTCTCTCCCTCCCTCCTTCTCTCTCAGCAAGAATGAGTTCATAGAGTTGTACACGAGCACAAACAGCTCAACATCGTTATACTACAATTGAAAATCTCGCCAGCTGCTATACGTAGCCGCTGCCAATGTGATCGGCGGGCAGCCTTTTTGAATTACATTCAGAATGAGACACTGTCCGGCTATTCCAAAAAAAAATGTTTAGGTATAGTTAGCATAGTAACACGCTGTTTAGTGTTCACACGTAATTTTAACAACGCTAGAGTTCATAGATTTTTGATGTCGCATAACAAGCGCATGATTTTAAAGGAGCACAGACATCAAATTTACGCATGTCAAGATTTTTCATCCACGAGTAGTTATCGACCCCCTAGTAGCGATTCGCGACCCAAAATGCTACTGAGGGACGAATAATCATCTGTTTTATTGATTTAGATCACCGGTATCTAGCACGATTCAAAACGGCCGGCAAGCCCGCCATTTTTTAGCGCCAGCAGCGCCACCTCCAGACCGCGCTCCAGCTGACCACTTGTCTACAGAAAGGAGTGACGTGAGGCTAAGCTGCGCAGCTAACATTTCGTCTGCTAGGCACACACGTTCAGTCATGCCTTGTCACCGCCGTCAAAAATGTCGACTAGTGTTGAAGACGACATTCTGGAACTTGGAATCGCCGCGATTCGCGACGTCGCGAATCATTTTTGCTTCGACGCTTTGCAAACACCGATTAAAAAAAAATCACAGCATATCCACGGAGTGAATGATGATGAGTGGGCGAAGCTGCGGAGGTTCATCGGTAAACCGTGAATCTTCCGTGAATTCTGCCCAGTACATCATCACCGACGTGAGATCTGGCGCGTTTATACTAAAGGTTCTATGAGAGTTATGACGACTTGCAGCTCACTTTAATTTTACATGTACGCTTTAATTTTACATGTACGTCTTTTCGTTTTGCTTTAGAAACATTTGGCGTCTTTTCGTTTTGCTTTTAGAAAACATCTGGCGTCTTTCGTTTGTTTATTTCATCAATCAACGGCGTTTTGAGCAAAATTGTTATTGTTTAATCACGCACAGGAGAAATCTCACCAGGCACTACGTTGGAGGTAAACAATGGCTGCTAATGGGAATGAGAGACAGAAGAAGTCGGCTTTTAGCTAACACTTACACTTCTACTAACGTTTCCTACTGGAACATGCCAATGGCTGCTAATGGGGAATGAGACACAGAAGAATTTGGCTTTTAGTTAACGCGCACGCTGCGAATTTTTTATTGTTCAGCAACGCACAGGAGAAATCTCCCACCGGCACCACCTTGGAGGTCAAGATCTGGTACTATCGTTAAGGCTGGTTACGCACTACGACGGGGACGAACGGGTGCCGCTTTAAGGAGCTTCGCCCGATCGCTTCTCGGCCGTTTTCTCGCGCGAGTCACCAAGCCGGACCCGGGGTCACGTTACACCGACCCCACCCCGGGTTCTACTCAAAGGAAAAAGAGAGTTCTCGCCGCCCCGCGCGCGCGACCACCGCCTCCAGCTTTCGGGCCTAGCAGCCCGGAGACCCCCCACCACCCCTATGCCAGGAAAGCATCAGGATCCCGGTCCGCACCTGCTGTCCCGGAGTCCCCTGCTGCCCTCCCTGGTGCCATCTGCTTCCGTGCGGCGCCTGCCTCGGCTGAGCCGCCCCGCCTACGAGGGTGCAGAGGAACTGCACGTAACCAGATCCACCAGATACGCCCCCCAGTCTCGCCGGCGGCCCGCCAGCGCGACACGTGGCAACACCCACCAAAATGGCAGCTTGAAGTAACCTCCCAGTGAGGGAGAATTGTTTTTTGTTTAATGCCCCTGAAGGGGATGTGTCAATTGACGATCTAATTGATGCTGTTGAGGAGACCGCAGGCGACGACAGCGTACTAGTGCTGCAGCACATGGGGGGCTCTAAGTTCCTCGTGTGTACCAGGAACGCCAGCCAAGCTACGAAGTTAATGGTTGCTGAAGGCTTCAAAATAAACCGCGAGCACGTCGCTGTCGAAGCCGTCCGGTCCCCCAGTTACCATTGTGAATGTTTACCGGTTTCCCGCATACCTGCCCGATGAGGTGCTAGCTAATGCCCTTGCCCAGTACGGCAAAGTGAAAAGCGTCTCATTTGCCACTGTCGCAAACAGACAAAACAAACTCAACAGTGTTCGGGTAGTGCGAATTGAGATGAGCAGACCGGTCCCTAATTCCAGCACTATTGCCGGGCACCGCGTTATGTGAGAATACCGGGGTATGCGCCGAGTGTGCGCTAGGTGCAGCGAACCGGGCCACATGGCATCAGCCTGTACCGCCGCGTACTGCAAGCGTTGCGGGGTCTTCGGCCATGAAACCGAGGGTTGTGTGGAAGAATGCAAACGGTGTGGCGGGAGGCATGGCACGCGCGAGTGCTTCCGTAAGCGCTCTTACGTTGCCGCGGCGCGTGGCTTCCCGTCCGAGACGAGGACCACCACAAGCGCTACACAACCAGGTAGCCCGCGGTCTCTCACGGCCGCGGCGCCGTCGTCGGGGCTCCAAGTGCTGAGGCCGAGGCCACGCCCCCTTATGCCAATGAACGCTCCCGATTCCGAGGTGATCCAGGCTTCACAGGAGAGAAACGACATCCGCCTCTCCCCCACGTCCCCCTCACCTCCGGCCGCTGGTGCTGAAACCAATGACGAGACGAACATGTCAAGTTCCGAAGGCGACAGGGATGAATCAAGCGGCCTCGAATCCGGCTCCCCGGAATCCACGCGTGATTCTTGGGACATTTCGCAGGCACCGAGCTCGCAGCAAGAAGTCCCCGAAGACGAGCACGCCCCATCCGACAACGCGGCGACCCCCCCACCCCCCGGGCCTTGATGACGTCAGCTTCCCGCCGCTCGCGGCTGCGACAACCGCGCCCCACCCAATCTGGACGAAGCGCCCATTGTGAGCCGCGGCTACTACCCACTACCTGACTCTGAGCACCCCCTCCGGGTCCGTCACCCCCCGCCGTGACGCAGACACCTGGCCCAACTTCAGGAGACCCTACTCCCGCTGCCACACCCACGGCACAGTCAGGCCTCGTGAGGCGCGACCGTTCGCGCTCAAGGTCTCCACTAAGAGGAGACACCATGGCAGCCACCGCTGAGTCGAGCCACCCCCCGAGCCTTGACAACAAGCACCGCCGCTCTAAAACACATGACCTCAGCAGCGACAGCGACGCGCCTCCGACCGCCAAGTCCCAGAAGCTGGGTACACCCCCTTCGGGGAAAGGGCATCCACCTCCGGGTGCCGGCGGGAAACGTTAACTGGGCTCCGCGACCGGTCGGCCCGCTCGCCCCCCCCCCTTTCTTTTTCTCGTCGCGGCCCCTCAGGATATGTCGCTTTTTACGTTCGCAACATGGAACGTCAGAGGCTTCCGGGACAAGGCCAAACAAAGGAATATCCTAGCTTTCGCTCAGGCCCATGGCATCGATATCCTGTTCATCCAGAAAACTAACTTCCGTTCCCCCCTGGACGTCTCTAGCTTCGGACGCGAGTTTCAGGTAGACGCCTTTTTCTCTTTAACAAATTCGCAGGCTTGCGGCGTTGGAGTCAGTTTTGTTTCAGGCCGTTTCCGTCACAAGGCGTTCTGCACCTTCGGCGTAACGGCAGAACACTCCTGCTAGACATCTTCATAAATGGGAAGCGATGTCGTTTCGTGAACGTTTACGCCCCGGCAAAGAGGGCTGACACCAATCCTTTTTTTCAAGCGTTACGCCCGTACCTCTCGAAGCCTCTCCCACACGTAATTCTGGGCGATTTTAACTGCGTCATCGACTCGCAGCGGGACGTGAGGGGGCCGGGCCGAGGCGGGTCCACTTATCACGCCAGAGAACTCAGGAAGGTTTTGACGCACTTCAGCCTGACGGACGCCTGGTTGCACACGCGCGGCGATGTTTTCGTCCCGACACGCACCTCCCTGCTATCAGCGAGCAGACTAGATCGGACCTACCTGCCCGACTTCCTTCTCCCTTCGGTGGTCGCGTGCGAGGTCCTCTCTCCCCCCGCCGATCTAGCAAGCAGATCAGACCACCTCCCGCTCGCAACCACGCTGAGCGGGTCTCCCGGAGCCAGCAGAAGCGACCAGGGCTGGCGCCTCGACGCGGCCTTGTTACAAGATGAGGAAAGCGTCGAGCGTATTAGAAAGCGCCTGCGGGCATCTGTGGCGACTGCGCCGGGCATGACCCCACGCACCTGGGACGCCTTAAACGTGGAGTGGAAGGCAATCCTGCAAGAAGAAGGCAGGGAGAGAAAGCGGCGTATCACGGCCAGGATCAATGAGACGTTACGCAGGATTAGAATCGTCAAAGGGGCTGAGACACGCTGTGCATGCAGAATTACCTCATCACGTTGGAAGCCGAGTACATCCGATTATTACAACAGCTAGCGGCTAGACCGCAGGGGGGTGGCGCAAGGCACCCAACCAGGCTGATGAGAATCTTAACGAGGTATGCGGCAACGGCAGCGTACGCATCACTCGCGTGAAACGTCCGGACGGCTCACTCGCAACCGATCCGGACGAGATTACCGAGATCACTTCGCGGTCGTATTCCGGAGCGCGGAACCAGACGGCGCAGCGGGTGACATGCGGAGCACAGAAGAGGTCTGCCGGAACCTCGTGCGTCTGAGCGAGGAGGAAGTCGCACTGCTTGACAGCGAAGTGCCTGCTGAGGAAGTATTTACCACCATCAAAAGCATGCCCCCCAACTCCGCCCCTGGCACTGACGGCCTAACCGCCAACTTCTACGCGACCTTTTTTGATGAGCTTGAGGGCCCTCTCTTGGAAATGATCAACATGGTGGTCACGCGCCAAACAAAGCCAAAGTCATTTGGAGAAGGGAGAATTGCACTGCTGCTGAAAGAAGGAGCCCCGCAGGAGGAGCCGTTGGCGTGGCGGCCCATTTCATTGTTAAACGTCGACTACAAGATTGTAGCTTCCTTGCTAAACTCACGCCTGAAACTCCTCCTGCCAAACATCATCTCCCCCCAGCAGGCTTGTGCGGCTGCAGGACATTCCATGTACGCTAACTTGACCGCAATAAGGGACGTATTCGAGTATATGACAGCGAAGTCCCTCTCGGGAGCCTTTGTTTCCCTAGACCAGGCGAAGGCTTTCGACCGGGTCAGGCATCGATACTTGCTGGAAGTTTTACGCCACTTTGGGTTTCCGGCAAGCTTCGTCGATCTCATTTCGTCCCTATACAGCAACTTGACGTGTCACGTGGTTGTGAACGGCAACCCAACACACAACTTCGTCTATGAAAGAGGGATCCGTCAGGGGTGCCCGCTGGGACCCACCCTCTTCATTCTCTCGCTCGAGCCACTCATAAGAAACATCGAGCAAAACGAGCATATCAGAGGCTTTCCCCTGACTGGTGATGACGAGGTCAAGGTAATGGCCTACGCTGATGACGTTTCTTTGTACGTCAGGGACCCTGCAAGCCTCCAGAAGTTCTGGATAACGTTCGCATCCTATGCGGATGTCTCGGGTGCGGAACTGAACAGAGGAAAATGCAAGGCACTACTGTTTGGCAAGTTCCCTCACGAAACCCTGGGCGATCTCAAAATCGTAGACATGGTCAAGGTGCTGGGCATATACTTCTGCTGTGGCGGCGTCGCAGAGACAACGTGGAAGCGGGCAATATAACGAGCGCGAGCGGCAATTGCGCGTCTCAGTTTCAAGGACCTCACACTTCTTGAGAAGGCCGTGGCTGCGAAGACCACCATCTGCGCCTTCGCTTACTACGCTAGCAAGATAGCAGTTATGCCCACCAAAACGGCTTCGCAGGTGACAAAAATGCTCGGGTCTTTCACATGGGAGGGCAAGCCAGCACCCGTGCGACGCACTCTCCTGCAACTCCCAGAAAGCGAAGGCGGCCTCGGCCTCACTCACGCACTAACGATCAGCAAAGTCCTCGCTCTAAAAACGGCTAGAGCCCTCTTTCGCTCTAGCGACTATGTGGGGAGAGGCCTCATGCGCTACTGGAGCAGTACGAGCGCAGCCTTCTTCGACGCCGGCCGACCACTTGGGCCTCTCGCGGAGACGGCCTCGCCTTTCTACAAGGCAGCCGCGAACACGATGCGGATGCTCCAAAGGGAGGCCACCGACTGCGACGTGGACGAAGTCCCGCCTGCCCGCATCGCGGAGGAGGTCGCGAGACACCAGATAAGCGATGAAGAGAGGCAGATGTCTCGCAAGTGGAAAAAGAAAGCGTCCAAGGACGGGCGAGGAACACCCAGGTTGGCGCAGGACTTCGTGTGGCGTAAAAACTGGGGGTGTTACCAACCCGTCAGCGGCTTCACAAGTTCGGTATAGTGCCGTCGCCCCGCTGCCCGAACTGCCGGGCCGACGAAACGCTGGCGAACGCCCTAATGGAGTGCCCCGCAGCCAAGCCTGTTTGGCGACTCGTAGCAAGGGACTTCAAAATCCGCCCCTCTCCGGCGCTCAACAGGAACAGGGGCGCGTTCGCGAAACTGGTCGTGATGTGCACCTGGTTCTCCATTTGGAAACGCCGCTGCTTAGCCGAGGCGAGGCGGAAACCTACGAGAGCGGCCTACCCAACCTTGTCCCGTGTTCGAGAGATGATCTGGCGACATCTCTCGGAACAACTTGAGTCCAGCGGCGAGAAGTTTCTCCGCCGCTGGCACACACGTTTTTTTTTTTTTTTGATGCGGCAAGGCAAGCTGCAAATCCCAATCACCGCCTTTTAACTTACCCACTTCTACCCCCCCTCAAGTCAGACGGGTGGGAGCCCCAGAAGCCTAATGATACTAGTTTATCCTTTTAGTATTATTCCCGCCCAGGAGCGGCCGGGAACGATCACCTCCCCCCCCCCTTCCGCCGCCTTTAAGGGCTCGCTAGCGGGGCTCAAGGAGCGCAGTGGCGCGCTAACCCCTCCTTCCCCCCCCGCGTGCCTGAAGTTATGGTTGCACACCCAGGCCCCGGTTTACCCCGGCGGCGTATGCTTATGTGGTGAATGAACACAAATTCTATCTGAATGTACACAGTTTTTATGAATAATCTGAATGTATAGGCATTTCAAAATGCATATTGAACAAACTGTGTATAATGAAGTCGCGAGTGTCTTACCACCGTTGTACGGCTCCCGCTTCTTGCTCACCCCATGTTCACGCGTTTCCTGCCCTTCAGTTCAGGCGCTGTGTTAGTATTAGTTACAAGGTGTCCAGGCGACCCTGTTCTGTGTAACCATGTGAAGAGTTACTTGTCAATAAAAATTCCCTTTGTTCGCCCCTGAAATGGACGCCGTTCCAAGGAGCAACGAGGAGGTGCCCGGGGACGCACGCTTGGGCCATGCTCGCTGGTGTGTCTCAGTTAGCTGCGTATATTAGAGAATTTTAGCGTGCACGGCATTCCGGTATACGCAAAGGGGTCTATGGAATATTGGTATAGCGAATGCACCCCAGTGAAGGAATAGAATGCGTTTGGGTTCTACAATAAGAATTCTGTACTTGCAAAGTTCTTCTTTGCGCCGCCAGATGGCCCCCACCTATCCGGCCTCTTACGGTTACGGCTGCAGAAGCCCGGCATTACACTAGCGCAACGAAGTCTACAGACGAACTGAAAATCACTATTAACGCTACCTGCGTGTTATTTGTTATCGATGATATTTATCTATACGCTACTCCACTTTGATAGCTTGTCATTGTGACGGCGTGCTTCACGTGTAATGAAACAACATACTTTCCGCGCTTTCAACAACACGATTCCCCGACATGCTGACTGAAGAACGCAAGTCGAATCATGCTCTTTCTTTTCGCATGTCTTTTCTTGATGGTTTGCGTCTTGCAAATATGAAATCATTCAAAAGCGGCCCGACGAAGATCAGGCATGAGTGAGAGCGTTTCCAGGCGTCGACGCCACGATAAAAAATTGGCCGCGTATCTGCGTGCTTCGCTGCAAATGTCGTGTAAAGACGATAGAAGAGGCGCTGTGTGAGATATGGACGCCATCTGGCAATACGTCGGGAAACATGAGTGCTGTGTTGCGTGCCGGTAGTCCCGGCGCAGCAGCAGGCGAAGACCGGCGGTGACCAACGCGACCGGTGGGGACGCCAGCCAGCCCGAACACGCGGTTTGGTGCGAAGCACTGAACCAGAAGAAACGTCCGCACTCAACGAGTACTCTCCACACACTCTTTTATTTACACGTCGCCTGGGTAAAACAGGAATGCCAGAGCGGCGCCCACAACCGGCAGCCTGAAGGCCGCCCACAACGCTGCTTTTTCATTTTTTAAATATTTTTTTTTCACCTTCTTGGCCTTCTCAAAACTAAAGTTTTTCAACACCAACCCATGGCATTCGTACAGTGCAATACAGAACCGAAACCGAAACACAACAATGAGCTCGTGCGAAGGGCACGGAGGAAGGCAAATTTCAGCGCAGTCGCATTTTCAGCTTTGTTGAAACAGCGCTCACTAGACGACGACAAAGTAAAAGAAGGCACAGGACAGGCGCTGCCTGTCCTCTGCCTTCTTTTACTTCGTCGTCGTCTAGTGAGCGCTGTTTCAACAAAGATGAACGCATACCAACTCGCTCAAGCTTCCATTCTTAGGCATTTTCAGCGCAGCTTAAGAAACTAGGGTCCTTAAAATTACGTATGTATGCATTTTCTATTAAAGGAACACGCCACCTAATACTTACCTAGTGATGTTGCACCTCAGATATGCATGATATTTACTTTTTGATCGACAACGTTCACAAGTATGAACAGCCGTACCAGTTCAAGACGGCTGGCCCTTGGGCAAGTGGTTCAACTTTGGCCGAGTGGCTGAATCGAGGGACGTGCCGACAAACAGAAAGACAGACAGACAGACAGACAGACAGAAAGACAGACCAAAATTTCTGCGTTTAAGTTCCCCAAGAAAGAGTATCGTCTATAAAACTCGAATCATCGACGTCATCGCTGCTATTGCATCGTCACTCAGGATGGTATGCGCCACACCGAACACGTCACAGTATAGTGTCGATGTCGCAGGATGATGAAAGCACTTTGAGCTTTCGTACGCTCTTTGCCCTCGAAATAAAATAACTTCCAGGTGACGAACGCCTTTCAAACTTGATCAAAAATAATTATGCATACCGAACAATCCAATGAAGGACGCATCTCGAGCTTGAAATTTTATGTCAGTGCCCCTTTAAGGCACACCGAAAATTTTTGACGAATGGCGATGAACCAGTGACCAAAAATACGCCGTATTGAAAATAGTGTATTCTCTTATTTTTTATGTAGTCGTGCATAAGTGGTCATTACATTATGGATCATTTTGTGGTCAATTGTGGCATCAGAAAGAAAATTTCGCCCAATGATAAACAGTTAACGGCTCATGCGGATGGAAACAATGCGGGGTAGTTTAACGTTATATTCACCCACATTTTTTTCAAAAGAATATTTGTGCTTACACCATTTGCATGGTTGTGCTTACTTGGAGGGCCGGAGGGCCTTCCAAGCAAAGTAGAAAACAGCGCGATACAACGAAGAAAAGACCAAACAGGACCAGCGCTGGTTCAGGACTGGTCCTGTTTGGTCTCTCTTGCCTGCGTTTGCGCTGTTTTCTGCTATGAAGTTCACACGCTCCAAGAAATGTTCCAAATACAAACATGATAAGTATAAAGAATGTACTAAGCCACCAATACCACAAGTTCATATGTAAAAAGGACTTTGGTTGACAAGTTAACAATATTAGTAATATAGTAATAGTAATATAATAATGATGTGCTAAAAACACTACTTCGACTAGGAGCAACCAAGACAAAATATAGAATACGCAAACCTGAATATCTGCAAGAAAGCGTAGCACTAATTAGGGAAACGAAAAGGTGCAGTCACTGCTACCTACATAAAAAATGAAATTATTAGTGAGCAATTTCTAGACGTTAACGCATTTTTTTACTAATGCAAATGTATTCTACTGGCGAGGCTGCCATCGACATAATTGTATTCATGCATAAAGTTGTGGGGGTGATGTATGAAAACTGTTGCTTAGAATACTATGACATGCATAACCCGTATATACATGGTTGTCCCAGTGTATGCTACGTAGTACTGACTGTACTTTTTCTATAACCTTATTAAACACTGCTAACCAAATTTTAACTCGGTATATAAAACATCACATCAAATTGGTACAGAATGAAGCTCTCTCTCTCTCCCTATATATATATATATATATATATAGTTGAGAAAGGGCGATAAACGTGCGAAACAAGCTTTACTAAAAGCTTGTTTCGCCCTTTCTCAACTGCATTTCCCACGAGACGAATCCATTGACCTTCTTCCTCGCATATATATATATAATATATATATATATATATATATATATGTATATATATAATATATATAATATAATATAATATAATATATATATATATATATATATATATATATATATATATATATATATATATATATAATATATATATATATATGGCGAACAGAGTGAGGGAGTCCCCCCATCCCCCCCACTCGTGAACGACGGCCCCAGCGGGCACCACCGCGTCGCGATCCGTGGGTGCTCTTTCATAAAAGCCAGCAGAAGACCCTTTGGCTATCCGACGCCCGGGGGCCAAGGCAGACGTTGCGGTGGGACAACATTTTGAAAAACTGCACCAACCGCTACTTTTCTCTCTTTTTTCGCGTGCGTGACACTACACAGAGACCATTTTAGAAAAACTAACTCTAATAAATATCTGTACTCAAACATACTGGTGTTTCAGGAAGTGTTTGAACTTGAGAACGAAAAACAATATCTTTTCGTATAACAACTGTATTTATTAGGAGGCGAGAAAAACTTCGTTTTGAAGTATACGGTCCCCTTGCGGAGGACAAACGATGCTCATCTACTTCCGGAAAGCTCGCCACTTGACGATTGGCTGTCCTGTTCCTCTCGGCGGGAGAGAGCTGCGGACCGCCCATTTTTGTTCCGTAACACCGCCAGAACAAACGCGGAACGAACAGAGATCTCCGATCGCCCCCGTGGGCATCTGTGTTCCTTTTTGTTCCATTTCGCGGCATCCAGTACTGAAGATTATGAGCTGACTAGCCCAGCAACGAATTCTGTTAAGCTATATTTCTTCTGCAGTGGGCCTACCTATTCGTGTCTTACCTACTTCTGTGCAGCCTTTTGCCATGACCAACCATATTGTGCAGTAATTGTGTCGTGCAAGGTTTTCGTCGTTTTTCCTGCTCTAGAAAGTTTTTCAGCGGAAGTGCTCGCTCTTTTTGGTTACTTACAGCCATAGATTGGACATGCTAAACGAATTTACTGCATCATGAAACCTGAGCTATGGAGACAAGTGCGGCTCTTGTGCGACTGGCTACGAACGGTTTGCTGCAAGCTCAACACTGGCTGTTTTTTGACATGACTTTCAAGAGATTCAAAAGATTAGAGGCTCATACTACGGAGCTCCAGTGGCAATCCTTCGTTCTTCGTTTACCGAAAGCACCAGGGCGTATGCAATCGAAACCTCGTAACCTCACTGCTATTGGAGATGGTCAGCTACCACATGACGTCTCCACGGCCCTCAAAAAGGACCCAGGTTTAACCTTCAGCCAGGTTTGCGTGCGCACGAACTTGAAATGCGAAGATTTCGCAGCGAACCTCAGGCACTTTGACCGTTTCTATCTATCTATCTATCTATCTATCTATCTATCTATCTATCTATCTATCTATCTATCTATCTATCTATCTATCTATCTATCTATCTATCTATCTATCTATCTATCTATCTATCTATCTATCTATCTATCTATCTATCTATCTATCTATCTATCTATCTATCTATCTATCCGCCTACGTCTGAGCGCTCTCCAGGTCGTGTCCATAACTTGTAATATACCAAAATTGGCATAGCAGGGGATCAGTGTATGACGAACACGATCCACTCGTCATGACATGAATAACGCAAAACACCTGTCGCGTACGTCATGAAACCCTTTCTCTCAGTCACGCGTGGCACATACCCGCATACCAGAGTTCATGTTTTGCGGGTATGTGCCACAGGTGATACAGGGTCTCGACTAACACAGTAACCGTGAGCACACAGACATTCACACGCAAGAAAAATGATAATAATTGTTGGACTTTATGTCCCAAAACCACGATATGATTATGAGAGATGTCGTAGCGGAGGGCTCCGGAAATTTTGACCACCTGGTATTCCTTAACATGTACCAAGATCACACAGTACACGGGCATCTAGCATTCTGCCTCCATCGAAATTCGACCGCCGCCACCGGGATCAAACCCGCGACCTTCGGGTCAGCAGCCGAGCACCGTAACCGCTACACCACCGCGGCGGACGCAATGAAAGTGAGGAAACTGAAGACAGAACTGCCCTGGAGGACGCTCAACTACCATCCACTCCTCGACGTGGTCCGCAACGTGGACCACGTGGATTACGCAAAAACCGGGATCAATGCTTCCTAAAATAAATCTGCCGACAGAACCAGGCCTCTCATCATTACCGGTGATTTCAACATTGATTTATCAAGACCGAACAACGCCTGGTCCTTATACTGCGTGATAGACGGCTTGGATCTGGACAGGGCATCAAAAGACATCGCTGCCACGTCCAGGACAGGATGCTTAATAGCGTCATTTCATCGTAAGAGGCATCCAGGATTTCCACCAGCTGTACTATACCTCGCACTTGACTACACTTAGACCCCTCGCAGCTGCGATCACGAACGGATCCGAATAACAAGTCCGGTTCATCCACTCGGGCTCGCTGATCACGGTGATGATGACCTTGTTCAAGAACTGTCAAGACCCCTTCCACACATGCACACCGGTTCGTGCGTGCGTGTGCGTTCGTTCTCCGTGCGTGCGTGCTTTCTCCGTCATAACGGACAAGTATAAGC
Source organism: Rhipicephalus sanguineus (assembly GCF_013339695.2). Classification (NCBI taxonomy): domain Eukaryota; kingdom Metazoa; phylum Arthropoda; class Arachnida; order Ixodida; family Ixodidae; genus Rhipicephalus; species Rhipicephalus sanguineus. The sequence goes on from NC_051177.1 coordinate 127,503,061, forward strand.
ATAAGAACTGTAACAACTGCAACTGTGACTGTAGGGTGCATGCAGTGCGCCTGTGCGTGCCACTCGGCTGTGTATATATCTAGGGAAACTTCCCTGAATGAAGCTTAGTTGCGAGTAACGCCTGTCCTGCGCATCTGTGTTCTTTCTTTGTCTTGTTCGGATTCGCGCTATCCAGTATTGAAGAATATAAGCACTACATATCAGCTTACCACGTCTGGTGCTGGTAACACCCACGTTGCTCTTGGCATCATTACGCAACTGTAAACAACTGCTTATATAATACATATCAAACTCTTCCACATATGAATGTGCGCATACCACTTCCACATTTCTCTAGCGTCATTCTGTAACGTTCGCCTCTATGTGAAAAATTGCGCCACAGTGACCATCCCGCGCATGCTTCGCATGACATCGAGTCCCACGGTACGTGGGATCTGCCGAATTTTTGCGCTCAACAGGCGTCTGGCTGACAAGGCAGGAAATGACGACAAAGAGAGCTGCCTTTTGGACGGCGTCAAAAGCCTATTGAAGGCTGTCAAGGTTTCCGCCTGAGATCCAACGGAAAAATGAGTGAAAGGTTGAAATTTGTAAGGACAATAAATTTCGTCTTCTATAAACAGATAAGGAAAGCGGTTTTGTCGTATTACTATCAGTGACTTTTTGTCAAAGAGCCACTGAAGCTTTGACCAAGAGCTTCGTTCCTGCAAAAGTAAACCGGACCAAGGTAAAAACAAAAGCTGTTTCTTTGTGTAAAGAGCTGCAGCTTTCCGGGTTGTGTAAGTCTATTATGGACAGTAAGGTATTGTCACTATTCGTATTTTTTAGTGTTGAAACCCACAAGTTGTACATGCCTTTTAGAAGTATTTTTACTGAGCAGAGTAATTGGCAGCAGCAGCTAAGTCAGATTTTGTTGAAAAACCTAAAGGGACCGACAACTGCCCAGAATATGAAATGAGTTGACTCCACTGATGTAAAGATTGTCCGTTGCGCTTACTCAAACCAACCCTGTTTTTTTCGTGAGAGGGGGATTTATATTTGTATTTCCTAATTGAAAGTCGCGAAAAATGACTCGCGGCGCCTCTGGCGGCAAAAACATGAACGATCCGATGAACCCGGCCACGAGACCGTTGATTGCTATAAGCGGTCGATGATTTTTTTGTTAGTGTTGAAATATTGTTCGTTCCTTTAAATAAAAGGTGTTACTCCATAAAAACGTACATATATGCCTGCGTTAGTAGTATGCATTAAAGTGGAGCTGCCTTCGCGTGACGTAATGATCCCATGCTCGCCGGCGCGTCTTGAGCAACTTTTCAGCGTGCTCATGCAACCATGCACGCAGTTTACAGATCGCTAAGATATTGGAACGACATAATTTTGCGACGTACACTTCGTCTAAGAAATTACGCGCGCTGCTACTCGGCGCGGCCGCGCATATGCGTAGTGACGTTTTCGATAACTTGGCTTGGCTCGTGTATCGAGAGAGTAACGACGCCGGGACAAGCCACCCATGACACAGGCGCAGGCAACCTTCGACGCATGCGCACACAATGCGGTACAAATACAGGGAAGTTGTTTAATGCCACATCATCTCATTGTAACAGCTTGTTATTTTCAAAAATAGTTGGAAGGCTATAAATTAAGGTGGTTAAGCATAGTTACAGAGACTCCTGCGAAAGCAGAACAACGATAGCTTTCACAAATCGCGAAAAGGGCTGGCGGCATCGCTATCAATACTCAGCGTTGCTGGAAGAAATGTGCATCCGTGTTTAGAGCCTTTCAGATCGAAAAATACGGCTTGTAAAATAACTATACGTGCTTTTGTGATTAACTACTGCAGCCACAAACACTGCGAAAGGTTAGCTTTCTGTAGCGCCGTAAAATAATGGGTCGAGAAAAATCAGTTGTCGGTCCCTTTAAACGCTCTCGTTATTGATGACATCTATATTGTTAAAAATCTAAAAGAAGCTACGACGTTGCTGTCGTCTCTTGATTCCTTCAAGTCTCTCTTCGATAGATGTAGAGAACTTGTTCTACTCCGTTTCCCACGATGCCCTTTTACATGCTGTGTGCTGTTTTATAGAAAAGAATGGAGATGTTGCTCTCCAGAATTACACCGGTATTTCTATTGATAATTTTATGGTCGTACTCGAGTACTACCTAACCTCCACTTATGTTTCTATTGACAGCGAGATATTCACCCAGGAAAGGCAATTTGTATTGGTTCGTGTGTTGCCCTAGTACACTGCAATATTTTTTAGCTGCTATTGACCGTGACTTGAATAACCTTTTGGACAGCGATAAAGTCCTACGAGTTTTTAGATATGTAGACGACTGTCTCGTGATCTCAAACAATAGTCCCATCTAGGCGAATACTGGTGCAATTGAGGGCATTTTAAAACTTGTTAAGACGACATGGAAAAGGCTTAACCTTCACCTTGAACTTCCAAACAATGACGCCTCGCAATTTTTGGATAATAATACGCTTTTTAGGGGGCAGCTTATTTGCTCGAAGTACTCTCCGCGTTCTCAAAAAGAGCTTTTACCTTTCGATTCTGCTCATAGTAAGATTGTCAAACGAGCTGTTGCATCACAATGCCTGGAATCCGTGCTGGCAAAGTACTCTGCTTACATGGTTCAGGATAGTTTTATTAGCCATATTGAACGCTTACAGGCGGCTGCGTTCCCCTGCTCGAACTTGACTACTATGTGCGAAACCCTCCTTAGAAACTGACGGGCCAATAAGAAGAAGCCTGACTCTGCTCGTGCAGGAAAAAGGCCAGAAGTGGTGCCCTATGTGCACAAATGGTCACAATGTTTTTTTTTTTTTTAAATGTGGCACATAGGTACAATGTACCTATAGTTTTTTTCAGCACTCAATAAACTGGCTGGGCTATGCCCACGCAATTCGGGACCTCCTAAGAAAGCGACGTGCGGAAAAAAAAAAACACGTCCGGCCTTACGTTATTTGCGCCGTAGGCGTCGTGTACGAAATCCTACTCACGTGTGAGAAGGTTTATATCGGACAGACTGGTCGTTACAGTCAACGATCGAGCATAGGAACACGAGCAATCTGTCAAAAATAATTCGACTTTTCATTTGGCCATGCGTTGTAGGACCTGTGCCTGTAAGACAGTGCTGACCAGCATTTGGATGCTGGGCACAAGTAGAATAGGCTTGCCAGAGAACTCATGGAAGGTTATCATATTACGAAGAAAGAGAGCGATTGTATCAGTGACACGTCTGTTGTGCTGCGAAGCGAAAAAAAAAACAGTTCTTAGAAACATGGTTATGATGAGCACATGTCCTGCTCTTACGATCCTGATGAGTGTTGTGTGACTGTTACGTGCAGTGCGCATGCGCGTGCCACTCGGCCGTGTATAGACCGGGTGTTTTAAGAAATGTGTCCAAATTTCTCGAAAGTAAGGAAAACGCGATATTTGCTCGCTGCCTTCACAATACCTTTTCCTGTAGCGGCAAGCATCTTAAGATGGTTACAGGCATCATTTGGAAGAATTAGGAAAGTTAGATTAAAAAATTGTTTATTGGTGGAGTTAGGCGGTTATGTCAGATGAGAGAATTGAAGTTCATGCGAAGAACCTATCTCTGCATTGAGATATAGAAAAAAGCGCCCTCTAGTAATTATTTTGGCGTAATGAAATTCAACCAAATTCAACGGCGAAACTGAAGCCGAAACACTGATGAGCATCACCAGAATGACGTCACTGTTTAAGACAGCTAATAATTTAACAAGGTGTGGGTTCGAGCTAGTTGGTACTCCATGATCAACACTTCTTGCGCAAAATTTTCTCAGACAACGGACGAAACAGACACGGACGGGTGCAACTTCCACTGATTTTATTATCAACAAGCGACATATATATATATATATATATATATATATATATATATATATATATAATATATATATATATATATATATATATATATATATATACTCAAACAGCTAATAATTGTTGCGGTTTAATGCTGCACGAAACCACGATATGATTATGAGAGACGCCGTAGCGGAGGGCTTGGGAAATTTCGACAAGGGGGTTTCTTTAACGTGCACCTAAACTAAGTACACGGGCCTCTGGCATTCTCGCTTCCGTCAAAAATGTGGCCACCGCGGCCGGAATTTGATCCCGCGACCTGAGGGTCAGCAGTAGAGCACCATAACCTCTAGACCACTGTGGCGAGTCTGTTCAAGCCAATGATTACAGAGGTTCAGGACGCTGTTGAAGACAAGTTTGTTTTAAGGTGTGCAATCGCTATTCAACACAAGGATTACGGAGGTGTAGGACGCTCTCATTCTGGACATCTGAGAAGAATTTGGCAGTAGCGCTTTTGCGCATTTCGATTTCGGTTTCACCGCTGAATTCGGATGTATTTCATCACTGCGTATTTATTACTAGACACCGCTTTTTTGAAATAACAAAGTGGCAACGGGTTTATCGTATGAAAAGCTTCAATTCTCCCATTTGACTTAACCGCCTAACTCCACCAATTAGAGAGTTAATTCATATAAGTTTCTTAATTACTGTCGCAAGAGATGTCTTTAGCCATCTTAATATGCCTGCGGCTAGAGAAGAAGCGATTGTGAAGACGTCGAACAAATATCGTCTTTCCCTGATTTTTGAGGAATTTGGGCACATTTCTTGAAACACCCTGTATGGAGGGAGACTTTGGTGAATACAGCTTAGTTGGAAGTAGCGTCTATGATGTGGATCTGTGTTCCTTCATTTGCCCTGTTCGATTTCACGCTATCAAGTATTGAAGAGAGAAATATACAGACAGAAAGAGAAACTGATAGAAACAAAGGGGATGCGAGAAATGCAGAGAGACAGACTGAGTGAAATGAAGGGAAGGAAAGAACCAGAATGATTGAAAGAGCGAGAAAGAAAGAGAAACCTATAGAGAGAGACAGAAAGAAATATAAATAGACAGACAAACGAAGCATGGACAAAATAGAGAGGAGAGCGGAAAGGAAAGAAAGAGATGAAGGAAGAGAAAACATTGGGGAGGAGGGAATTCAGCTCCACTAACGTGAAACCTGTGGAGGGGTGAAACATGCATTGTGCACCAGTGTTTCCCACAGCAAAATCACTGCTAATGGGCAACGAGACAGAAGAAAGTTTAGACACAGAGACCTGCAGTCCGCCTTTAGTTAACGTGCACGCTGCGAATCTTTATCGTTCAACTACGCATAACAGAAATCTCCCACCGGCACTACATTGCAGGTCAAGATCCAGTGCCTATATATACGTGGTGGCCGGTGAACGGTTGTGCAACGCGAAGGGTCGGTTGTTTCATTTTAGGGGCGAAGCTCCTTAAAGCGGCACCCGTTCGTCCCTCGTAGTCGTAGTGCGTAACCAGTCGTAACGCTAGTACCAGATCTTGACCTCCAAGGTGGTGCCGGTGGGAGATTTTACAGCGAAAGCTGTTATGAGATCATTTCACGGCCGTTTTTTGGCGCCGTAGTTGTCCGCCGCCGCCGCCGCCGCCGCCGCCGCCGCTGCCGCCGCCGCCGCCGCCGCCGGTGTCCGTAACCAGTATCGATCGAAATAAGAAAAAAACGAAATAAGAAAAAAGCTCCAGGACTGGAACGAGGTTCGAACCTGGGCCCTCTGCGTGGGAGCCCAGTATCAACCTCTGAGCCATGCCGGTGCTTGAAACTGCTTGCAAAAAGGTCCTATACAGGCTTCATGTCGGGAAGGAACCACATTAGCATATGCAATATAGCGTGGTAGAAGAGTAAAATAAGCACCAAGCGTCGCACAACACGAATTCTGTAACGAGGCGTCACACAATGCGAATTGCGCAACGAGTAGGTTGTGAAATGCTTCCAACCCATTACAAAGATCTCTGCCATAATTCTTCGTCGTCATCAAGCACAGCATCAACAAAGTGCGCACAATGCCTTACATGCGTTTAGCAGGTACCACGGATCTCCGTAAAATGAAGAAAAATGGCACAGTGCCTGCTGCCCTACTTCTCAAAAATTAGAATGATTTAGAGCATAGTGGGTTCCTCGCAAGTGCACTTGTATCGGTTGCCAAGGAAGCCTATAAGCGCAGATCCATTTCCTCGGGGTCTCAGTAAAATTACAATGCTTTATAGCGTAGTGGGTTCCTCGCAAGTGCACTTGGATTGGTTGCCAAGGAAGCCCATGAGCGCATGATCCATTTCCTCGGGGTCTCAGTAAGTTCTTCCCCCCCCCGTCTCTCTCCCACGTCAACGTATGTTATACAGCATGAGTGGAGAGGGAAATAGCGAGCGGGCGTCACCCAATGCAAATTACATAACTGGTGGGCCGTTTAAAGCTCCCAACCCATTACAAAGGGCTGAGCCATAATTCTTCATCGTCATCAGTCGTCGCGTCAACAAAGTGCACATAATGCCCTACAGACGTGTAGCTGGTGCCTCGCTTCTCCGCAGAATGACGAATAATGGCTTAGTAGGTGCTTCCCAACTTCACAAAAATTGTGATTTATGGCGTAGTAGGTACCTTTCTAGTCTACTTGTATTGTCAGCCTCAAGAGAGCTTACAACGGGCTCTAGAAACGCCGCTCTTCCAGCTTTCGCTGTGACTGTGCTGCGGTTTCATCGCAGGCCTGGCGTTTTTTCCTGTGCGTTGTTGAACAATAAAAAATTCGCAGCGTGCGCGTTAACTAAAAGCCGACTCCTTCTGTCTCTCATTCCCATTATCAGCCATTGTTTACCGCCAAGGTAGTGCCTGGTGAGATTTCTCCTGTGCGTGATTAAACAATAAAAATTTTGTTCAAAACGCCGTTGATTGATGAAATAAACCAACGAAAGACGCCAGATGTTTTCTAAAAGCAAAACGAAAGAACGCCAGATGTTTCTAAAGCAAAACGAAAAGACGCCAGCTGCTTAACTAAAGACGCCAGATGTTTTCTAAAGCAATGGTTTTCTAAACAATGAAAATTCACAGCGTACATGTAAAATTAAAGTGAGCTGCAAGTCGTCATAACTCATCGAACCTTTAGTATAAACGCGCCAGATCTCACGTCGGTGATGATGTACTGGGCAGAATTCACGGAAGATTCACGGTGTACCGATGAACCTCCGCAGCTTCGCCCACTCATCATCATTCACTCCGTGGATATGCTGTGATTTTTTTCAGTGAAGAAACTCGCTAGCAGACGCCGCCTGCGTCGGCATTGTCTCTCGCGGGCGAGGGCGCGTTCTCGCGACTTGCGAGCTGGTAGTTCAGAAAGAACTTTTCCGCTGAAAGAACGTTTCCAAAGTCAACGCGCGCCGTTCGCTGTCTCTCGCCACACGGACAGCGTTGAGGCGGTGGCGCCCTCTCTTGCGCTCAAGCAAATGGACCGTCCCACAGCAGACGACGATGCACGCCGACACGCCGAGACCCCAAGGTGCTTCGTTTCTAAAATAAAGAGAAAGAAATAAGGCCACCTATTCGCCGCGAGATCGACCTATAGGAGGCAGCGCCGTCGCCGCGTTAGTGTGGAGAGGCGGTCGGCGGCGCGTACACAAATGCACATAGCGGCGCTTCGTTGTGAGCTATTTGAGCCTATTGTCGGCGAATAAAATGCGTTGATTGCAGCTTACTGGTAATATATACGCTCTTCATTGTTGAATCGATGCACGAAGATCATCCAACGTTACTATTACTAATGAGAGAAGCGCAATCTGCCGATGAAAGGTATGCTCGCCCTGGGTGACAGTCTGCGCTTACGCACTATACGACGTCTTTTGTTGTTTTCTCTGTACGTGTTTAGCTTGTGTTTTGTGTACTACGCACTGCATTAACACGACTAAACTACTTAAGTGTTTACTTCTTGTTCATTTGTACACCCGTTCATATTCCTGTGCAATGCGTTCAATAGCACTGTTCACGCTAATACGCATTTATACAGCTCAGAGTTTAGCACAGAGCTTTCATCGATTGATTACGTGCACGACAATGATGCAACAAAGTTCCGGTTATTTTATGGAATAAGTGCACCTTCTTTTTGTTTCAAACTAATGCCCGCTGCCTTCCACATTTTTATATCAACTCCACACGAACGCTCAAGATAATGTGAAAAAAAGGGTGAGGTTTTGCGTGACGTTATGCGGCAAAAATGTAAGGCACGCCGTCGGAATTAATTTTAAACATCTTGATTCTTCAAAGCGTGCCTAAACCTAAGCACACGGATGTTTCTGCCTAAATTTCGCCCAAAGTTAAAATTGCGCGCGGGAACTCCGTTTTATCACTGCCGTGTCATTCCATTGTCTTTTTTTAAGGGACAGTTTGAGTACCGAAGTGTCAGACTTCACTTGATGGAAATATTTCGCTGTAGTGGGACCACGACCGTACAATAAAAGGACATCTTAAGCACAACTAAAGCTCATCATGAACTACAGTGCCGCAGTTATACACCTAACAACAACGCGAAAGTGAATGAGCCACGCTTTTGTTTACCACCGAGTCGCTAAAACGTGGCATGCACACACTATTTAATGCTCCTTATGTTTGGGACTATGCCAAGCGCACTTTACGACGTGCTTGAACCAGAAAGCGGCACCAACACTGAAATGATTCTGGTGAACGAAGGGTACGAAACCAATACACAGCCCTCTCGAAAGTCGCACTCACTGATCTTATAACAATGCGCATGCAGCCGAGCAAGCCCATTTGCTTCTGTACACCATGTTAGGTATACGTATGAATAGTTAAACTCGTGCTATACATAACAGAACAAACCGCCCTTTGAGAACATGCAGGACGTACGCGCACATGCAAACACGACGTGGCTAGCAGACGACGCAGGGAGCAATCCACACTAGGCGCGCTTCAGCCAGTAGCCGCCAGGCGGCGACATTGGTCGATCTCGCGGCCAATAGCCGCGCTTCCTTCACGCTTAGCACCATTAGTGTGAAGGTGCCTGAATTATTTTTCATCGAGTGGACCTTTCCTTCCCCTCGAAGACTGGGCCATCAATGAACGGCAGCTGATATACGCACAATTCCTGTCTTGTTTTCAGTACTGCCGCTTAGCAAATTACAGCGATACGCACATTAAGTTAAGAGTTTGAGCCTCCGATGAAACTTGCGATGTTTATCATGGTAACTTGTTCCCCTGGAACGTGAATTACGCTGACAACAGCTTTCGCATGCCGTCGTAAACCGGAAGGAGTCATAGAGGTGGTCACCGTGTCCTTAGTTAGCGCCTGACCGATAGAACGGTTCGGTGAAAAATGGGACTGGCATGAATTAATTACCACGTGCGTCTTCGGAAGAAAAAGTAAAGAGAAGGGTGTGTCCAGATAGATCGGAACACGAGGTCCCGGTCACCATTTCCGATTTTGATGAACTTTGCTGTAGATCTAGGCATTACACCCAGAACAATGGTTTCGAAGTTAGTTTCGCGAAAAAAAAATTTTCGTTGGCGTGAAAAAAAATATACAAATTTTGGCCGCAAGAGCACTTTTCCGCAAATTTCGCGATTTCTGAATTTTGAGCGCGCCTAGGGAAAAAACGGTGCACTTCTCGGTCACAATATTTGTTCCCCTCAATGTACAAGTTAAATACAATCTTATGAGTTTATTATTTTCCTTACTTCGATCTCGAAGCACTTTTGAACAAAAAAATCACAAACTTGGCAAATCGCACAAATTACCTGTATTTGAGGAATTTATTGCTACAAACCAGTAGAAGTGAGGATAATAAAAGTCAGTACATATTAACTTTGATATTTTCACTCTCTTTTAAAATAATTTTCTTGGTTTTATCAGGCTCCATTTTACTCGATAATTGGGCTGAAACGTAAGTGATTTACCAAAAACGCCAAACTTTGAAAATAGTTTTCTCAAAAAGGCCATTTTTGTATTTTTAAATCTCTCTGATTGAAGTCAAGGATGTCATCTATCATTCTGCATAAAAAAACGTTGCATTATTTTGGTTGCTAAGAAGTTATAATGCGTCAAATGTGACCAAGTCAGCCTAGCGGCCGCATCGTTCGTTCTGTGCTGAAACTCGGATCTAAGTTGTTCAAAATACTGGTACTTGACCTAATCACAAATAAGTAGCTCCACACCAACAAATGCACAGCCAGGTGTCATGTTTCAGCAAGCTTTGTCTTGCGATCAGCCGCTTGACAAACCCGCAGTAGTGGCCGCTCGATGCTGCGGGCGCTCACATAACGTGAGTGCCGCTTCGACTGCGGATGAGCTCTGCTTGCGCGCCAAACTATGCTCAGAGGACGAACGAGAGAAGGAATGCATCACTGTGAATTATAAAGGCTGTTAAGTGCCAACAAATGTCACAATATGCAACGAAACCTCTGCCGGCAATTTCGCAGTGTGCGCCTTCACTGCAGCATGCATGTATTTTTTTCCCTCCTGTTATGCCCGCAGCCGCAAAATATCGTGAAAAACGCTCGACTTACGTTGAATATATCTGCGGACGCACAACACAATATTGTAAAAGCGGTGCTTTAAAGGGCTCCTCACCAGGTTTGACAATTTTGAGCTAACGAGCGCAATGCATACACTAGGCGTTCACGTTCCCGTCTGCCAAAATATGCAACGCTACGCGCCGCGGAAATGGGCCGAATTTCAAGGTGAACGCTGCTTGCCCTTCCTCTCGCGAGCGCACGCCCAGAGAATTAGGGGATGACGTACATGAGGGAATGGCTCTACGTAGACATATCATCATGTCCCCCTAAGTAGGGGGAGATGATGTGTATTTTTCACATACGATGTTCTTTTTTGAAGGCGAAAGCTTTAGATTCCCCAAGAAACGATAAAAGTGTGATGACGTCAGAGATCCCCAAAATTTGTGACATCATCATGACGCCTTCGTGACGCCATAACATGATATCGTCGCTTGGTCTAAGGTAGGCCCATCACAGATGCACATTCAAACCACTCCAGAAAGCTTCCATCGGAGGCAGTTCCAAACATCGTCGGGTGCAGAAGCTTTCGGGCGGGGTCAACAGACTCGCAGAAAAACGTTGGCAGAGCTGGTGCATTGCTTAACGAAATAGTCGTGGCGAAAGCTGTGAACGAGGAAAAAGACCAGAGGAGACAGGATAGGGCACCTGTCCTGTCTTAACTCGTGTTTACCACCGGGGCTGTCTAAGGTCGAGGAATGTCCGCGTACCGTAGACGACAAACGTTGCGCCTATCTATGACGCACTGCGCGTTGCCTAGCGACCACATGGCACAGCTGCGCCTAGCTTCGCAACGCCGCGCCGAGCCTCGCATAACTTCGCGCAGCTGGAAGGGGTGGAAAGACAAGTGAGGATGAGGAGTGATGTAGGGTGAGAAGGGAGTAAATGAGGAATGCAGAGGACAAAGCATTGCATAGCCTTGTGCAGTATAGTATAGCTAGGGGATCGGAAAGGGAAGTGAAGGTGAGGAGGAGGGACGTGACGGCGAGGAGGAGAAAAAGAAGGAGGGGAACGCCACCAGCTCCGGCGTTTTCTCAATCTTCGCACCACTTGTTCGTAGCTTCTACAATTTTATTAGAGAATACACATGTTTTTACAAAAATTATATGACAGTAAGGCTCCTGTCGTTTTCGCACGCGAACTCTACTCCGAGGCGAAAATACTTTGGCCCAGCTGAAATGACACTGTTGCGACTAATAAACAAAACTCTTTAATTAACGTTTGAATTATTGACTCGATGACAGTTGTTTATATTAGAAAGTTATAGTGCGTGACAATTTATGGCACACCAACTATTTCAAAAATCACAAAAATTGCACGTAATTCGAGATATTCATCTTCATTATTTATGCGCTATTTTTAAACTGATTGCGCATGACGTGCACGAAACGCGAGCACTCTGTTTCGTTAGACCGAAACTACGCGTTACAAGGAAATGGCGAAATTTGAATGGAGCCGCGTAGTGGACGTATCGTGAAAAGAGGCAAACACTTCATCGCACTAGCGCGAGCGGATCTCTTTACCTTGGCATGTGGTGTTTGGCTCGTATCTGTTTCTTCGAAGCTGTGCTGAACAAAACCGCAATATCAATTTTTTTTCTTTTTCTGTGAAGCATAAAGGTCAGGGGCAGTTACTGCAGCGCTTCTTCTTGCAGATAGGTAAAATAGTTTTTCGCGCCTGTTTATAGCTTAAGAAAGAAACAGATGAGCATAACACATCGCCAATGCAGCAGCTTGGACACGTTGGCAAATCATATTGAAGAAAGCTAAAAGCGCACGGAAAGCACGGGCGCAAAAAGGCACACATATACAAAGACACAGGCGCTACTTCCAACAAATTTACTGTTGCAATCCCGTCGCTACTTACAATATCACCTAATCGGTCCATATCGATGCGCAGAGGTTCGAAGCCACTAAGAGTTGACACATTTTACAACGGCTTTGTCATGCCAAAAAACCGAATTCTTTGTTTTTTGTCAGAGCAATTGGCAACATGCTTACGCCTATTTCCCCGATCTTCTCAATCTATAGTGCTCGAATATCTCGGTTGAAAGCTGATGTTTATTTCTGTCAACAATTCTGCAGGGGTTCAACAACGGGACACAGCCACACCTCTTACATTGCATCGCTAAAAAACCACCGGACACGCTCTTGACATTGTAGGAGTGCTCACGTAAGCACTCGTAAAAACATAGCTGCGACCACACGGCAACGGTAGGCAATAAACGACGCACTCAGCACATTCTACAAACTTATTTTTGTGGTTGTTTTTGAATCCGCGGCTATTGTGTGTGCTTGGAGCTCTGATCTTGCAGAGTTTTGTCAGTTTGGTTGGGGCTGAAAAGAGGGCACGCGCACCTTTTGCAGTTATGCGAATCTCGCACTCAAATGACTTGGTCGCCGTTTGACAAACATTTTTAGAGCGAAAGCTCTTATGAGGTCACAACAACAGTGCCGTAGTTGTCCATCCCGCCGCCGGTGTCCGTAACCGCTATCGCGCAAAATAAAAAAGAAAAGGTGTAAATAAAAAGCATCCAGGATCGGACGGCCTTTCAACCTGGGCCCTCTGCGTGGCAGTCGAGCATTCTACCACAAAGCCACGCTGGTGCTTGAAACTCGAGCACCTTAAACACTAGACCATTGTGGCGGGTGCGCGAAAATATTGTTTCCCACCCCCCAATACCAAACAAATGAGGCAGATCTCCACCTAATTTCGCTGTAAGCTAACACTCATCTCATTTATTGAGCGCCACTGCAAAAAACTCACGATTCCTTATGTAATGCTCTAAGAAGACTCAAAGGCGACAGCCGTCTTCTTTTTGTTCTCAGTCGATGCAGTGATCCTGCCCTGCCACCTCCTGATAGCTTTCTGCACGTCACCTGTTTCTGCACTGCCTCCGTTATGGGCCCACCTTTGGCCAAGCGACGATATTATACGACAACTTCATCATGTGACGTCATAATGCCGTCGCAAAATTTTGGCAATCTGTGACGTCACGATGACGTAATTTGATGAGGTCATCCCGTGATTATGATTTTTCGCATCACTCGTGTTGATGCCGCTGACGCGGGAAGCGGACGGCCAACTTTCGCGTTTGATGAGGCATCTAAGGCTTTCAGCTTAATACATTTACCGGCATTTTTCGTTCTACACTTTTGCCACATGCATAGCGCGGGAGCGGTGGAGCATGCTTTACAGGCAAATCAGGATTTAGAATCTGCACAAGCAGATTGTGCAGGCTGGGCCGCCCCACACCTCGACAGCACAGCAGTGTTTAATAACATTGTGAAAGTACTGCCGTGAAGTTTATAAAGTTTTCATAGCTTTCTTGTTATTGTTTTGTGGATCTATCTCACTCTACTCTATGATGCCTTGGCACTTGACGTTATCCGAAATATATAAAGAGAAATAACTAAAGCGTTCTCGTTTATGTGCCACCTCTTCGTCATTTCGAGTTTCACAGTCCCAGCTTGTTAAGTTCCATTTTACGTTCACGCTAAACGAACGCTGCGCCACTTATTCTAAAGAATTTTGTTTTTGCAACATACACATTTTCAAGCACAGGAAAGCAAGAGTAACATACACAAACCAGGCCACACATCACAACAATCCCGGCGCCGGTGACAATTCAGACGTGAAGTTCCGTGCAAACAGAAATACGAAGGTTTCGTGTAATCAACGCTCGAAGAAAAGAAGCTCCTGGTGCAAGGCCGCACTAACTGTTCACAGTATGAAAAGTCAAAACGCTTGTGCGCTTTTCTTGGCGTCTCTTAAATGTCTTAGTGAGGTTAGTGAGTTTGCGAGGTCACTGGCCCCATTAAGTCCACGCTTTTTTATGGCATTCTGCGTGCCCGTTTTCAACTCCTTCCGGGAAGACAATAGTCCCTCCACGAAGCTGTCTCAGGAGCTTGTGGCCATTGCTTAAACAAGCCGTTTTTCCAGTGTCGATATTATGAGCAAAATGTTACGAAAAAGTACTTTAATGAAACACGCCCCGCTTCGGTGCGGACGCGGTAGTTTGGGTATATTTCTGTGCTCTTTCCGTCGATCTCAAAGGTGTGTTACTCATTAGCGCCGTTTAGTTAAATTTCCCATGTCTGTGAAATTTCGGTGTCCACGTCACCGGCGTCCTCCGAGAGTGAAAAATAGCGTTGGAATCAAAGAATAAAAAAACTTGGGGAAGGTTTAGTGCCTATTAAGAATGTAAAGGTGAAAGCCTACTTGGTAGTTCCGTTCATCTGTTGTTGTACTTTCTGCTGATGTGCTGAAACGTTATGATGAAGCCTGTGTTGATGTGTTGTGGAAGTTTAAGTTGAACTTACTGCTGATGTCATGTACAATTTCGTGGAGGTATTTCTCTGAGACTTTATACTGAAATGAGATTAAACTTTCTGCTAGGCTTCCGAAGAACTTCCCATTGACCGCCATACTGACCTTATTGGTGAACATATTGACCGTTTTTGCGTAAAAATAAATGCTTGAACAGAATAGACAACTTAAGAATTTTAAAGATGCGAAAGAATGCAAGCTATATAATCGCGCTTAAATTACTGGTCAGGCCTCTTGTATATGCGTCAGTTGTATGGGTAGCTCATCTTGTACATGACAGAGATAAAGTAGGTTTCGTGCTGCGGAAAGCTGTCTGATTTATTTTTAACCGTAGGGCTGTAACTTTCCCCTTCAGAACATTATGATGCCGTATCACTGAATTGCTTAGAACATCAACGACCGCGTTATCGACTTATGATGCTACAAAACATTGTGCAATTATCCAGTTGTATAGCTGCCCCTATTTCTTCCACTGGTCATTCAGCGCATGTAGTCCACCGGTGTGCCCCTTTGAACGTTGAGTCATTCCGTTCTTCTCTTGATTCTCGTAAATGATCTTTTTTTATTCGCAGTGGCCGCTTGAAATAAGCTTCATAATTCTTTGCAACGCATTCCCCACGAACTGTTTGTAGAGCATGTGTCTCAGTCAGTGTTTTGATGTTTCGTTTCTTGTTTGTAGTAACTACTCCTGCAATGTCTGAAACCTGAGACAGCGGTATCTGTAAATAAACAGGAAAACACTTTGGCAATTTCTTACGAGCGTTGTACGATTCTATCCATATCAGTGGCACCATATAACTTAAGTTACAGAACCAGAGTTGTCTTATCGGCATGGTTTCTCTGAACTGTCGCTGACGTATCATCTACTTACTATACCGGAAAATGCCAAGACTGGACACGCACTTTGGAGTTTGCCTTGAACTGTGCATCAAAGACAGAGTAAGAGTATGTGTAAAAGGCTGCATACTTCAAAATGAAAAAAAAAATTACACCATATCCCTATAAAGGGGACCATCAGGCGATGCGAAGCCAGAGCGCATGCACGATCGCGTTCCGTTGGCGTTCGTTGGGCATGCTACCGACCTCGCGTCGTGGAACGCGAAGAGGAATGCCACGAGCGTCTTGTCTTGCCTCTAGCCTGGCCGTTAATTCTCACAGGGCGAGCGGGGAACGCGGTCGACAGGTGTGCGAGAGGAGGGCAGTGTAGGAGAGGAGAGAGAAGGGCAGGGGACGCGCATGCGCTGGCGCTGATCGCGGCGTAGCGCAGGAGAGAATTTCGGCATGTCTAGCCAAGTCTAGCCCGCTTTTCAGAAGAGTGCAGAGGGGGAGGGGAGAGGGAAATGGAGAGGGGGAGATGGGAGATAGTAAGTGGAGAGGGGTAAGAGGAAGGGGAGAGGGGGAGTGAAGAGGAGGTGTGTGGAGAGGGTATGCGCGTGCGCAGTAAGGGTGGTCACGCCGCATACCACCACCACCACCGGTTTGAACTCCGCTATAAGATGCTTCGCATCTAAAAAAAATGTCCAGCAGATACCAAACATCGAATCTACCAAAGGCTCCTTTACCTTACCGTCCTCGAACTATTTTTCAGCTACAACACGCTGACGAATATATAAGGTAACGAGAGCGAAAACACGACACTGCACAGAAGCCGTACGTACTCTACGCATTTAGGACGTACAGGGGGGATGAAAAAGAACGCGAACAGCGCCGCGCGCTGTTTTCATCACGGTGTTACCTTAGCGGCCATAAAAGGATGCTAGAATGATTCTTGATTGTATCATGGATGACTCTAGTGGCTTTTTATTACCATCTAGGCTAAAATCGTTTGAAAAGAAATGCGAAACAGCAGGCAATATTGATGGCGCACTGTTCGCGTTTCTTTCCATCCCCACTGTACTTTCCGAATAACAGGTTGAATAATTCCATAAAATGGGCATATTTCGCAAAGAAATAATCCGGAATGTTTACTGCAACGCCCTCGTAGGTGTGCTAATAATCTATGGCGCTGCGGTCCGTATAATCCAGCAGCCCGGCTTGATCTGAACAAAACTGAAAAGATGGCCGAAATAAAGAAGTCCTCGTTGTAGGGCTTCGGTAACGTCGTAAAGCGAGAGTTCGCGAGGCAAAAAATGGCGAATAAAATAGGTGGAACGCTCTCGCTTCTACGTATACGCCCTCTTGGATCCTGGCCCATATGGGCAAGCGTGAACGCGCGAACGCAGTTAATCTTCCTTTGGAATCATCGAAAACTAATTCTCCGTTTTGGCAGTCTTTGGAAGGCGAGTGCACATTTCTCCCGAGGGCAAGCTTCCCCGCTCGTCGCTATAGCCGGATAGCCTCTTCGGGCTTCAGCTGGTCTCGACGACAAAATTGAGACACATGAACCATCGCAAACGTCGCCTGCGCAAAACACTACGTGAAATGCGAGGTTTTCCATCCTTTTTTTGTCTGCACTCTAATGTTTAACCGCGTCGACTTGATGATTGTGTTACTTATTTTAGCCCTACTCCAGAGAGGCCGATCGTAAACAACTCTCTTCCTGCTTGGTTTTAGCGTCGTTCTTTTTTTTCGGCTCTGGTGGAGGGTAAAGATGGAGATAAGTAGATAGTTTATGGATTGGGAGATGCGTACTCAATTTTTGATTAGATTTAACAACAGGACATTAGGTGAAGAGGTTGGTATAGTGTGTACTTTCACGGACCCTACATGCACAGTGTTGTGCTGGCAGAGTTGCTATGAAATGATAAATTAACTTTTTGAGATTTGATTACCGCATCGAAAAAGCAAAACAAAACAAAATAAAAAACAAATGGTGAACGTTGTATAGTACACAGCCTCAACGCGAAACTTAAATAAAATGCAGTAAAACGACATTCATACACATAAGTCAGCCACTTGGACTACAGCAACAAGGGAACACACTGAATGTAATTTGAGGCAAGGTTGTGCCAAAATATAATAATTATATTGTGCTGAAACGTTTGATATGCTGTTCGAATAATTCAATGTATTTGCGTAAGAATCATACGCTAATATATGGCAATTTCATGAAGAACATAGAGATTCCCTAGATGAGACACGTGGAGTTATTGGAATGGGGTTCGGAGCGTTTCAGTAGGGTATTATTATTATTATTATTGTTATTATTATTATTATTATTATTATTATTATTATTATTATTATTATTATTATTATTATTATTATTATTATTATTATTACGCGAGTTTTTCTCTAATGTTCTTTCGTCTTCTTTTCCTATTATTGCTATTTCTGAAACCTGGCTAGGCACTGAAATTTTCTCATCTGACTTTTTTCCCCCGACCTACACCACCTTCCGCAGTGACCGAGATTTTAGTGAAACCAAGCACAAAGGCGGTGGCGTGCTGATTGCCATTGACAATTCACTGGAATCCGTTAGACGGAAAGACCTAGAAACTATCGAAGAATCCATTTGGCTAGAAACCAACCTTGAGCGCAGTGAAAAATTGTTGTGTAAGGCTGGCAAAAGGCGGCACAGGCTCTCGCGCAATCAGAACGCGGATCGTTTCTCGTCCTCCTTCACAGGCGCATACTCGGTCGTGCATCTGCTCCACTACAATTGCATGTTTCTATTTACCGCCCAGCATGTCCCCTGCCTCGTTTCATGATGTCATGTCTTCCATTGAACTTGTGGTATCTTCTCATAGTGGGCACAGAATTATTGTTCTTGGGGATTCCAATGCCCCTGGAATTGACTGGAGCACGCTTACCTTTTCTCGTTACAATCATTTCACAGAGAAAAAAAAACCGGCAGATCCCACGCATTGTGGGAATCGATGTAATGCGAAGCAGCCAGCAAAGAGCTGCATACATCGTCTTGTATGTCATTGAGGAAAATGCGTGTCATGGTTTTCATGTTAACTCCTATTATTTATGTTCGTCACACAGTAACGTCGCGCAATACCAACTTCGGGGTCGATCAAGCTAGAGAAACGGCCGCCAGCGCCCCATGAGCGTGCCACGTAAGTCATGCTGTACATGACATGCGTGTCATGATTTTCATGTTATCTCGTGTTATTTATGTTCGCTACATGGTCACGTCGCAAGATACCAATTTTGGTGTATATCAAGCTAGCGAAACGGCCGCCAGCACCCCATGAGCGTGGCACGTAAGTCATGCTGTACATGACATGCGTGTCATGATTTTCATGTTAACTCGTGTTTTTATGTTCGTCACACAGCCACATCGCGCAAAACCAATTCCCGGGTAGATCAAGCTAGCGAAACGGCCGCCAGCGCGCCATGATCGTGGCACGTAAGTCATGCTGTACATGACATGCGTGTCATTATTTTCATGTTAACTCGTGTTATTATGTTCATCACATAGTCACGTCACAAGATACCAATTTTGGTGTATATAAATCTAGCGAAACCGCCGCCAGCGCCCCATGAGCGTGGCACGTAAGTCATGCTGTACATGACATGCGTGTCATGATCTTCATGTTAACTCGTGTTATTTATGTTCGTTACACAGTCACGTCGCGCAATACCAATTTCGGGGTAGATCAAGCTAGCGAAGCCGCCGCCAGCGCCCCATGAGTGTGGCACGTAAGTCATGCTGTGCATGACATGCGAGTCATGATTGTCATGTTAACTCGTGTCTTTATGTTCGTCACACAGTCACGTCTCAAGATACCAATTTTGGTGTATATAAATCTAGCGAAACCGCCGCCAGCGCCCCATGAGCGTGGCACGTAAGTCATGCTGTACATGACATGCGTGTCATGATTTTCATGTTAACTCATGTTATTTATGTTCATTACACAGTCACGTCACAAGATACCAATTGTGGTGTATATAAAGCTAGCGAAACGGCCGCCAGCGCACCATGAACGTGGCACGTAAGTCACGCTGTGCATGACATGCGTGTCATGATTTTCATGTTAACTCGTGTTATTTATGTTCATTACACAGTCACGTCACAAGATACCAATTTTGGTGTATATCAAGCTAGCGAAACTGCCGCCAGCGCTCCATGAGCGTGGCACGTAAGTCATGCTGTAGATGACATGCGTGTCATGATTTTCATGTTAACTCTAGTTTTTATGTTCGTCATACAGTCACGTCGCTTAATACCAATTTCGAGGTAAATCAAGCTAGCGAAACTGCCGCCAGCGCCCCATGAGCGTGCCACGTAAGTCATGCTGTACATGACATGCGTGTCATGATTTTCATGTTATCTCGTGTTATTTATGTTCGCTACATGGTCACGTCACAAGATACCAATTTTGGTGTATATCAAGCTAGCGAAACGGCCGCCAGCACCCCATGAGCGTGGCACGTAAGTCATGCTGTACATGACATGCGTGTCATGATTTTCATGTTAACTCGTGTTTTTATGTTCGTCACACAGCCACATCGCGCAAAACCAATTCCCGGGTAGATCAAGCTAGCGAAACGGCCGCCAGCGCGCCATGATCGTGGCACGTAAGTCATGCTGTACATGACATGCGTGTCATTATTTTCATGTTAACTCGTGTTATTATGTTCATCACATAGTCACGTCACAAGATACCAATTTTGGTGTATATAAATCTAGCGAAACCGCCGCCAGCGCCCCATGAGCGTGGCACGTAAGTCATGCTGTACATGACATGCGTGTCATGATCTTCATGTTAACTCGTGTTATTTATGTTCGTTACACAGTCACGTCGCGCAATACCAATTTCGGGGTAGATCAAGCTAGCGAAGCCGCCGCCAGCGCCCCATGAGTGTGGCACGTAAGTCATGCTGTGCATGACATGCGAGTCATGATTGTCATGTTAACTCGTGTCTTTATGTTCGTCACACAGTCACGTCTCAAGATACCAACTTTGGTGTATATAAATCTAGCGAAACCGCCGCCAGCGCCCCATGAGCGTGGCACGTAAGTCATGCTGTACATGACATGCGTGTCATGACTTTCATGTTAACTCATGTTATTTATGTTCATTACACAGTCACGTCACAAGATACCAATTGTGGTGTATATAAAGCTAGCGATACGGCCGCCAGCGCACCATGAACGTGGCACGTAAGTCATGCTGTGCATGACATGCGTGTCATGATTTTCATGTTAACTCGTGTTATTTATGTTCATTACACAGTCACGTCACAAGATACCAATTTTGGTGTATATCAAGCTAGCGAAACTGCCGCCAGCGCTCCATGAGCGTGGCACGTAAGTCATGCTGTAGATGACATGCGTGTCATGATTTTCATGTTAACTCTAGTTTTTATGTTCGTCATACAGTCACGTCGCTTAATACCAATTTCGGGGTAGATCAAGCTAGCGAAACTGCCGCCAGCGCCCCATGAGCGTGCCACGTAAGTCATGCTGTACATGACATGCCTGTCATGATTTTCATGTTATCTCGTGTTATTTATGTTCGCTACATGGTCACGTCGCAAGATACCAATTTTGGTGTATATCAAACTAGCGAAACGGCCGCCAGCGCACCATGAGCGTAGCATGTAAATCGTGCTGTACATGACATGCGTGTCATGATTTTCATGTTATGACTTGTCATTTATGTTCGTCATACAGTCATGTTACGCCATACCAATTTTGGTGCACATTCGATCAACCAAGCGAACAGGAGAGCACAAAGTCGTAGGCGGCTAGATAGATAGATAGATAGATAGATAGATAGATAGATAGATAGATAGATAGATAGATAGATAGATAGATACGCTCAAAGTCGCAGAAGTTCGCTAAGAAATGCTTCGCATTTAAAAGTGCAGCCTGCTCTTGGACTTTCTGGCGTTTAATTCCCTACTGCAACATAATTCAGTCGTCAATTCCAGTGACAACGTCTTAGACCTGTCTGTGTCAAACGATCAACCCCTTGAAGTTTCCCGCTCCGACATCTCTCTTGTACGTCCTGACAAATTCCACCCACCACTTAACGTAAGATTATCCGCATCAGCTGAAACAACGAGCTTCAGCAGTCATGTACACAAATCTCCGAGATTTGCCTTCAAGCGAGGTGATTACACGGGCCTTTATCATCACTTGTCCACCGTTGAGTGGTCACAGGTTACTGACAAACCAAATGTGAATGACCAGGTTGATCAATTTATGGAGCTTGTACTGAGCAACATGCGTAATTTTATTCCCCAATATACACCTAAACAACGTAAATATCCCCACTGGTTCTCATCTGAACTTATCAGTGCACTGAAGCATAATGATCACGCACACAGGATATCTAAATGTTCTCCATCCAGCGAGTGGAAGGAAGAGTTCAGCTTCTTTCGAACTCTCTCTAAACGCCTATATATACGGGATCATAGTTCATATATTGAATTCTTAGAAAAAAGCGCCTCTGACAGGCCGGCTGAGTTTTGGAAGTATGTACGTAAACGGTCTAGCAAAAGCGGAGAGTCCTTCAGACTACTGGACTCAAATGGCGTAGAAGTGCATGCCGTCGCTGACTGTTTTGCCACGCATTTCTCATCCCTTTATAAGGCCTCAGACTCTAGCACTGATATCAGACAACAGCCCAAGGCAGTTAGCTCATCCAGTGCTTTGTCGCTGGATGAAAATCTTATCTGCGAATGCATTAAGCGCTTAAAACCATCCTTATCATGTGGCCCAGATGGCATCCCCTCCGCCATACTAAAATCTTATGGTAGTATATTTGTCCCAGTACTGACTACGATATTTAATAACTGCCTGGACACTTCCACATTTCCTAGCATGTGGAAAACTGCTCGTGTTTTTCCAGTATTTAAGTCGGGCTCTAAAACAGATGCTTCTAATTATCGCCCGATTTCTCTACTATGTGCCACATCAAAGATCTTCGAGCTGGCTCTTCACAACATATTGTCTTTTAGTGTGAAAAACTCATTGATTCCTAATCAATATGGTTTTCTCGCTGGCCGCTCAACTACCACAAATCTTGCTAGTTTCATGACGCAGATCTCGACACCTATTTCTCAGAGAGGACAGGTTGACGTAATCTACTGTGACCTGAGCAAGGCTTTCGACGTAGTCAGCCACACGCTGATTATGGTTAAACTTGCGCACTTTGATGTTGACTTGTCGGTTGTGAATCTCCTGCAGAGCTATCTGCTCAATAGATATTGTTATGTAGCCGTAAATGGCCAAGCGTCTTTTTTGTATAAAGTTACTAGTGGGGTCCCTCAAGGGTCGGTATTAGGCCCACTCCTATTTTTAATTTACGTTAATGATGTTTCTTTTGCCATTCGTAATTCTTCTTTCCTCTTGTATGCCGATGACATCAAGATTTTTAAGGAAATTCATTCAGTAACGACTGTCGCTTGCTGCAGTCAGACTCGCGCTCTTTTTCCGAATGGTGCAATGGTAATAACCTTTCTCTGAATACCTCGAAGACAAAATTCATGTCTATCACTCGCAAAACATCTGGCGTGTCATTTCAATACTCTGTCAATTCTGTGTCCTTATGCAAGGTTTATGAGATCAGTGATCTTGGTGTTGTTGTTGACAGCGCGTTAAACTTTTCTGCTCACGTTAAGCGTGCTGCTATGCGGGGCCTTCGTTCTCTCGGATATGTTTGTAGAATATCTCGAGAATTTAGGTCTCCCATGGCTCTCCACAAAGTGTACACGGCAATATGTCTTCCGCAACTTGAGTATGCGTCCGTGATGTGGAATGACATTGCTCAATCCAGCGGTAACACCATTGAACGAGTCCAGCAAAAATTCCTCAGCATATAAAACCATCGCTTTGCTAAAAATGACTCTGGATCTCGTTCAAATACTGCTGAATTATGATCACTGCCATCACTTCACTGCCGACGAAATCGTTCTGATCTCTTATTTCTTTACAAGATAGTCCACGGTATCCTATCCTGCCCTGTACTTCTCAATTGTGTAAATTTTCGAATTCCGCGTAAGTTAACCAGAGAGAACAGACCGTTTCATGTACCCGCCTGCTTCTTCCCACACTCTACCGTGCACAGAATACAAAGTCTCTATAATGTTAATTTTCTTGATCTTGACGTTTTTCATAGTCCACAATCATTGTTTTCATCCAAGCTTTGCACTGCTTTAACATAGTGTGGCACAATGTACAAAGTCTTCTATTCTCAGTCTTTCCGCATAGTTGTATATATGCAATCTAATTTTTTAGTCCCCGTCAATATTTCTCGTGTTGTCTTACTTTACTCCTCCCCTTTTGTGTTCATTTCTCTTTGTCTACATGTTTTTGCTCGTTTTATTTCTGAAAAGTGTCTGTATTGTATTGTTTATTTTTATTGTTTCTATCTATCGCGTTTCTCTCTATCTATCTATCTATCTATCTATCTATCTATCTATCTATCTATCTATCTATCTATCTATCTATCTATCTATCTATCTATCTATCTATCTATCTATCTATCTATCTATCTATCTATCTATCTATCTATCTATCTATCTATCTATCTATATATATGCCTACGTCTTGGCGCTCTCGTGATCGCCTCCTTGCCTTTGTGTAGACCAATATTGGCATGGGAGGGTGAGATGTTTTGACGGATAGACTGTCTGGCCATGACATGAATAACGTGAAAATCCTGTCGCGCACATCGTTAAGTACATTCCTACAGACACGTGTGGCACAAACCCGTATACCACGGGCCGCGGTATACGGGTATGCGTCACAGGTGATTGACAGTTTGTATCCACCCAGGAACGGCGAGAACAGGCATAGGTAATTTAAATGCGACAGTGTTCAAGAAAACTGACACCGCCAGCTTTGAACTGACGAATAGAAACAATGAAAATTAGGATCCCAGCAGGAATCCAACTCAAGCATTCTGCGTGGCAATCAGCTATTCTACCAGAGAGCCACGCCAAGTCTAGAAACTCCTTTGGAAAATCACCCTACGCAGGCCTAATGTCCGTGCAACGTCAGTTGTGCTTGTTGTGCTGGCTATCTAATTTTATCACAAAACAATAGACACTACATATGTACTCCTATGATACACGCGTCGTGTAGGGTTAATGACAATTGTTGTTCCAGTGTTGGCTCGACTTTTTTAACAGTCTAATAAACGTTACATTTGTATTCCTATGATACAGCAAGCTATATTCAAGCGTTGCTCGACCCCGGAGGAACACGCTAACGAAACTTACGTATGATATTCACATCATCGCACCGTAGCGTGCGCTTCGTTTCGATAACACAGACGACTGTGCTTTAACATGAGTGCTTATGCTACGTCCGACCATAAGAACCGTGCGAACGTCAGTGTTGTCGGCGTGCCTGTGAAGCCCACGATGCGCACAGAGCGCCTTCATGTTGTTATTATTATTATTATTATTATTATTATTATTATTATTATTATTATTATTATTATTATTATTACTACTACTATTATTATTATTATTATTATTATTATTATTATTATTATTATTATTATTATTATTATTATTATTATTATTATTATTATTATTATTATTATTATTGGCACAGCTGATGCTGTGTCGCTAGATGAAGATTCCATTTCAGAATGCATTAAGCGCTTGAAACCATCCTTTTCAGCTGGCCCAGATGGCATCCCCTCTGCCATACTAAAAGCCTATGGCAGTATACTTGTCCCAGTATTGACTACCATATTTAATAAGTGTCTGCATGCTTCAACGTTTCCTAGCATGTGGAAAACTGCTCGTGTTTTCCCAGTGTTTAAGTCTGGCTGTAAAAGTGACGTCTCGAACTACCGCCCTATTTCCCTTCTTTGTGCCGCATCCAAAATCTTTGAGCTTGCTCTTCACAAAATATTGTCTTTTGATGTAAAAAATTCATTGAGTGTGAATCAGCATGGGTTTCTCGCTGGCCGCTCAACTGTCACTAATCTTGCCAGTTTCATGATGCAAGTCTCTACGCCTATTTCGCAGAGAGGACAGGTTGACGCTATTTACTGTGACCTTAGCAAAGCTTTTGATGTTGTCAGCCATTCGCTGCTTGTGGATAAACTTGCACACTTTGATGTTGATTCTTCAATTGTGAATCTCCTCCATAGCTATCTTCTTGATAGATTATGTTACGTTGCCGTTAATGGCCAAACGTCCTCTTTGTATAAAGCTACTAGTGGGGTTCCTCGAGGGTCGGTACTGGGCCCACTCCTCTTTTTAATTTATGTTAATGATGTTTCTTCTGTCATTCTGAATTCTTCTTTCCTTTTGTATGCCAATGACATAAAGATATTTAAGGAAATTCATTCAGTTATCGATTGTCGCTTGCTGCAATCTGATTTGTGTTCTTTTTCTGAATGGTGCAGGAGCAATAACCTCTCCCTAAATATTTCAAAAACCAAGGTAATGAGTTTCACTCGAAAAACATCTAGTGTGCCATTTTTATATTCTGTCAATTCTGTGTCGTTGTGTAAGGTATGTGAGATCAATGATCTAGGTGTTCTTTTTGATAGCACCTTACACTTTTCTGCTCACGCTAAGCGTGTTGCTTTGCGGGGTCTTCGCACCCTAGGCTGTGTTTGCAGAATGTCTAGAGAATTCCGTTCTCCTGTGCCCTTCCGAAAATTGTACACCGCGCTATGTCTTCCTCAACTAGAGTATGCATCTGTGATCTGGAATGGCATTCCTAATTCCAGCAGCAACGCCATTGAGCGAGTCCAGAAAAGATTCCTAAGCATTTACAACCATCGTTTCGCTAGAAATGACTCTGGATCTCGTTCTAACGCTGCTGGATTATTATCATTGCCATCACTTTGCTGCCGACGAAATCGCGCTGATCTGTTATTTCTTTACAAGCTTGTGCATGGTATCATATCCTGCCCTGTACTGCTCAACTGTCTTAATTTCCGAATTCCACGTAAGCTGACCAGAGAGAATAGACCTTTTCATGTAACCGCCTGCCTCTGTGAACATTCGACCATTGGCAGGATACAACGTCTTTACAATGCTTAGTTTTTGGAGCTCGATGTTTTTCACAGCTCCCAGTCGTTGTTCTGCTCCGAGCTTTGCACTGTACTTACATAGCCTTGTACACTTTGATATTTTTTTTTCTGCCTGCGCATAGTTGTATATGTGCAATTTTGTAACGTTTTTTATCCCTTATATTTTATTATGAATGTTTCCTTTTTTTGTTTTTTTTTTGTTTTAGTTTTTTCGTGCGCCAGTACAAAGACCTTACGGTTGTTCCTGGGCACATTAAATAAACGTTTGATTGATTTGATTGATTACACAACTGCTCAGTTATATCGTTATCTTTAATCCTCGTAAGACGACCAGAGCGCAGAGACTTTGTCAGGCGCTCAGCCCCCGTGCACAGGATACAAAATTTTCATTACGCCGTTTTCTAAGGCGAAAGCTTAGGTTCCTCATCACACGCGAAAATTTACCGGCATCCCGCGTTGGCGTCCCCCGTCGGCGGCGTGAACACGAGTGATGCAAAAAAAATCGTCAAATGAAGACGTCACCATATGACGTCATCATGATGTCACCAAACACCACATTTTGTGACCTCATCTTCACATCACAGAGACGTAACGTGACGTAACGTAACATGATGACGTCATCACGTGACATTATAACTTGGTCAAAGGTGGGCCGATTAGGGAGGCACTGGAAAACAAGATGAGGTGCCTCCGATCCTGGAGGCACTGCAAAACCACGTTAGGTGCCGAAAGCTTCGAGGGGCTGAGGGGCATGATCAATAAATCGACTCGGAAGAAAATGAAGATGGCTTTCGCCTTCGAGACGTCTTAGGTAAGTGCGTAAGAAAACCTGTGAGCTTTTTCTTGAGGACGATATGGTTTCTAACATAGAGCAATTGCTACGGGTTGCAATAAACCGCAGTCATCGCAAGGTAATTTAACATCTAGTAAAAGGCTTTTTCTCCACCTTTGTCTTTTCTGCTAGCCATGCACTTCATCGTATAGAAACTGTACTTTTCATTGACCTTCTATGTTTCTTGTGCTATGTTAGCAGAAAATACCCCGTTGTTTCAAACCCTCGATTCTTCGTGTACCCCAACAAAAACGTATATGCCACAAAAATAGGGCAAACCACAGCACTCACCGCCGCTCTAGAAAAAAAAAACGGAAAATACGCAAAAATGAACATACGGCTGCGAACACAGTTGTTCGCGATACGCCATTTAAACAACTACGAAGACTCAGTCGCTAGAAGGTGATGTGAAGGTTAGTCATAGGATGCAGTCATTACCACAGAGGGCAAAAAAGAAAATTAATCGGCCATGTCTACCCCCGAAGGCTGCCTCGCTGCAGATCGCCACACTCGCTTTGCTTTTGGCGTTGTTAAGGACAGGGGTGCCATCTATTCAATCGTCTGCCAACGGTCGGTATTCAGACTCTCGCTTTCCGAACAACCACGTAAATGTCCTAGCTGATGGCGTAATCTCTGTTCCACTTTTCTGCCACGCCTTTCTGGAGACAGCGGTGTAACACAATGAGCCTAGTAATGCTCTCGGGTTACAATAGAGACGATTAAGAGTACTGTTTTTAAGTGTGTAGAACTTAAGGGGCCGGGCTTGTCGTTCATCCGTAGATCTCAGCTGGCGTGATCACGCTCAAGATCAAGTGGTCAATACAGTTCTGAAACAAGGCTAGGAGTGCGCGATGGTGGGTTAAAATAAACAAATAAAGTCTAAAATAATAAAACTAACAGAAATAACCAACACGTAATCACAAAAATTAGCTTAAGATCTCAAAAAAGCTTCGTAAACACGTGGCTGACACCCACGCCGCCCTAAAGAGCGCGCCACCGCCTCACAAAGCGCGCGTTTGCTCCTGCCACCGGTGCGCTTCTCCGGCGCCTTCATCGCTTCGTCTGAAGGGGGAAACAATCTGATGGAACCCGCTGCTGTCGACACGTATCTCAACTCCCGTAGCAAGCCGGAAGTTGATAAAGCGCCGCAAAAAGTAGCGTGCATGTCGCACACCGAGTTTGCGAATCTCACTAAGATTCTACTGCTTCCGGGGAAACCCTGAATGCTTGCGTGAAACATTGACGTCATCGATGGTTTGGTGGAACAGAGCTGTAAGAACTCTACGAACGGGAATCACTGGGCGTCTGTTTTCCTTGTTAGCGCTCTTGTATGCCTCGCCATGGATGACTGTACGGAGGAAAAAGTGAGAATTGCAAGTCTTGTAGCGTACCATCTCTCTCTGGTAAACGAGGCAGACACAGCGAGAACAATTAAGGACGGCGTAAAGCAACAACTGTTGCTAAGCAATTCTACACTGTGCACCAGTGTGCTCTCTGCCAGGTTCTGCGACTAACAACGTGGGCTTTCAGGCGAAATTAAAGGTGGTCAGAGGAAACTGTGCCTTGGCTTCATGAGACCAAATTCAAGAAGTGGTTTCGAGTGAACCCGTCCACATTCTGCTTCATCGTACCACTGTACCCGGGGCTTCTTTTTTTCTTGGGCTGATTGCACACCGGCGTTCGCCTTTCCGCGTTCACTCGTGTCCATGCTCGCGTCTATGAGGGCGGCCATAACTCCTACCCGTTCGCCCTCTTTACGAGAGTGCACAAAAAATAACGTTTAAATGGTTTTCTTACGCTGCTTACGACAAATGAAATTTATTTTTATGGTGAGCCCAAGTGACACCGAAATAAAGAGTTTTAATTTTTTTTCGCCACTTCATAAATGCTGGCGCCCACTGGTTTCGAGGCTACTCTTTTACCGCCGTGAAATAGTTCGTCAAACGCTGTTTCAAGAAAAGACCGCTTCAGACAAAGAGATAGCTCTTTGTCGTGTGACAGCGCGCGGAACTCTTTTTCGGAAAAAGTCTTCTTGCTTAAAAGACTTTTTAGTGTCCGTGTGACACGGGTATTACACTGTGACCAAAATCCGGAGGCTAAAGTTACAGCGCGGACGCACAAGACACCCACGAAGAAACGCACGACACAAGGGCTGACTAACAACTGCTTTATTCTTTCATACGCCTAAGACAACATTACTGCACATGCGCCCACAACAATAGCTCTAAACCAAAACGTGTAAAAAGGATGATAGTGTATTAGATACGCGAAGACATGAAATCATATTCTTATGGATGCAGGGACAAAGAATTAAACAAGTAAGAAGGACAAAGAAGTGCCTTTGCGCTCTAATTTTAGCCTCAGGAATATGCATCAACTAGACACAAATGAAATTTAATTTTAGTGAGGAGAATTGACGCCGACAGGGAACGCGAGCAGTGACTTCATGTGCCACTGCCAAGCACCTTCTTTATTTTCTTCTCTTGAAGTCTCGTGCTCTCCGGTTTTGTTCGCCGCCCAAAGGAGGGCGCTGCAGGGTCATGGAACGTAGAGTTACTGTATATGCTACCTTTAGGTAGCAGAGTTGCGCATAGGTCTGGTTAGCAACCACAGCTATGCGGTGAAGTCGCACTACGTTTGCGCAGGCGACATGCCTACCGCGTAGCCGATTAACATGTCTGGCGTGTCGAAGACTGGTGATTGACTTAACTGTCCATGTATGCTGTCAATCCAATTCGCCGTAGCGACAGCGTCGAGTAATACAAAAATTGGCCCGAGCGTCAGCTTCTCCGCAATGCATGGTTGCTAGCGGCGCTTGGAAAACAGATGCGCAACTCTGCTACCGAAAGGTAGCATATACAGTAACTCTAATGGAACGTATTATTGGAACAACGCTAGCGCAAGAGTCAGAGAGTAGGTTGCGTTCTGGGCAAGCGCCCTGGAGGCTCGCAAATTTCTTGGGTCTCCAATTCTGAAACTCTGTAGTGTTTCGCCGCAGTTGGGATGTGCGCCTCCCACTTGTATTCTGACATACAAGGCATGGTCGACCATGTTCGCGCACTTATCTCTTGGGAGGAGGAGGAGGAGAAGGAGAGAAAGGAAAGGCAGGGATGTTAACCAGTCTAGAAGGACCGGTATGCTACCCTACACTGGGGGAAGGGATGGGGGAGATATAGAGAGAGAGAAGGAGAGCACGCACGCACAAAAAGTCACACACATTTCACGGTCATCATAACGACGTTAGTCTATAAGCGACGGTGCAGATCTGATGCCTTCAAGAAGTTTAGCACTGCCTTCGTCGCCTTCACCCGCGATGACCTATCAGGACGACATTCCAGAATGGTTCCTGCCGTCATCGGTCTGGGATCTATGCGAGCAAGAGCGACGGCGAGGGATTTCCTCTGCGCATTGTAGCGAGGACAGTCGCAGAAGATGTGCTGTAGTGTCTCCTCGCTACCACAGTTGTCACAAAACGGGTTGTCAGCCATTTGGATTCGAAAGGAGAATGACTTTGTGAAAGCCACTCTTAGCCATAAACGGCAAAGCAGAGTGGCATCATTTCGGCGTAGTCCCGTAGGTGTCTGAAGACGCAGATTGGTCGGGCAGTGGCGGTGGTGGTTGTGCAGTCTGCTTACTGTGTTATAAGTGGAGGAAGTCATTTCTTGTGCAGCCACTCGAAGTTGGCTAGCAGCATCGGTCCTTGATAGGGGTATCGTCTCGATCCTGTCACCTTGAAGAGCTGATCGAGCAGCATTGTCGGCGTGTTCATTGCCTATCAGGCCGCAGTGACTTGGCAGCCACTGAAATGTCACGTGGTGTCCTTTCTCTAACGAAGTATAGAGGAGATATCTAACCTCGAAGACCAACTGCTCGTATGGTCCGTGTCGCATGGCTGATATCAAAGATTGTAGGGCTGCCTTCGAATCGCAGAAGACTGACCATCGTTGGGGCTGTTCACGGTTGACTACACAAAGTGCAGCGCGAAGAGCGGCAAGTTCTGCTGCTGTTGATGTCGTTGGGTGGTCTGTCTTGAAAGTGACGCTGATAGCTTTCGCTGGGACGACCACTGCTCCGGACGAACACTGGGGGGTAGTTGACCCATCAGTATAAACATGCACATGATCTGCGTACTTGTCGTGTAAAAGAATCAGAGACAGCTGTTTCAGCACTGGAGATGAGAGCTCAGATTTTTTTCTGATTCCCGGGACGTTGAGGTGCACTTCAGGTTTAATGAAGCACCAAGGAGGTATCGCTGGCTTAGATGCGGGGCTGAAGCCTGACGGAAGGTGGGCAGAATGGTTCGCAATCGTTGCACAATACGATGCCCGTGGTCTTTCTGAAGGCAATGTTGCAAGGTGGTGGCAATCGGCCCGGGAAAAATGCCTAATATGAGCTCTCAAGGCTTCAACCGCAATGTGCGTTTGCATAGGGTGGTCCCGTGCGATGGAAATAGTCGCTTCAGTTGACGCGCATTTTGGCAAGCCAAGGCAAACTCTGAGAGCCTGAGCTTGTACAGCCTGCAGAGTGCGAATATTTGTCTTGCATGTATTAGTCAATACAGGCAGACTATATCTCAAAAAACCGAGAAATAGTGATCTGTACAGTTCCAGCATTGCGTCGACCGACATCCCCCAGGTTTTTCCACTCAGGAACTTGAACAGCTGGGAGATTGCTGTCAGGCGCTGTTTCATGTAAGACACATGCGGGCTCCAACGGAGGTCTCTATCTATGATTATACCCAGAAATTTGTGGTTTCGGGCATAAGTAATGGTCCGTCCTTCGATAGAAATGGCATAGTGCGTCATTGGTTTACGTGTGAAGGCCACTAATGCACATTTTTCCGGGGATATTTGAAGGCCTTGCTTCCCGAGATAGCTCGCTGTCACACTTGCAGCTTTTTGAAGCCTCGCTCGTATCTGGAGGCGTGTGACGGCTGATGTCCAGACACATATGTCGTCTGCGTATATAGATGTCTCGATCGTGCATGGTAGGGATTCGGCAAGATCAATGAGAGCGAGATTGAACAGAGTAGGACTTAGTACTCCGCCCTGAGGAACGCCCCTGCAGGTATAGTGTCGTGTGGTTGGGCCGTCGTCGGTTGACACAAAGAAAGATCTAGCTGTCAGGTAGCTAGCAATCCATCGAAAAACTCGACCACCCAGGCCAACCATCTCAAGGGCGTCGAGAATGGCCTCGTGTAGCACGTTATCGTATGCGCCTTTTACATCTAGGAACAAGGCTGCAGACAAACGCTTGCGTGATTTCTGCTGTTGGACATACGTTACGAGATCAATGACATTATCAATAGATGAGCGATCACGTCGAAAGCCAGCCATGGAGTTTGGATAAACCTTGTAATGTTCGAGATACCACTCGAGGCGGCTGAGGATCATCCGTTCCATTATCTTTCCCACGCAGCTGGCCAGTGCGATAGGGCGGTATGAGGCAAGTTCAAGTGGGGACTTGCCTTGCTTCAGAAGTGGTACCAAACGACTTGTCTTCCATTCGTCAGGAACACTGCCCTCTTGCCAGGATGCGTTGTACAGACGTAGCAGCTCTCCCCGCGCAGTCTCACCCAGATTGCACAGGGCTCGATATGATATACCATCTGGCCCCGGTGATGAAGAACGCCTGCATAGGGCTAGTGCCGCCTCAAGCTCCTCCATTGTAAATGGAAGGTCCATGCGGCCGTCACGGGAATGAGGAGCGTCACTTTCGGCCAGAGCACCTGGACGAACTACTTGGTCTGCTATCCTCGCGCAAAAGTCTTCTGCGACATCAATGTCTCGCCGCTTTTGGAAGAGAGCAAGCGCCTTGAACGGAAAACGCTGTTCAGGAATGCAGCGCAGGCCACGCACCGTTCTCCAGATGTGAGATAGGGGCTTGCGGGGGTCTAGTGTCTGACAAAACGTTCTCCAACGTTCGGAGGCTAACTTGTCCATACGACGCTGAATCTTCTTTTGCATTCTTCTGGCTGTTCTAAGGTCGTTGACGGATTTTGTGCGCCGATATCTGCGTTCCGCACGGCGGCGAAGCGCTCGCAGTCTTTCCAATTCGGCATCAAAATCGTTCCGCCTGGATGTAATCGATATCGTGCGCGTGGCATCTTGCATTGTGCACTTGATGACTTGCTCTAGCCCAGTGCTTAGACCCGCTTGGCAAGCATCCTCCATGTCAGACTTATAAGTGGTCCAGTCAATTCTTCGAACGGCCTTCCCTGGACCAGATCTGGACATCCCTTTGATGTGAAGATAAGTGGGAATATGGTCACTCCCGTGTGTCTCAATATCCGAAAACCAGTTAGCACACCTGGCGAAGGAGTTGGAAACGAAAGCAAGGTCAAGGCAGCTGCCATATGTCACACCTCGAAGAAAAGTGGGGCTGCCGTCGTTCATGAGGGTGAGGTCATGATTGTGAGCGAAACTTGCTAATCGGCGCCCTCTTGCATTTGTCCTCGTACTTCCCCATGCCAGATGATGTGCATTAAAGTCTCCTATGATGACCCATGGAGCTGGACACACGGCCAAGATACTATCTAACCTTTTTGAGTCAAAATTACTTGAAGGCGATATATAAACGCCTATCAGAGTGAACATGAGTTTGTTCTTCTTAATTGTCAGGCATACATATTGATTGCCATCATGAGGCGCAATTGGATGCAACAAATAAGTGAGTTCCCGACGAACATAAACGAGGACTTTGCTGCATGCTCCATTTGTTGGGGACATGACAGCTTCATACCCCGATAGTCTTACTGGCTTCGATAAGTTGGGCTCACAAATTATGATGACCGGGAACATGTTAGTGTGCACAAACTGACGAAAGTCTGAAAGGCGCGATGCTAGTCCTCTGGCGTTCCACTGGATGATGGACGCTGCCTTGACTTTTTCTCGGAAAGGAGGGTGAACGATAGCCATGTTTCTACTCGAGAGATTCAAGTACTGGGCTTAAGGCGTCCAGTACTTTGAGAGCGCTTCGAGCAGACGGTGTCCCCATGTTCAATAATATCCCTCGGATGGCGTCCATGAGAGAACGAAGCATAGAAATGACTTGTCGATCGCCTCTAGGTGCGTCACCAGCGCTCGGTGAAGACTCCTGAGTGGGCGCGATCTTCTGAGGCTCCACGGCAAGGGGACGGCAAGGAAGTACCGGCCATTCCTCTGCAGATAGATTCCTCTCCGCAGTCTTCCTTGAGCTGATCGGTCGTTTTACGGCTTGACTGAGTGGTTCTGTGCTAGAGGGAGCTTGCGCCTTCTTTGAGGTCGAACGATGCCGCCGTCGCCGGTGCCGACGCCGTACTGTTTCGGCAGCCTCCCTGTGGGTCGAATTGTCTCTGGCCATTTGCTTAAGCACCACGCGCTCCTTCTTGATTTGAGGGCAGTCTTTTGACGAGGCAGCATGTGATCCATTACAGTTGCCGCATTTAAGAATCGTGGAACGGCAGGTCTCTTCCGAGTGAGGTTCTGCGCACCGAGGGCACATTAGCGAGTTCGGGCACACACCCTTGACGTGTCCTAGCTTAAAGCACTGGTGACACTGAAGTGGCTTCTGTACGAACGGCCGAACGGGGTGTCGGAAATGTCCGACTTTGACATGGGATGGCGTACAATCTCCTTTGAAGACCAGTTTTACACAGCGCGTCTTCCCAAGACGGCGCACTTGTGTGATGACAATACCCTCATTTGCCGGTTTAATAAGGGTAGGCAAGTCTGCTTCGGGAATCGCGATGTCTATGTCGTATATCACACCGGCTATGGATGCACTGTCCATCGGTATAAAGGAACGCACTTTGATGCCGCCTAGCTCAGTGACTTGTTGAAGTGGTCCGAGAGCATTCACGTGAAATACGTCTATAGCGAGTATATTTTTCCGTGTATTTATTCTGACGTCCTTGATCTCATTAGGCACCACACGTTCCAGAAAAGCGGATAGTGCTTGCCTGTTCAGCAGTCGCAAGTTTCCCGAGGACTCTTCCGGCACGAAGATGATGACGTGCGGCCAACGCTCAAGCCTTGACTTCATAGTCGCCGTACTCGCGGGAGTGGGCGAGGTTGCGTTGACGACCTTCCTCTTCGCCCTCTTACTCCGGACGGGGATGAAATCGTCATCAGATGAGTCGTCTCCCGAAGCTGAGTACAGCTCTGTGTCCTCGGTGTCACTGGGGGAGTTTCCTCTTTTCCTCGCTGTGGACGGCCGAGATGACTTGTGGCCAGGAGGTCCTCTGGAATGCTCCGCGTCCATGGCCGCAAGACGGGGAGCCGAGGCAACAAGACCAAAAATTTCACCGAAGAATTCAGAGCACAAAGAGAAGCGTTTGGATAGCAACACACTTCGTCGTCGTCCTCATGAAAAAAATCTCTTGGGAGGGAGTTTTTCATGTCTTGTGCTTTCAGCGCAGTTTGCGCTGAAGCTATAGACCACACGGAGGTCACGTTCCTCGCTGCAGGGGCCGTGGTTGCGAAAGGAGTGACCTGCTAGCTAGAAGAGCCAAAGTAGGGCTAGTTGAAGTAACAACTATGACAGTTCGCGCTCGTCCTGTGTGTATCTGGGCGTACTTTTCGTGCGTCCTTCTTTGTGTTAGAGCCGCACGCTGCGACTGTTGTTCTGTGACAAGTGTCGCAGTGTCGACATGCGAAAGTTGTTCGTTCGCATTCGCCTTGTGTGTTTCCTTTTCCTGCGACCATTGTGCTTGAGCGCTGCACAGCAAGGTTCTAGTCGTTGCAGTTCTTCCTCTGACTTTCCAGTTTCTTACTATCGCATTCACTGCTTCGGCCTTTGAGGTGAAACTGACTTTTAGGGGCGAAGCTCCTTATAGCATAACCTGGTCGGTCGTCGCTCCGTCCGGCCTTCCCCCGCAGTGGCGTCTCCCGTATCATTCAATAGATGGCGCTGCCCATAGAGATGCATGCAACCTGCAGTTGGGTGACGATATACTACATGGCGCTGTCCCATAGATATGTGTGCAATATGGCGGTTGGGTGAATGCACGCTAGATGGCGTTATAGGTGCCGCTGCTCTCAGATTGGCTGCTGCGCCCGTTATCTCTCATTCTCCTTGATCGTCGCCGTACGTGGAGGAGTGCGCTTGCCGGATCGTGCCGCTTGGCGGACCATGGACGACGAGGAGCGCCGGGTGCGGAAGGCCACTGCGTCTCGTGCTCGTCGGCAGGATCCCGAGGTGCGAGCTCGAGAGGCTGCCGCCAAGCGCGCTTGGCGGCGGCTTCGCGGGCGCGCACCGCCTCGAGATCCACCTGGCGCCGCGCTCGCGCGGCGACAGCCTCTCGATCCTGAGAGGCTCGCTTGCTTGGCGGCAGCCAGGCGGATCCCGGGACGGTGCGCGCCAAGGACGCCGCTGCGAAACGGGCTCAACGAGAAGCGGATCCCGAGACCATCATTGCTTCAGGAACATCGCCCAAGCTTTTCATCACTCACCCGTGGATACGCTGTAATTTTTTTGGTATCTACCAAGATAAGTAGAATACCACGAGAGCGCCAAGAGGCAGATAGATAGAAACGACCAATGTACTTTTGGTTCGCTAAGAAATGCTACGCCTTAAAGGGGCGACTATTCAGCGCGTGCTTTGGGTAGGTGGTGGTGGTGGTGAAAACATTTATTGACAGAATTTCTGCGGAGAAGCTCCGGATGTGCGGAGGTTCTTGACTTGCGGTGGGGGGGCCCTCAGTCCAGGGCTCCGCTCGCAGCAGCCGCTCTACGGGCCCGGTCAATGAGACTCAGCTGATCATCCAGGTTCTCGCTGGCCAGCAGCTGTTCCCATCGCTCCGCTGTGGGATTTTGTATCGGGGGTAAGGCTGTAATGCCCTGGCATGCCCACGTAACGTGGTACAGGGTAGCTTTTGCTGGGCACCATGGGCAGTAAGAAGAGTATGCAGTAGGATGCATTTTACTGAGGGTGTGCAAATTTGGAAACGTGCCGGTTTGAATTTGCCTCCAGCTGACCGATTCTTCTTTATTTAATGTTCGATGTGGTAGGGAGTAAGTTTGTCTGAGTCCTCTGTAATGGTTTAGGATGGCCGAGTAGTCGCAAGGGACGGGAACGGGCTCCTCAGAAGCGGAGTTGAAAGGTGCTCGGCTCGCATACCCTCGAGCTACCCTATCCGCTGCCTGGTTTCCCTCCAGCCCCATGTGACCCGGGGTCCATATGATCCGATGCCAAATCCAGGGTGTGTGTGTACTGGAATGCTCGCCAGTGTCTGTAGCGTTCAGGAGGATATTGAGGGCGGGTTGGCTGATGCGCCCTTTAAGATAGTTGCGGCAAGCCGCTTGAGAGTCCGTCAGAACAGTGAGCGATCGTTGATGTCTGTAACCGAGGGCGAGAGCGAGCGCGATGGCCGTTTCTTCAGCCTCAGTGATGTTGTGGCACCGCACGGAAGCACTGGTACGTTCTTTGAATGTGTGGTCCACGACTGTGGCTACTGCCTTGGTGTTCGCGAGATCGTAGTTGGCGGCGTCAACATAGTACGTGGTGTTCTTGTGCCCATGCTCTCCGCTAGTACGGGAAAGCAACAACGTGCCCCAACTTAAAATACGAAGATAAGAGCGTTCCAGGTGTATGCACGGCGTGAAGGGAGCTGAATGCATAGAGGCACGCTTACCTCAAGTCATCCCGATAAGCCTCCGTGCTGAATATGCTTATATTGCATATTTGTGCTGTCTGTACGCATATCTTTAATAAA
Organism: Rhipicephalus sanguineus; assembly: GCF_013339695.2. NCBI lineage: Eukaryota > Metazoa > Arthropoda > Arachnida > Ixodida > Ixodidae > Rhipicephalus > Rhipicephalus sanguineus. Next base: position 127,541,242 of record NC_051177.1, read on the forward strand.
TACCGACATGATAAAAAACACTGGAAAACGCAAATTAAGTTTTCCCTTTTTTCTTTAACCAAACGGGTCGAAGGTAATGAAAATGCTTACAATAGTGCTGTTTAAATGCCTGCTAGGAATTGCTCAGCTAGCAAGGGGCAGGTTCAACCAAAAGCATCGCTGATAGCCATAGCAACGAATGAACGAAAATTTTCCAAGCAGAATCTCTTTTGGAAATTGTCTAAGTCAGGGGTCTCAAACACACTGCCCGCGCGCCGCATGCGGCCCGCCGACCTTTCGCTAGCGGCCCGCGGCCCGCTATTACTCTCTTCGATCCATATTTCTTCACTTTTTAATAAGTTTATTCGCGATCTATGCAAGCATGAGCGGTATTAAGCATTTTTTTTATGAGGCACCACCTGCGGTCACCGTGTGATGATACATAACAGTTAAACAAAACTCAGAATCGTACTCCAGATTTTAGTCATTCTGCAGATCGGCATCAATATGTTATTGGAATCCTGGCACCAAATCCATTTCAGAAATCAGCTATATATGAGATATGGGAAAGGTCTTTCAAATGATAACGTTAGCTGACATTATGCGCCGAATACACCCCCCCCCCCCTTCCCACGTCTACCTTCTTCGCTGTCCTGGCCCTTGCAGGAGTAAATTTTAGTCACTGCGGCCCGCTAGTTGTGGTGAGCTTGATACCCCTGGTCTAAGCGATGAGCAAGCGTAGTTTCACTGTAGATATGTATCCTTCCCTAGAACATTACTTCCGGGCGGCATTGAGCATGGGCTCTTTCATCATTTCACTAGGGCTCGTGAGCATCTCGAACGGCGCCACGCCACGCGCATTCCGCGACCACCGAAACGACTGTCTGACGTCAGCTTTTCGCAAAGTTGCGATGTTCTTGATGTGTAAAAGGCTTTTATTCTACAACCACAAAATACAAGGAAGCCGTCATAGAATTAGTAGCTTTTTACATTTCTTTTGCGCCACGCGCCCGACCCATGCATATAACTCATAACCCGTACAAAAATATGTGTAGACATTCTGTAGACTGTCTAAAAATAAGCTTAGAATGTGTACAGACTGACTAAATCTATTTTTGTAAGCGCAGATACATTCACATTCTGCAAGCGTAGGTGATAAATTCTGTTGGGAATCGTTGACAAGAGTTGACGGCTATATATCCACACCTTAATGGGGGAAAGGCACGGGGGTGTAGCCCATAGGTTAAAACACTCGCTTCATACCGTAAGGAAGGGCCAGGGTTCAAACCCCGCCCCAGGAAAAGAAATTTATTTTGTGCAATTCATTTTTTTATCGCGACCATCGTGTTATGTTTCAGAAGGTCAGACGGATGGACAATTTTCGCTTTGAAACGGCATAAGAGTTCTTGCAGATTTAAAACTATTCCTATTGATAGCTTGCACTAGATGTCATGGACGCACAACACGGCTCCAACGTGGCGACTTAGATGACGTCGAGGCAGCGTAATCACGCGGCGATTAACCTAGCTGCTTCAGTGTGATAACGATGTCGCTCGAGCGTTAATGGGCCTTTGTGCATGAATATGGAGCGTACTGTGTACTTATAACACTAACGTGACGTCACAAAGTTCGTGTCCCACCACGTTGGCTCTCCAACGTGGCTCATTCACCGCTAGCTCAACGCGCAACTTCCCGTCTCCCGTCAAACACGATAGTTTCACCATCAAAGTGGCCCTGTGTGGGAATCGTTCTTACTCGCAAGTGTAATTAGATTCAGCCTAATAAGCGACATTTTCGGTGTACTCCTTCTTAGCGTTCGCGATATTAGCCCAAAATAGATATTAGCGGCATCTTTTTGAAATATTTTCGACTTACAGGTAATTGTGTCGCGCACCGTATATTAGTCAATGCACTTGAGATTACTGCATAAATTGCTACAATAATTGCAGTCTAAGTTAAGGACCGTAAATAATAGCCCGATCATTCGAAATCAGTTTTCGCAGGGCTGAATCTGTAACATATTTACACGCCTGGGCACCTGAAGGAACGTCATGTTAGTGATGATTTCGGCACGCGCACCTGCCATGGTGGACTAGTATTTACGGTCAGGGTTGTAGGCGCTACTGAAAAAAAAAAGCAACTAAATACGTTTCTCGTTACACTATAAAAAAGGAACGTGTTAACGCCTTACGTTACCTACAAAAAAATGTAACGCGTTACCGTTACCGAAAAAAGTAACGGACGTTACCTCAGCCGTTACTCCACAATCATATGTTTTAATTAATGTGACTTTGCTGCGGGAACCCACAATAAGAATTTTTTTAAATCTTCAATTTAAGTTTCACATAAAACTTGGAATCCAAACAACGATTATACCAAAAATGCTCACTTAACGAGACATATTTGCGCAAATGTACCGCACCTTAGCAATGTTATAGGGGCTTAATGTCGCCTGTAGAGTCACATGTGATGGCTTCTGTCTCTGGCACATGGTGAAGCCATTTTTCTCAATGTGACATTATAAACAATACGAGATTCAATCATCAACGCTATCCGCAAGGAAGGCATCACTGAACTCCCAAGAATTTTACAGTAATTCTGACGGCGTGCTTCCACTCGCAAAATAGATGCGCAAATTTTGTAGTAGTAAAGAAATGCTTTAATGGCCTAGTCACGGAAAGAAATATCTGCGGATAAAAATTTTTGTTCACTTTAACCTATATAATTAGCGCAAAAATTGCGAGCGTTTATGTAGCGGTGTTCAAGATCAGCCTCGCTAGGTCAGGAGTTCAATAACCAGATACATAGCTGCAGTTGCCGATAGAGAGAAGGGAAGCAAAGTTGATAAGCATTATCAACATTGTAGTAACTATTCTGTAGCAACTATAATAAAATATTGCATATTGAGACATTTTTTTCAAAAACAGTTTCCTTCGCTCTCCAAGATTCAAACAATGTTACTTTACTTTTTGATGCGCGTACATTTCGTACACAAAATATCCTCTTTTTAACGGCAATATTTGGGTTTTGCATCGTCGTAAACTTTCGAGAACGATAGGTAATGAAATTAGTCTCTCCGTATTGAATATCTTCGATATGTTTTTCCTCGTAAATTATGCATTTATATGAAAACTAAGCTCCTTTTCGGGCCATTGGGTGGTATCTGTCAAAAATATAAAATACTCAATCACATCAATAATACCCATTTTCGGATCCGTGTAGATCGGTTAGAAGACTAACTGTGGTTATCTGTAACCGGGGTAGCTACCTGTAACCGGGGTAGGCCGTAACCGGGTTTAGCCGTAACCGTAGTCAGCTTATCCACGGTTAAGGCTGTTCGTGTGACAGCGGTATTAATGGCCTTTGGTTGAGACAGAGGGATGAGAACCAAGATAATGAGTAAAAAGAACTTTTTTTTGCGTTAAAAACATGTTCGACGTTTCGCGTCCCACTCGCATTCTTCTTCAGGATTTTCTTCCTATCGTGGGGTCCCGCATATTCTCCATGATGTGCATAATGGCACTGAGGCAGACTCTAGATCGGCAACGCACCTGTAGACCGCTTGACGTTACCGGCTGTCGCCTGGATGGGCCAGGATTCCACAAAAAGCTGCTTATAGTGATTGGCCTCTAAGTCGACGACGCGGGAGTTGTCAAATTCGATGCGGTGGTCATTCACCACGCTGCGCTCAGCTTGCGGAAGTCGTTTTTATGTTGTCGCGACCTTTCGGGGAAGTTCTTTGTTTCCCCCATGGTACGAAGCGTCACGATCAGCACACGTTATGGAGTAAACCAGCCCTTGCCCTTTCTCTCCGGGCGGCTAGTCTTTTTGGCACGAAAAGGCGCAGGTGCCAGAAATCCACTTGCTACAATTCACTTCCACGAAAAGCATGTCCGTACAGCTTTTCATGGCGTATTCCGCGGCTTTCTTGAAGCTTTGTGTGGCGATGGCCCAACCCTCCCCACAGAGAGTTGGCGTGTCTTACGATGTTGGTCCCCGCATATTCCACAAATAAAAGCGATCCCGCCCGCGTTTTCTTTGTCGATGCCTGGCAGGCTGACAACAGTCTGATGCTGCGACAAAAGAATGCGTCGGGGCGAGTTTTAGGAAAAGGGCACCTACAGGATGAAAAACTAACGAGTAACGTGACACCACACGTTACCAAAAAATTTTAGCGTAAGTACCTTACCCCTTGCCGTTCCGAAATTGTAACGAGTACGTGACCAAGTTACCGAAAAAAGTAACCCGCTACCGGAAACGCCGCTACTTGTAACGCGTTACCACCAACACTGTTTACGGCATTCGACTGCTGACCGAAAGGTCGCGGTATGAAATCCCGGCGGCGAAAGCTGCATTTTGATGGAGGCGAAATGCTAGAGGCCTGCGTACTTAGATTTAGGTACATGCTAAGAACCCGAAGTGGTCGAAATTTCCAAAGCCCTCCACAAAAGTGTCACTCATAATCATATCACGCTTTTGGCCCGTAAAACCCCATCAACTATTATTATTCGGCACGCTCGCTTCATCACGGTCGCATGCATTTTTGTTAGTTGGTTTCAAACACGTATCATTGGGGCGCAAAATATCAGCCTAAAAGAAGATTATAGCAGAAATTGACTCGTTCAAATCGTCTTTGTCAAAGATATTAAAAATTGCTGGCTCTGCTAATAATAATATCTCGGGTTTAACGTCCCAAAACCACGATATGATTATGAGAGACGCCGTAGTGGAGGGCTCCGGAAATTTCGATCACCTGGGGTTGTTTAACTTGCACCTAAATCTAAGTACACGGGGCTCAAACATTTTCTCCTCCATCGAAAATGCAGCCGCCGCGGCCGGGATTCGATCCCGCGACCTTCGCGGTCAGCAGTCGAGTGCCATAACCACTAGACCACCGTGGCGGGGCGGCTGGCTCTCTTGTAATTGAGAGTAGATGTAAGCGCGGAATAACTGCGCAAGACAGATTGGCTGCAGATTATACTTGCCGTAATCTTAATATGCGGCCACTAAGCAACGCAGGCCTGAAAGCTTAACGAACCGGAGTGAGCATGTTTTGAAGTTAACCTCGTTGCACGTCTCGCATCAGTCAAAACATCATCAGCGCCCCGCCACCCTCATAAAAATAGATTTAGACAATCTAGAGACCGTCTAAACCCATTTTTAGACTTTCTATAGACTGTCTACATACATTTTTGTATGGGCGGACGCCGCCGCCGGGGTCACGCCGCGTCTCGCCGTCTCTCGAAGAAGGCGGCGCCACGCGGCGCCTCCTTCGAGTAAATAATAACAATTGAAACTTCAGAGTACTGGAGGTTGCAGCTGCAGGAATTTAAGAACAAGCATTGAGAATAATACGTAAGCAAAAATATTTTTGTGATTTTTTGGGCAGTAACAGCGTACGCAATGCGGAATTGTACCAAAGGTTGGGGGCTAGAGGGTGCATTTTTTTTTTAACTTTTGACAGGTGGCCCGGACGTTCTCGTTTAATGACCGTTTATTTTGGCTCAAAGTCACCCGAATGTCGCCGGCAAATTCATTTCATGCTTAACGTAGCGGTGACTCGACAACAATTCGTTTGAGTCGCGGAAACGTGCGAAACGTCGCAACGCGCTGGCTTTCACGAAACAAAATCTTGTGGAAATCTGGTCACTGAAAGTGATGGTAGCTGATGGTAGCAACGAAATGAAGATGGTGGAAGCAGAGGTGTGTGCATTACTTAGCCCTGTATTAACGCGTTACTTCATCTTTTCCCATGTGCAGGGTAGCATACCGGTTATGCTAAGCTGGTTAACATCCCTACCCTTCCTCGCTCTATTGTTTTGCTACCTTCCTTCGCGAGCACTGTAAATATGCACTCCGCTGACGTCAATCGCTCAATCACGTGCGCGCGCGCGTGTCTGTCTGAGATATCCTATCTGAAGGTGGATCGTCCGCCCATACATAGCTTGGATTGCTGGCTTCAGAAATTCTATTCGAATTTCAGATTCCCACCCACAACAGCGATTATAGTATGCATAACTGTGGGCCACGAGACTTGAGTGGATGGGTGAACTAAAAAAAACAGTCATAATCGGTTAAGAGCAGACAGCCGGGCTAGTTGGTTTCAGTGAGAGCTATGTGAGGTGGTACTGGCGAATCGGACACGGACGAGTAGAGTGTGTGGGTACTCGTCCGTGTCCTGTTCGGCAGTACCATGTTATATAGTCATAATAGGATGCATGAAGACGAAGTTGGAGGCGAGAATCACGGGTGCAGAACGTTATGGGATTCTTCTTTCTACTCCCGCTAGCTTCGCAAATTCCTCGCAACGTCATGCTGCGATTTGTTCAAAGGGTGAAAGCTTTCGCTATGCCTGAACGCCATTCGTGGCGACAAGATGGAAAGGACGGGGAAGCTGTTTTCAATATCCTCGAGCTCTTCCCACATCGACCGAGCGAGACGTTGGCGAGGCGCGCAGCCTGCCAAGAGAATCGCGAACAGAAATCAATGAGTAAACAAGAAGAAGTAAACATGGAATCCTCTGACGACATTCTGCGCCGAATGGTAAACAAATCCAAACAGCGCGGGCTGCACCACAAGACGCATTTGTGCAGACATAGTGGCTGCATTTGTTGTCGCTACCATTACACTGGTACCATTACATATCGCTACCATTACATATGCAATAGCAGCAGTAGTAGATGTAGTAGTGGTGGTGGTTGTGCTGGCAGTAGTAGTAGTAGTAGTAGTAGTAGTAGTAGTAGTAGTAGTAGTAATAGTAGTAGTAGTAGTAGTAGTAGTAGTAGTAGTAGTAGTAGTAGTAGTAGTAGTAGTAGTAGTAGTAGTAGTAGTAGTAGTAGTAGTAGTACAGCAGATGTCGTTGCAGCAGTAGTAGTGATACAGTTGAACCCCTCGATAACGAAATCACCGGGGAAGCGAGTCTTGTTCGTTATCGTGAGAATTTTGTTGTCGCAAAAATAGAAAAATACGCACACCAATTACTTCGCATAACCAAATTTATTAAAAAAAGTCGCTTGCCGTGTTTCACGTTGCTTTGAAGGAGCTTGACGGCTCGAGCCTCACAGTTTAAAAAGCTTTGCATAGCTTCGTCGTTGTCGTGGGCGCCGAATGATGTCAGAAACATGAAGAACTTGGCGCGAACTTACTTGCCTCTCTTGCGGTTTGTTGTTTTCTTCATTCTCGTCGTCACTCTCATATTCTTTGCGCACATGCACTTTCGATGATAGCGTCGTCGCTGAACCCTTCGTGCACGATCTGGTCAGCGTCAGCACACAAAACTCGTGCACTTCAACAGCGTCTTGTTGAACTTGTCGCTATCAGCATCATCCTCATCAGTCTTATTGTCATCATCATCATCCGACCGAATGTAAACAGCAATGGTCGCGCCGATTCTTGTTGGCGGAAACGTATGTGCCCGACTTGTCAAATGAGCCGTGCTGCAATTTTCGAACTCCTGGCTTCCCAACTGGCTCATGGGTTGAAAAATATGTTGCGGATTCCTACCTGAAACTTTCGTTACTGCGGGAGTGCGTTTTAAAATATCTTCGCTGTCGTGAGGGGGCAAGTGCATTGAACTCTATGGACGTTGGCCGGGGACGTCAGATTTCTTCGTTGTCGCGAGAATTTCGTTGTTGAGGGCCTTCGTTATTGAGGGGTTCAACTGTAGTAGCAGCAGTAGTAGTAGTAGTAGTAGTAATAGTAGTAGTAGTAATGCTATAGTAGTAGCAGGATTAGTAGTCAAAGTTTTACTGCTAGTAGTCGTAGTCGCAGTAGTAGTAATAATTGTAGTGGCAGCAGTAGCAGTAGCAACATCAGCACCAGTAGTGGCAGTAGTAATAGCAGTAGTAGTAGAAGCAGTGATTGTCGCACTTTGAAACAAAGTTTCATAATCGTGCACAAGCTCGTTACGATGCACAAGAGAAGACTCCGGAATAGTTTTTATCACTAGGGCTATTTTAACGGGCACCTGTATACAGGTACGTCACCTTTCTTCTTTTTAAAATTATAATCGTTTTGCTAAAGTGCTTACCTGCTGAGAATTAACAACTTCGCAAATAGACATCACGCTTATCGTAATACGTACGCCGCCGCCAACAGATGAGCAATTCATCTAGTTTCAAGTTTTCGTTTTCGCTGGCAGTTTTACTATACGTTGTCATGTCGGCACACTCTGAGAAAAAAGCACAGCGTTTGTGGGCTTGTGACGTACTGATGTGTGTAGAGTGCTTGAAGCAATATTGGGAGTCGGATTAGTTGGAATAATTTCATCTTGACAATATTTGAGCGAAAATACGGGGACAAATGAGAGCATCAAATCAACGAGCGATTTCTGACAGCTGGCTCTTGCAGATCTGTGGGCTCTTAAGCCAATATTCTCGAAAAAAATGAGCCAGTTGTTAGAAATCGCTAGTCCTTGTGTCGCTCATGTTTGGTCCTGTGTTTTCAGGCAAATATTATCAAGATGTACAGCGCTTCAATTGTTAGTATTCTCTCCTTGCGTGCGAATCTAAAATCACCGCAATGTAGCCATTACGGGTTAACATTTTCATGAAAATGTTAACGCGTCAGCATATGATCTGATACTTATGCAGCGGGATCCTAGAATGAGTTGCTCATAGAGAAAATAAAGAATGAGGCAAGAATGAGCTTATCACTTTTAATCACGCTCTCCTCGCAAACTGCGCTGCGACAGCCCGCTGCCTGATTTATGGCAAATGAAGAAAATGCTTTGTTTTGCTTTTTTTCTCCCCGGTGAGCTTTAGTTGGTCGGCAACAGCGGTCTAAGCAGTACTGGACGCACACTAGCGCTGCCTCCCGTTAATCAGGTCATAAATGAAAAGCGCAAACAATAAACGCACTAATTGTGCTGCGGCTCCTGACTTGATTAATGAGCGTTCATAAGCGCATAGAGTGCGGCAGGTGTTTGCAGCCATCGCAGGGAAAAACCACCGTTCGGCTCCTCTGGTTGATGTTAGCGGACTGTGAGGATAAGCCAAGCGCTTTTATTAAGCTAGATGTAGTTTCAAGGATAGAGTGGGTCACACTCGAGATACTTTATTTCGTGTCATTTAATTGCAGTTTGTTTTATTTTTTGCTAATCGGAAGCTTTAATACAGAAAGAAATAGGAAGCAAGGGTTAAAGGCGTGTGAAACAAGAACGAAGCTTTTGCTTCGTATACAGTCCAGAAAATACAATAGGCGTTACAGACCAAGCTTGTACATTGGTCAGGATAACTTCGTAGAACATATGTACATCCAAGCGGGCAAAAGCTTTGTCAGTTTCATCCCTGCGTCGAAAAGAAGAAAAGAGAAAATCGAATCTGTAAACTAAATCAAATCATGATTTCAAGTATTTTCACTTCTTGGTGTCCAATTAAAAGTAGTGACAACAAAAGACATCGTCAAATAAGCAAGATTAAGGGTACGTTTGTAGAATGTTTGTTTTCACTCGTTCACAAAGGGTACCACGTATACAAGGATCAGTGTTGTCATGAACGCGCGTGTTCTTTCAATGTTACTACCTTGTTTTCTGACGTCGGTTACACACTCAGTCCAACACGCTCAATTGCGCTGAAATCAAAGGGAACATTGCTGTGATAACTTGTGCGTTCTTTCAAGCCAGTGAGTACATTAGGGATAAATAAAGACATACATTATTTTTTTAAAATATATGCCTGAGGTAAACACGTGAGACCTTGTGCGTTATAGTCAAAAACCTGTTACCCTGCATGATCGAGAGCTGGACTTCGTGTGTAGCACGTAGTCCAGGCCAGCCTTTATTGTCTGTTATGCAGCACGGCTTTGGTTTTTGTGTATACATCCTTGAATAAAGATTTTAGAGGCAAGTCAACAATTAGGTGATATATCTGAATTCCTGCCCGTTGGCCTCGCACGGTTACCTTGAAAACTTCAACCTACGAGGTCCCCAAGCTTTTGCCCTTGTAGCTTGCTCGCATAAAATGCAAGAAATAAAAGCGCAAAGTGAAACCTTGTGCTGTGTAGGAAAGAAAATATGTGTTAGGCGCTTGTGAGTGATCTTGATGAGTCGTAATGAAGATTTTCCAGCTTAAAACAGGCGACTGCATGTGAGACAGGCTATAAAATATCTAAATCTCTCCCCGGTCTTACCACCAAACAAAGAAAAAAAGACACAACAAATAGGACACGACAAAAAGGCTTAACCGATGCGTTTTACCATGTACGAAGAAAGGAGAAAACTATGCCCGAAATGAAGTATTATATATCGCACAGGCTCTGTGCCAATGCTGCGGTTGCGAAGTGATCTACAGTAGTCGCGAAATTTTGGAAATCCGTTGTGCTGCCACGCATGTTCTGCTGTGTCATATGCGGCCACGCACGTTCCAACGCATGTGCCACGCATGCTGAAAGTGCTGCTACGCATGTTCAGAACAGTTACATTAAAAAAAGGGCCAGGCCTGCGCGGAAAGCGCAGCACAGTCACCAGGAAAGCAGGAAGAGCGGCATTTCTAAAGCCCTTTAGAAACTCTCATGTGGCTGCTAATACAAGTACACTAGCAAAGTACCCACTATGGCACAAATCATAATTTTTGTGAAGTTGGGAAGCACCCACCACGACATTATTCATCATTCTGCGGAGAAGCGAGGCACCATCTTTAAGGCATTATATGCACTTTGTTCATGCGATGGCTGATGACGATGAAGAATTATGGCTAAGTCATTTGTAATGGCTTGAAATCTTTAAACGACCCACTAGTTACGTAATTCGCATTGTGTGACTCCCGGTCATTATTTAACTGTCCCACCGCGCCTTATAACATACGTTAATGTGAGAAAAAGAGAGAGAGAGGGAATCAACTTCACTGAGACCCTGAGGAAATTGATCATGGGAGGGTTATGGGCTTCCTTGACAACCAATAGAAGTGCACTTGCGAGGAACCCGCTACGCCATAAATCATAATTTTTGTGAAGTAGGGAAGCAGCCACTATGCAATTTTTCGTCATTCTGCGGAGGACCGTGGAACCCGCTAAGCACCTCTAAGGCATTGTGTGCACCTTGTTGAGGCTGTAGCTGGTGACGATGAAGAATTATGGCAGAGCCATCTGTAATGGGTTGGAAGCACTCGACAACGCACTCCTTGCGCAATTCGCATTGTGTGACGTCTGGTTACAGAGATCGCCTTGTGTGACACTTGGTTGTTATTTTACTCTTCTACCACGTTACATTACATATGTTAATGTGGTTCCTTCCCGACATGAAGCCTGTATAGGGTATTTGTGCATGGCTCTGAGGTAGAACACTGGGCTCCCACGCAGAGGGCCCAGGTTCGAACCTTGTTCCATCCAGGAATATTTTCCTATTTCGTTTTTTTTTTCTTATTTCGAGTGATAATGGTTACTGACACCGGCGGCGGCGGACAACTACGGCGCCAAAAACGGCCCTTGTTTTGATCTCATCACTTCTTTCGCTGTAAAAGAACTGTACGTAAAGGCATCTCCATACCGTTGTCAGCGAACTCAGCTTGACTGAAAAAGAAATATATTCATCTATTTAAGTGAAGTGCACGGAATGGAACGTCGTGGCTTAACCTAAAAATACCGGTGCAGAAACGGTGGAGGTAGGAAGGAGCACAATATTGCAGAGCGCCAAAGGTTGTCGAGCGAGACGCGTAGCAAATCTAGAAAAAATACACAAATAGAACAGGCTTTTTCTAAGAAGAAGCGTTGGTCTAAGACGCTTCGACGATTTCTTCTAGCTGTCTCTTTTCATTTCCATTTCACGGCAAAGAGTGACTTGGACGCGAGGCTGCAAGCGTATTGTGACCGGAAGTCGGATGAACGCAAGTCGTTACCTGCATAGTGATGAGGCGAATGCATGGGAGAACCCAACCAACAAGACAGCGTTGGCCGGGCACTGTATTGAATCGTGTTCTTCGCTCCCCCCTCCTCCTCAACAAGACTTTTAAATGCGAAGCACTTCTTAGCGAACCTTTGGCATTTTGAGCGTTTCTATCTACGTATCTATCTATCTATCTATCTATCTATCTATCTATCTATTTAGCCGCCTACGTCTGGAGGCTCTCATGATCGCCTCCTTAACTTGGTGTAGACCAAAATTGGCATGGGAGGGTAAGAGGCATTGACGAATATGACTGTTGGGTCATGACATGAATAACGTGAAAATCCTGTCGCGTAAGTCGTCAAACCCTTTCCTCCAGACACGTGTGGCACATACCCTTTTACCACGGGCCGCGGTACACGGCTATGAGCCACAGGTGATTGACAGTTTATAGCTACCCAGAAACGGCGAGAACAGACATTAAATGCAAGACCGTTAAGAAAAAACGACATCGGCAGCGTTGAACTGAAGAATAGAAACAATGAAAATTAGGATCCCAGCAGGAATCGAACTCAAGCATTCTGCGTGGCAATCAGGTATTCTACCACAGAGCCAAGCCAGGTCCATAAACTGGTTGGGACAAACAGCCTATCTAGGTGCAATGTCGGTGCAACGTCAATCGTGGTTGTGGTGCTGGCTATCTAATTTTACAAGAAAGTGATAACAATACATATGTACTGCTACGATACAGGCGCCATATCAGATTAACGTCTGTGGTTCCAGTCTTGGCTCTGCTTTTACGAGTAGAGCAGTCTAATAAACATTACATTTGCCTTCCTATGATTGAGCAAGCTATATTGAAAGATTGATCGACCCCGGTGGAACATATTAACGAAAGTTACGTATGATATTCACACCATCGCAACGTAAAGTGCACTTAGTCCGCCAAACCGACGCAGTGTCCTCTTCAGCGCCATCCACTGATGTTGGTCTACGTAGCACTATCCAGGCCTATCAGCCTCGACGGCCTATACCTCATCAACGCGAAGGGTGACTTCAGATTTCGACATGTCGCCGGCTTTATCGACAGAAAATTTGTCGACAAAATTACCGAGGCATCCACGACTTCCAACAGCTGTACTATACCTCATACATCACTACGCATGGACCCCTCGTCACCGCAATCACGAACAGATCCGATAACAAGTCATGACCACCTGCTGGTGCTCATTGATCACGGTGATGGTAACCTTGTTCAAGAACTGTCAAGAACTTCTTCCACACGTGCACACGGGTTCGTGAAACGGGCGTGCGTTCTCCATCACAAGGGACAAGTATAAGCCTTCCATATCAGCTTACCGCTTCTGGAGTTGGTAATACCCACGCTGCAGTTGGCAGCGTTATCCAACTGTAAACAACTTGTTATATAACACATATGCGGCTCTTCAACATATATGTGTTCGTATAAAATTTATGCAAATCTCTAGCGTCATTTTGTAACGTTTCGCTCAGTAAAAAAATTACGCCACAGTCATCTTTCCGCAGCATGCTTCGCATAACATTGACTCCTACGGTGCGTGGGATCTGCCGAATTTTTTGCCTCACTTGCTTTCCTATTATGTACTTTAGCAATTACGAAAACGTAATTTACCGCGTTGTCGCCCCGTATTTGGGTTTTTCCTGTGTTACATTCTCATCTTTCATGTGTTCCCTGATTGACAAAGACGACGCTCGGAAATGCGTCTCAGCTGGAGCTGTGTCGGTGTGCGCCCAAGTCAAACAATGCCTGCGCTGTAGAATATCGGAATCCAAAAAATCGGGCGGAATGAATGTTGGCGGCACAGTGTATCGATGAGCTCCGTATTTTATCGCGACAGCAATTATATGGACAGTCTCGGTTGGTTTTTGCCGTCGCCGTTACCGCCGTCATGCGCCGTATATGTATAAGTATGTGTATATATATAAAAGTCCCAAAGAAAGAATAATTCAGAAAAGTGCTTCCGAAGCGCGGAATCAAACCAGCGACCTCTCGCTCCGCAGCGCATGGCGCTAACCACTGCGCCACGAAACGCAGATCCTTCAGGTAGCTAACGGCGAGCGTTATATACACAGCCTTTACCGCTGGCTGTACTCCAAGATGGCAGGCGCTTATAAGCGTTTCTTCATTACCAGCGAGATGGCGCGGGGAGCGCGACGGGCACATTTAAAAGTCGCCGGCCACCTCGCTCGCTTCTAATATTTGCGCAGGGAGAAACTTGCCCTTCCGCTGTCTGCTCGCGCGGTTATCTCGTGGTGAGGGGAGGATGGATGTTTCGAGCTTTCACCGTGATGTCCGCGCTTATGTTACGGAGCGTACGAAAGCCACTCGAGCTAAAGGGACGCCGCTAAACGAACAAACAGAAGATGAGCGCGAACTATCAAGTGTCACAGCTCGGCACTGGAAGCACGCGAGTTTCCTTCGCTGCTTCGGCCGCCTTTGAACAGGAGCGCTGTTCAAACTGAGAGTATCCATTGGCGAGCCTCACTTCGTATAGCGTTACATTTTCTTGCCATCGCAAACACTGCTTGGCCCTTGCGGCGAAATTGTGACTTTTTTCACACTAAGTGCATTTTGATAAAGGCTGGATCTGTTGGTGCGTCCAAAGCTTAACACACTTTTTGACCTCGCTTCACCTTATTACCTTAAAGACCCCTTGATAGGGGCATTGCATAAGGAGTGCGAATACATTAGTACATAATTTGCATAATACATAACTGAACACGAAAAAAAAATACAGAAAAAAAATCGTGGCCTAAAGTGTTACGTCACCACAAATACATAGAGCTAAATGATACAAATTGAAATTGCACTTTCATTGCGAAAATTGCGCAGTGACACTCCCCGTAAATGTACACGGGAAGTGATGGCAGCGCTTTGGTGGGGCAGGTTGTTCCAATCTCTAGCGACATGGCAAAGGAAAAGGTAGCAGTGCGCATGCGAGGGCGCGCACTTGAAAAGTGTGTCGTGTACGATGAGATCTTCGGGCGGCTGGGAAAATATAGGGTGGTTGACTAAGCGAGGTGTGACAAAACTAGCGGTAAAGTGAAAGGGTTCCAGTGCGCCGGCGCGTACAAAGGGGAAGCAAATTCAATTCTTTCTTTAAGTAAGATATGCTCATGTCATATCAGTAATTAGAATGTATGAACCTTGCGGCGCGGATTTGGATTGCTTCGAGTGCGTTGATGAGATATGTTTGGTGTGGATTCCATATGCCAGATGCATATTCCAGTATTGGTTGGACTTTTAACTACTGGCCCACCATGTTTGCACACTGGTGGGCCAGTAACTAAACCAGTTTGGGGGCGCGTTTTAAATGACGCTTGAGAAAGTCGAGTGATTTGTTAGCAGATTACATAATGTTAGCGACGCGTGTCCGTCAGGAAAAGTCGGTCGATGTAGTAACGCCTAGGTATTCTTGTAAGACTGCGAATCACACACGGGAATGTTCTTGATTGTGTATTGGTAAGGAAAAGGACCGCGTCGACGAGAAAATACCATCGGTTTGCATTTCTTAGGATTATGTTCCATTAACCAATGGTCGCGCCAGTGTTGCAGACAGTTATTGTCCTCCTGCCGCGTCTTTATTCGATGTGTTCGTAATTGTTCGATAAATGACGCAGTAATCTGCGAACAAACGAACGCTGCAAGACACGTGCAAACATAGGTCGTTGATGTATATTAAGAAGAGTGAAGGCCCAGGAACAGATCGTTGCGGTACGTCGGAAGTCACTAGTAGGGCGTTAAATGCGCGGTTGTTAACTGTAACGAACGGAGGTCGGTTTGTCAGGAACGCTTCAATTCATCGGAAAATGTCGTGTCGTTCGCAAGAGGACGTTTTAGTAATTGACGTTGGTGTGGTACCTTGCCCCGCCACGGTGGTCTAGTAGTTATGGCGCTCGACTGCTGATCCGAAGGTCGCTGGATCGAATCCCGGCCGCGGCAGCTGCATTTTCGATGGAGGCGAAAATATTTGAGGCCCGTGTACTTACATTTAGGTGCACGTTAAAGAACCCCAGGTGGTCGAAATTTCCGGAGGCCTCCACTACGGCGTCTCTCATAATCATATCGTGGTTTTGGGACGTTAAACACGAGATATTATTATTATTATTATTATTATTAGTGGTACCTTGTCGAACACTTTTGTGAAATCTAGAAATATCGCATCTGTGTGGTGGTTAGAGTGTAAGTTGGTGTGAATATTGCCACAGACGCTCCTGTCTTTGTATGTTTTATGTTACCAGCCCATTGCACGTGTAGCTGCTGACTTGCGCAACCCGGGCCAGAATGTCTGAGAACATTACAGATTATTTTAGGATCGACTGTTACGTTTGAGCGCGCAAACGCGAACAGATGAGTTTATTCTCGAACTATCGCGGCAGCAGCGATAAGGCTCGAATGTTCGATGCCGCATGTATAAATGCCGACATGCCTTGCCGCGTTTCAGTTTTATCAACGCTTGACCCTCTGTTCGCAGCTATCACTGTACAGTGTGTATTAGTGTAGTTTGAATTTCCGTTTCCCGGCTACAAGTACGGCTAAATAAAGAGTTTCACCTTGGACGCGCCGACTGCTGCCTTCGTCGACTTGACGACCCCGTGACAATATCATGCAGGAAAATGGCCACTCGTGTTTCGCAGGAAAAGCCTTTGCGGAACCCATGCTCTGAAGAATGGAAGTTCCAGTCAAGGAACTTCATGATTTCTGCGTACATGACGTGTTCCACGAGCTTACAGGGTACACTCGTTAACGAAAAGGGGCGATAAATAAGTGGGCAATTCATGTCACCTGGTTTGTGGATGGGAACAACCATCCCCACCTTGGAGTAACATGGCATTTCACGAGTTGGAAGTTACTGCGATAACAGGAAACACAGGAAAACCGCAGTGAAAGGTTTAGTATTCTTTAACAGTTTCGAATGATTGTTATCCACGCCGGCTGATGACGGTTGATGACATGCGCTACTGTTTGTTTTCTAGTCTTTTAGCAAATTATTAAACCACGGTTTTTCTTCATGCATTCGAAAGATAATTTTTTGGCTCCTTTCCGAAGAAGCACTTTTTTGCGTATATTTCTTGCTGCTGAATATCCGTACCAGGATTAAGAAAAAAAACAAAAAAAAACCCGCCAGGTCTGCGCGGAATGCGCAGCATAGTCACAGCGAAAGCTTGAAGAGCGGCATTTCTAGAGCCCGTTATAAACCGTCTTGTGGCTAATAATACAAGTACACTAGCAACCTACCCACTACGCCACAAATCATAATTTTTGTGAGGTTGGGAAGCACCCACCACGACATTACTCGTCATTCTGCGGGGAAGCGAGGTACCATCTCTAAGGCATTATGTGCAGTTTCTTGATGCGGTGGCTGATGACGATGAAGGATTATGGCTGAGCCATTTCTAATGGGTAGGAAGCTTTAAAGGACCCACTAGTTACGTTATTCGCATTGTGTGATGCCCGGTCGTTATTTCACTCTCCCACCACGCTTTATGACATACGTTAACGTGAGAAAGAGATAGAGAGAGGGAATTGACTTTATTGAGACCCTGAGGAAATGGATCATGGGAGCCTTATGGGCTTCCTTGGCAACCAATAGAAGTGCACTTGCGAGGAACCCACTACGCCATAAATCATCATAATTTTTGTGAAGTACGGAAGCAGCCACTATGCAATTTTTCGCCATTCTGCGGAGAACCGTGGTACTTGCTAAACTCCTGTAAGGCATTATGTGCACTTTGTTGATGCTCTGGCTGATAACGATGAAGAATTATGGCAGATTCCTTTGTAATGGGTTCGAAGCATTCAACAACCCTCTTGTTGCGCAATTCGCATTGGGTGACGCCTGGTTACAGAATTCGCGTTGTGTGACGCTTGATTGTTATACTACTCCTCTACTACGCTACATTACATATGTTAACGTGGTTCCTTCCCGACGTCAAGCCTGTATAGGGTCTTTTTGCAAAGCAGTTTCAAGCACTGGCATGGCTCTGAGCAGGGGCGTAGCCAGAAATTTTTTTCGGGGGGGGTTCAACAATACTTCATGTATGTTCGTGCGTGCGTTTGTATGTGTGCGTGTATATATACGCAAGCAAAACTGAAAA
Organism: Rhipicephalus sanguineus; assembly: GCF_013339695.2. NCBI lineage: Eukaryota > Metazoa > Arthropoda > Arachnida > Ixodida > Ixodidae > Rhipicephalus > Rhipicephalus sanguineus. The sequence goes on from NC_051177.1 coordinate 127,559,177, forward strand.
ATTTCGGGGGGGGGGTTCAACCCCCCCAACCCCCCCCCCCCCTTGGCTACGCCCCTGGCTCTGAGGTAGAATACCGGGTTCCCACGCAGAGGGCCCGGGTTCAAACCTCGTTACATCCTAGAAATATTTTCTTATCTTGTTCTTTTGTTTTGTATTACGAGCGATAGTGGTTAAGGACACCGGCGGCGTCTGCGGCGGCGGACAACTACGGCGCCAAAAACGGCCCTTGTGATCTCATAACAACTTTCGCTTTATTTCTGTGGTTTATTTCTGAGAAATCCGTATGGATTTCCTTGTGGCTTCGTGCTACAAACGGGTGGTTGTCTATTTTCCCTTTCTTAACAGCTTTCGCTGTAAAAGAGGAGGGCAACGCCACCAGCTCCACCGCTTCCTTAGTCTTCACACTACTATGGCGTAGCAGCCCCAATTTTTTTTACACTCTCTAAGCTGCCGGCGCCGCTCCGCGGAAGCTTTCGATGATGTTTGCTACAGCAGGAGATCGTCGTCTTTATTTTCGCGTTTATTGCCTCGGCCTCACGTTTTCACAAAGATGAAATGATCGCACATTTCGCGTGGTCAAGTGATAGGTTTGGACCGTTTCATGTCGTCGCGGCAGTTTTCGTTCAAGGCCACGTTCGTATAGGATAAGCAAGGTTTTCCCTTCAATAAATATGGAATAAAAGCTTCCGAGAATAAAGCCGTATGTTTTAGCAAGATGCATCGCAGTGCATCAACACATCGTGAGAAATTATGCTTACTGAATAAAAACTGTTATGGAGTCCCCACACTTCCCTGAGGTGTGGCTGGCTTTATGAGCAGTAGCCGCTTCCAACTTTGGAGAGGTGATTGTTTAACGCCAAGTTCGGGTTATGATATACTTAGATATCTATTGAAAGAATATGTTTCCTTTAATTTTGGTACGGTTTAAAGCTCTTTCTTCCAAATAAAACATAACTGAAAACGAAATAAAAAAGATCATATGCTACAGCTGGCGTCTCCGCTACCTCACATCGCTGCATTCCAAGCAAATCGCCGGTGTCTATAATATTACAGATCAGCCATAGAAGTAAATTTTCTCCTGAGTAAAGCGTAGACAGTGGTCAGAGTTCTTCAGTCATACCAGCTGCGAAACTCCGTTCGGAATCCCGGACGCGCCTATGGACAAATTTGTGGAGGATAGCAGACCGACGCGCCAACTGGGAACGCCACGATCGCGGCTCATTTCGCTGTCAATGCACTAGTTGCCACGGCCAGAATTAGAAGGAGTGCTTTGAAAACAAGTTGAAGAGCTCGGTGGCCACAGCATAATCTGCAAAACGTACGCCACAAGCATAAAGGAACTGCTTGCTTAATCAAAGCGGCATCGATTGCGAACTTCTACATCTAAGCACACAGAAATACCATTTATTATTTCATTTCTCCGCCATTATGGGGCGGCACAGTTAACAGACCTCTGCGATTTCGGCCAATGGCATGTTCGTATTTTGATACATGGAGACTATGGGGAGTTTCCCAACTTGTATGATTGAAGAACTCTGGACAGTGGAGTTGTATCGACCATATTATACGGGATATTGAGGAAATACGTATGAGCGAGTAAATGCGCGGGGGTCAGGTCATTTTCCTTTATACCGGTAGCATTCTTATAGGGACCCATCTGCACCCACTCATAATTCCGGAATGCAACGCCTCCACCATCTCGTGCGGCAAGATGAGGCCTCCCTGCCGACTTCTCGAGTGTCGGCTTTCAATTGCTCTGAGCCTCTCTTCCTGCTGGCGGCACCGATAGAGATCCTTTTGCGACGATAGAGAATAAGCAATGTATTCGGCGTCGGTTATAGAGGCTGCTTTCCGATCTCCCACTTGTGTTAGATCTTATTTCCATCATTATTGCCGTCGTAATCTTTCTGAAAATTGTTCTGCTCATCTTCGTTCTCTTTTTTTTCTTTTACACCTTCTGCAAAATGAAAGGTCCTCGTGTAAAGGTCTCTTACATTGGGGTTAGATCCTATGTCAGTAAAAAAAAATCCTAATTTTCGAGAACATCACTTTGCTGGACTTTGCCACACTTTGCTTTTCTCTGTAGTTATGCTGTAACTCTAATGACAGTTGGCTGTAATCTGATGTTTGCGCGCTGCATGGCATGACCAACTATGTAAGTCGCGTAAGATTCCTCGCACCTCTGTATGCGAGGCAATAAGCTCAGGTGCTCACATATGATAGTTTTATAGATTTTTTTGTAGACTTTGAACAATATTTTATTGCGATAACAAACATATGGGCACTCCAGGCGCAGTTTTCCCGTTGCCGTGATGTTCCATACAAAGTCCAAATTGATAACATCGCACTGCGTGCCGAACGTACTATGTGCGAGTGAAAGCGTTTGGGGGCTGCCGAGGATCACTGCTCGAGCACACAGGAAACGCTTCTGCCTTCTGTCGTAGCGCGAAAGGCGCATAAGATAGGAGCCGGAGGGGTTGAACTGCGCGGCACTGGCAGGGAATGCGTACTTTGACCGACAGGCGTCGCCGCCGACGGTCGCGCGTTCCGTATCCCGTGTCTATAGAGGAAATCGGCAGATGAATCATAGCTTTGTACGTGTTGTGCTCTCATCGCGATCTTTGTGTTGAGGCCATAGACAACAAGAAAGAGACATCGCTCAGGGCAGCGGCCGCATTTCCTAAAGCAGTGAGCTGCAAGCCTTACTACGTATAACACTCCAATTTATTGCTCTTGCATTGTTTCTCCCTTGCAGCGAAACTGTGACGTTACATTGTCCCCGTCTCATTTGTCGTATTGTTGTTGTTGCACCTTTTTATATCTATAATTTGGAACAGCCACCCTTAGTCGTTCCTAATTTTCCGTACTTAGTTTTTCGCATATAATAGTCAGGTACCTTTCCCGTGGCTGTCTGAAATGCAGACTCCAACCCAGTGTAGCTGCAAAAAAGTACTTGCACACACACACACACACACACACACACACACTCACACACACACACACACACACACACACACACACACACACACACACACACACACACACACACACGCACACACACACACACACACACACACACAAAATCACAGATACTGCCAGAAGTTGTTCGACATCTTTGGAAGACGCACGCCGCTTCCTGCGATTGTAAATGCCGCCAAACAAACGGCAAGCCAAGCCGCACAATGCAACGCCGGAATGCGCGTGGCACGACACCACTTGCTTTAAAACGAAGACCGGTGGGCGGCTCATGGTATGACCGGCACGCGACTGTATGTGAGAAGAAGGGGACGACGAGGTTCGAGCTAGCTAACGTGGAACATATTTGCTTAAGGTTGTGTTGCCCCAAAAGCCACAGTTCACAGGCAGAAGTTCGTCCTTAACCTTAATATATAGTTTTTAGCAGCACGCTTTGTATTTGGTGGTTACGACATATATATATATATATATATATATATATATATATATATATATATATATATATATATATATATATATATATATATATATATATATATATATATTACGCCCGATTCACCATCGTCAGACAGTGGTGTTTACACGTTTACACGTGCAGCGAGCACATGACAGTGGATGGTGGGGACGCAAGGAATCGGCAATAAAACTCCTCTTGAATAGGGTTCTCGCTACGAAGCAAAAAAAAAAAAGGATCTCTGTTTCCCCGTGTTTTCTTTTTCTGAAAGCGGCAGCAATTTCACCGAGACTGTCGCCTTTCCGTCGACTTGCGCGTCAAGCCAGATGTCGGCTGGCAAGATAGAGTTCGGCAGAGGAGACGAAAAAAAAAGGCCAACGAACTCAATCATTCTTATCGGAATATCCGAGTCAAACTACTCTATATTTCCTTTTTTTTTTCGTTGCCCACTAAGTCTTCCGATTTATCGCGCGGTCCCATTGCAGTCAATTCACAGGATATATCGTAACTGCTCATCTGCAATCTCGACCCGTTCGGCGGTTTTCGCCTTCAGACTTTGGAAGTAATATACGGTTCACTTGGGATTCGCGCTGTCTTTTGTAGATTTTTATGTTTTCTCCGCCTTCTCTTTGATGTTCAAAACACGGAATTCCTCTGGCGTTACAGCGGTTGTCTCGTCTATTTTTTCTTTTTTTTTTGTGATGTCCTTAATACGGCCGCGTCACCATGGTCTTAGCTACGTCAGCGTATCATCCGTGGCTTTGACGATGGGATGACGTGTGAGAAGCCGCTCTTGGCGTCCATAATTCTATTTTTGCGTGCTTCTTTATTGTTTGCGTATCAACTTTCCTTCAGCCTTGACTCTCTTTTTTATACGAAACGTGAAAAGAAATAGGATTGGCGATACGTGGGTCTGGTAGTGTCAAGCCTATAGTTACAAAAAAAAAAAAAAAACTTTGCTGCCTATCTAGATTTGCTTGCTGGGTATGACTGATGACATTAGGATATCCGCATTCAGCATACGTGCACGCTCTAAGAAAAAAAAAAGTTACCTCTTAGTCTTTCGGGTGAGCCGAGACTTGTCACGTATATAACAATATTCAAAGGTACACGTTGACCTTTTTGAAGAGTCATGGCTTGTGCGACTCTCCAAGAGACAGTTGATCTGTATCATTAGAGGTATACGTATACCGCGTGGCAAGTGCAGACGGCATGTGCAGAAGGGACAGTCACAGGACGGAGAACCAACAGTGCTGCGTTGCCAGTGAAGGGTATTCTTTTGTGAGGACACCGAACAAATACAAGGCCATACCATTTTGCGAAATTCGACAAGCCGACGATAAAAAAAATCGTGCGGTATATATATAGAGGAAACACTGAAGTATTCGCAATTGCCCGATGTACAGCTGGAAGTTTCAATTTCCATGCGGTATTTGTCAAAGCCTTCATTTCCGACTGACGGTAAGAATCCTAGGTTTGTAAGTGCTCCTTTCAAATTACGAAAATTGAACACGGGCAATTTAGCTCTTGAATGTATTAGAGTAAGTAACAGTAATTGCGGATTTAAATGAGGCTGTTTGCTTTGTATACGCGATGGCATATGGCCTCCGACTCATATAACAACCCTAGAAGGCGAAATTGATCGAGCTTGTCGTTCTTCCTTGCCGAGTAACAGCGCTAGAAAGTCGAGAACAAAGGAAATCAGCACACCAGAGCGCTTGTGTTGATTCTTTGTCTGCATTGAAGTTCGCGCTAAGACAGCGGAGAGGCATAGTTAGTCAGCGCTTGCCATCGTTCAGTGAACACTAACGAAGGTTAGACAGTATTTAGCCTCATTTAGTTACAATTAACTAGAAGTAGTCAACAGTAGCCAACATGAGCTAACACTAGTACATGCTAGGCAGAGTGAAGCAGTGGTGGCCGTATACGACTGAATATTTACGAAAACGGTAGTAGACTTCATCGGTTACTCCGGCTCTCAACGAATTTACTGCAACGGCAACGTCCTATGCAGTTGCCAGACCGAGTGACTAAATGTTCTTGTGAAAACACACATGGTCCCTTGGGCATTTGCCTAAGACGACTCCAAGGCGAAAGCCTTCTTCTTTTTTCTTTTCAGTCAATTTATTGATCTTCCCCGCCTCCTTCCGAATGCTTTCTGCGCCTAACGTGGTTTCGCTCTGCCTCCAAGATCAAATACATTGAAAGCTTTCCGCACTTCACCTGGTTTTGCACTGCCTCCGAGATCGGCCCACCATTGGCCAAGCGACAATGTAATGTGACGTCCTAATGACGTCACACGAGGACGCCATCGAGTGATGATGATTTTTTTTTCATCGCTCGTGTTCCCGCCGCCAACGGTGAATTTCTGCGTTTGATGTAAGAGAGTGGACACGTGTAATGGGAAACACTACGCTCCCTAAATGCAGCCGTTACTGGGTTTCATCAAGATGTTTCTTCTTTTCCGTTTACGGCGACCTCTACTCACTCGTATTCTGAGTGACTGCAGTACCGGCTTGATCGTGCATAGGCGTCTCATGTTACGCCGTACTTTGCTGCGGATAACAATCTCCGGCTTCTTTGCGCGAATGACGTCCACCGGAACCGGAAACTACCTTATGGAAAAGAGCACTTTCCTTTAACGCTGCAAGCAACCGATGAGTGCTGTGAGTATAGACAGCCGGCGTTCGGGCAAGTATGCGCTTGCTCCCTATATATTCTATCCGCGCGTGAGAATATATATATATATATATATATATATATATATATATATATATATATATATATATATATATATATATATATATATATATATATATATATATTTTAAACAACTATTCAGTATGAAGTACGCATCTTTAGGAAAACCTGCCAGTGCAGTGGCACGTGAATGAATAAAAAGAAAGCTCTATTTATATTTACCGAAAATTTTAAGTGGGTAACATCTTGAAATGTCAAGATGTCCTCAGAATCGGAAAGAATATTTAGTAATTGCAGTTGTGTCAAAAATTGGATGGAATTTGTGTGGTTCTACAGAGCGCGCGATTCGATGCCAGCAAGTCGTACAAAGAAATAATTGACGAGGTAAATGAAGCTCCACCAAATTTTGTACATGTTGCGTTCAGCATTCCACAAAAGCAGCGCAATAAAGGCCTGCATTACGTTCCTAAGTACAAGCGGCAATATTCTTTTCATGATTTTATATAGAAACCATAATTAGTTTTTCGCTAATCTCTCAGACTTGAGATGCTGTAGCAGCTTATCCTTGTTTCACGTAGTTTGGCATTTCCTGATCTTTTCGTATTTGGGATACTTGGAAGGCAACAAGGAAAAAAAAAAGTTAGCAGACATGAAATTTCTGGATAAAGAATGTCAATAAAGACTCACTGAACATTCGTCGGAAAATAAACATAGAAAATTCGGACTTCTTTTTGGCGATTGCCGTTCCTTCTGATTCTATCTATGCTACGTGGCTTGGTAATAAAAACCTGCTCAATTTCGCTCTCTTACTCGCGAACAGAGCTCACGAACAGATTATTTGAAGAAGACGAAGAAGAGAAGAAACGCTAAGAATCTATCCCACCATAGCGGACGCCACCACCTTAATAACGACACTGGGTGCGCCAGCTCGCGATGTTTATTACATCCTTACAGCTGGCCAGGAGAACGCAAAATTGCATAAACCAAGAATTTACGGCCACCCAGGGACCCTGTGCTTCGACATCTATTTAAACAACACTCGAATCTACGTCTTTCGCAGTGGAAAGAATAAAGGAAAAGAAACTAGCGAATGCGTAATAGGAACAGTTTTTCGTGCAGTGTGTCTAGTTCGCTAGCCTCTCCACTTTAAGAGCTGCAAAAGTTGTCCCTTTACCGCCTATGCTTGCAAGAGCTGCATCGTACTTGTTTTCGTGCATTCGAGACGACTGATTTCATTTTCCTTGCTCTAGTTCACGTGTAATTACAAATTTCATTCAAACATTCATCGCGTGTTTTATGCAGTGAATCTTCTCTGACCCCTAAACGCGTACCTTGTGACTCGTAATTATGTAACGTTAGTGGCGCTCGGCGTCGGCGTCGAGGTCTAGCTGCGCCTTCGAGTGCAGTTAACAGGTACTACGGCAGCATCGCTATAAAACTTTACGACGACTGGAAGCTAAGCAGTCTTAGTGCGGTGCGAGAAGAGAAGTGGTTTTTGGTCAAGCGACCCGTTTCGTGCTTAGAGCCGACCCGTTTCGTGCTTAGTTCGTCGAGGTTTTCAGAAACGAATAGGTGAGCACCTTTCTGGGTACGACAATAAAACCTGCGAACCTACCATGTGTGCTTCACTAAATCACCCGCAGTACACTTTCATAAGCTCCTCGCAGAATATATGCGTTGTGCAGAGGACATGGAACCCCAAAGGGAACGACTGTATAGACTATTTTACGGGCGGCTATTGCCCATATAGCGCAGTAGCCGTGCCGTTTCTGTATGTTGAACTAAGCAAACACGCTACTATAGGTACATATACATGAAAGCGGCTCGGTTGGTGCCTTCATGCTTCATAGCCTTATTAATTCATGTCGCCATATACAAAAATAAGGACATGTTCGTTTAACAGCCCGAGGGTGATGGCGCCAATGTGTCTTGCGTCAAATCGTCTATACGCCCAGCTCTGAAATGCCACAATGCTATCCCGCAGTGTCCTTTCGTGTAAGTGTACGCTATAATTATAGTTCTCAAGTGAAGATATTTTTACAGATAACGTTTAGCTAGTATTTTACCTTGTAAGGCGGGCCTCTTATTTTTAATAAATGACAACATCATTCACGATTAAAAAGTCACCACTCGGTAATCATGACGAAAAAAGAAGTGGAATAAACAAATGTACTTACATTTCCGAAAATAAAAGAAATTTGTAATTGCCGAATCAAATTCAATCGCTTTTACCCATTGTGAAACAAGCAATGATATAGCTTGTGTCATCACAAAGTGAAGTTGCACAACCAAAACCCTAGCTTTATGCGTCTCTACCGAATTCAGTGACTATGGCTAAGCCACTGCTGGCTGCCAATAGGCGAATGAAGACTTAATCCTCGTCTGTATACTCAAATAAATTTAAATCAAGGGGTTTCGCGCGCAAGAACAATGACATGATTATGAAACACTCTGTAGTGCGGAACACTGCAGTGGAGATTTTGAGCACCTGTGGTTTTTAAGTGGCACCGAAATCTATCTACTCATGCGTTTCTAACTGCGGAGCTGTTTGAGCCTGTGTTCTAGCCGTAGCCGGCGACTGCTCAAAACTCGGCGCAGCTTTCAAAGCGAAGTGAAAGTATCACATAGTACAGCAAGGGGTGGGAAAGGGAAGTGAGGTTGAGGAGAAGTGACGTTAGGGTGAGGTGGAGGAAAGAAGGAAGAAGAGGGTAAACACAGCATAGCCATGTATAGCGTCGCACTATACCATGCGGTAATAGCAAGGGGGTGGGAAAAGGAAGGAACGGTGAGGTGGAGGGTAGACGGTAAAGTATAGCACAGCCATGTATAGTATAGTGTAGAAAGGGGTGGGAAAGGAAAATGAGGGTGAGGAGGAGAAAAAGGAGGACGGGAGAGAGCATAGCACAGCATGAAAGGGAAATGATTGCATGTGAACATAAAATAGAGCAAGTAATTACCTCGTTATCACTCGCAGGTTACACTGTCAGCGTGGCCTCTCGTGCCTCTTTCTTAATGGCATACACCTTTTCAATGGGCCTACATTCACATGTCCTGCTCCGCTCAATGCATCCTCCCTATCTTAGACGAATGACGTAATGATATCGCATTATTCATTTTTTTTTTAATTTGGGTGCAGTGCACCTGCAATATGAAGAGAAAATTCCTCTTAAATATATGCTGCGAGGCGAGCTTCGCGGTATACAATCACAAAAACTGCGAGTACAATGTGAATGAAATATCTTTGTGCCTAAATCCTGGCAGCAAGCTTGTAGGCTGTCTGAAGAAAAGTAGTGCTTCTTGGGAATCGGTAAGCAGTATTACAGTGGAGATAAATGTGCCGCGTTTTCGATGAGGAACTGGGATCTCTACACATACGCCAAGGTTCTCATGTTGCGAGAGGTAAATGAAGCGATGTTAGAGTGAGGAGGAGGAAAACATGCCAGAGGCACTAAAGCGACCACAACCAGGCGTTTCGGCTTCCATATCCTCAAACTTCACCTGAACTTCTTTCACGCAGAAACGAACATACGAATACTACTAATAAGTGGCTCTCGGACGGAATACTAACGCCACAAAATAAGCAGAGATATGTCTGTGGATGTCTCATAAGATGGGGGTACTTAAATGACTGAAAAGAACACGGAACACTATTTTTTTACAATATACGTGGAAATAGCGCAAAAAAGTGAAGACTACGGTAGATGCTGGCAACGGCAGTGACTGTCTCGACCTTGGTATCTTTTTTTTTCGCTCTGTTTTTGAGTTAGTTATGTACCAACTATTACAAGTTTGTAGTGTGTTGTACTTGTTCGTTCATGCCGGCTTCTAAAACAACCGTCACTTGAACGACGAACCGCTTTTTGGTACACATCCTCCAGGTTGTAAAACGCTTTTAGCGCCAGAAATCACATATTGAAGACGCGTTGACACCATTAAGAGTCATATAACTTCTAATTGATGATAACAACCGAATGTGAGTTGCACTTAAGGTCTGTCTTCCTTACAACTAGTGTAATATGTCGTTGCACGTAAGATGTAAAATAAAAGCAGGGCAAGCATTTGGTTTAAACTATGGGAGCGATGAAACGAAGAGTTGCGATAATTCTCTGGCATTTTTTTTCTTTCATCACTTGCCAATGAGGCCCCGGTGCTTTCCTATTGTTTGCATTGTTTCGTATACAGATGCACCGCTGCTGTCGAGGGCATTTCAATGGTATCGTAGCAGTGAGCGCTCAAGTTATGTGATGTGAACAACAAGACATCTCCTCAAGAGACATCCAGGCAGCCAGTTAAATAAGAACGGACGACAAGAGAATGTCATGCGCATCGCGAAAAGCCCAAGACTATTGCGAGACACAGTCGCAAAGACGTGACTGTACAAGAAAGAATGCAGTGCACACACGCCCATCTAGTCAACCTAGAGAAGGCGGGGCACAGGAGCCTTGCCATCTTCCGATTTCACCAACAGTACCCTGGGGACGCGGTGTCTGCTACAGTCTGTGTATATGTCTACATACGCGCACGTGTGCGTAAAGAAAAAAAAAAGCCGAGAACCAAAGCAAAAGTAGCGAAAGACCTTGCTGACTAAGGGAGGCAGCAGAGCCATTTACTTCCTGAATCCTCTCGCGCAATTTCGTCTCCTTGATCCGTGTTTATTCTGATGACGGTTCCGTAGGGTTTGTCGTTTACAACTGGTCGTTTATTCCTTCTTAGCTCCTGCCGGTCTCTGGCATGCTGTTCCCTATGCTTCCCTGTTTTCTCTCTTCTTTCCCGTGCGGCACGTCTTCGTTCTTCGTGATGCAAGAGCTCGCCTTTCTCGTTCCTCAAAGGCCCTGCCTAACGTCGTTGTCAGAAGGGTATTTGCGAGAAGCTGTACCACCCGAGTCCCGCCTGCTGCTTTCTCGTCTTCATCGCTCCCTTCCTATCCGCGCCCCCGTATGTTGTGGCAGCGTTAATGCTTCAGTCGTCGTCTCTTGTTACAGTTGTCTTGTATGTCTTGCTTTTCTTTTTCTTACCTATACCTGCTATTGCTTCTTTTCTTTATAGCTCCCGTTCATATGGGAATGCTGATGGACCTTGGAAGCGTCAGCTATCTCGAGAGAACTTCCGGATCGGAATTCTTTTATTGCGGACAAGTAAGAGAGCGCCATCTGCATTTGCGATTTCGATCTTAGCCCATCGTTACTGTTGTTGCTATCAAAACACATTCTCTTGCACCTTTTGCGCATAAGCGATAATACTGTTTGAATGACTTGGTAATCGGTGTAGCTCGTATTGCGTCCCTCGTCAGAGTCGTCACGCTTGCGCACTGCAAAGAAGCACGGGTGGTGCGTATACCACGAGCTATCGATCGACGCGGCAAATATGGCGCAGCTGGACAGTGGCGAAAGCAAGTTGAAAACTGCTTCGATAGCACCTTTAATGACAGCTTACAGCGCAGATTACCACCGCGAAAGGAGCTAAACGGAAGTTCGCGCTGCCTCCATTTTGAACGACACCGGTTTCCGGCGAGAGTGTTGAGGCTACACGCATAGAGTTTCCTACAATACTTGCTAGAGGGAACTCTGGCGCTAGTGTCTATGGGAGCTGCAACGCATGACGCTTCAGCCAGCATGAGAATGATGGGTAGTACACAAATTTGTCTAAACTTCGTTCTTTCGGCTCCGTTTGGCTCCGCGTCGGCTGCATCCGCTTTGTCGCAAAACTAAATTCAGCAAAAGTCAGCAGTTCCACTTCACCACTTTAACTTTTTTAGGCTAACCAAATCAAACCTGGTCACGGAGTTCACAACGGTCTATTCTTTTATCCGAAACGAACGCCAAAACACAGCAATAAACAAAGCCACAAGTACGTTTGAAGCCGCAAGCACGAAGACTAGGCAAATTTGTGTACTACCCATCATTCCCATGGTAGCTGAACGATCGCAGCGCCAGAGTCCCCTCTAGTTAATTTTAGGAAACTCTATGGCTACACGAACAAAATTTTTGTGCGTATGACGTGCCGAAAATTTGTTGATGTGGCTAAAGTCAATGCCGACCAGGGCACTTGTTTTCAATAGAAATTCTTCATGGATTAGTTGCCAGCAGGCAATTTTCGTTGAATATAAACACAAACCGGGGAAGGCAAATTGGAGGCGACCCTAATTCTCGACTCGTGTGTCTGGCAGCTGCACTCTCACGTCAGCGTTTGTTTACCCTTGTGTGTTTCTTGGGTTAACTCTGTTTCGTAGCGCTGCCGAAGCAGATCTCAGAGGCCAAGCAGGAACACGCGCGGGATTGAGAGCTGCTGCCCCCAGCTGCCTCAACGATCCCCGCTGCTCTTAAAAGAACCATCTGCTCTTTCAGTAAACTCATTCAATCAATCTTCATTATTATCGCGACAGTTATTAGGCCCTTATTTGAAGTACACGTATGCTCCAACGTCATATGTATGCAATATATCTGTCAACTTGACCCAGAACCATTGATTTCTATTTTTAGAATACCTTTTATTTTAAAACCCCAATTTGGCGTTGTTGTACTTCAAGCATGTGATGAGTATTCCTGTTGGTTGCAGTGAGCTGTCATAATTGTTTCATGGTCCCTTATAAGTCTGAAAAATGGTTTTTCATTCCAACCCCACACTGTGACAATAACTCTCTGACGTTCTGCGTTGTAACCAGCACAGCAACAGAGATTTTGTGAAATCGTTTGCGAAGTGTCGCATGACTGACATTTGTGGTCGCTTGCGCCACATATTAACACCACTTTGCGTAAGCTCTACCACGAATCTCTGTGTTCTAGGTTCCATGATTTTGCTAGCGTCAAAACACAATCTTTGTGACAGTTAGGTTTACCACATTGCAATGCGGCGTCAATATGTCGTCGATATGCCAATATGTCGTCGATATGCCAAGTCCACGTTGAGCTTGTTTTGGATAAACGCTGTGGAGCACCTCTCGGAAAATTTAATTATCAACTCGGATCCTGGCATCCTTAGGTTGGGCACATTACCTTGGAAGGCTCGCAAAAAGCTTATCTTAAATCGCATTATACTAAAGATCAGTGATGTGTTCTGCAAGTCTTTTTCTATTTGTGTTTTTTTTTGCAAAAGTGTAAGCATTCGTTTGTATTTTTTCTCTTTTGTCTTGCGTAATTTTTTACCCAGATGCCTGTCCCTTGTACAATTGTTTCAATGCCACCAGAGTATTTTTACGTGGTAGAGAATAAAGGGAATCAACAAACACGCACATGAATGAAAATGATGTATGTATTGTGCGAATTTTTCTCCACAGAAATGTTTCCTTCAGTTTCCAATGTCCTCCGTTAAATTCGCCTCAGGAGCTGCAGCGCTTCTCAGGGAGCGTTCTCAGAAATATGAAATTGTGCGATCGTAATGTGATGTATTTTTAACAGCGGAGTTCTTTAAGCCGGCCGTTAAAGCTTTTGGGTTCGCAGAAAACCACAGGTGGGTGTGCGCCACAGGAATCGGCCAAGCCTCACTACCAAGTACAGCGGGTACGAGCGTTAAACGAAAACTCTGTTCGGCAAAGTGGAGTACGTGAAAGACGCGAAAGAGTGAGAGAGAAAGAGATATAAAAGAGAAAGAGGAAATAGAGGGAGAGAAAGAGAGAGAGAAAGAAAGAACGAAAGAAAGGAAGGAAGGAAGAAAGAAAGAAAGAGAGGGAGAAAGAAAGAAAGGAAGAAAGAAAGGAAGGTGGAAAGAAAGAAAGAAAGAAAGGAAGGAAGGAAAAAGAAAGAAAGAAGGAAAGAAAGAAAGAGAGAAAGAAAGAAAGAAAGAAGGAAGGAATGAAAGAAAGAAAGAAAGAGAAAGAAAGAAAGAAAGAAGGAAAGAAAAAAGGAAAGAAAGAAAGAAAGACATAGAAAGGGAGACAAAGACACAGACACGAATAAGGTGTGGAAAAAAAAGGAGCAAGACAGGAAAACAAAGAAAAAAGAAAGAGAGAAATAAAGCGAAACAAAGAGAAAAAAGGGAAATAGAAAGAAACCGGTACGAAAAAAAGAGATATAAAAAGCAGAGAGCAAGACAAAAAGAGAATGAAAGAGGGAAGTAAAGATTAACAAAGAATGGCAGAGAAAGAAGCATAGGGAGCGAGACAAAATGAAAGAAAGGGAAATAAAGATAGAGCGAGAAAGAGAAAGGAATATATAGAGAGAGAAAGAAAGAAATAGAAAGCAAGAAATAGAAAGAAACAGGTACAGTAAAGAAATACAAGAAAGAGACAGAAAGAGAAGTGAAGAGAAGAAACAAAGAAAACAATAAAGAGAAACAAGGAAGGCCACCCGACTCCGCTCTTCCTTCAGGCTTGGCACCAGTAGCGCGGAGCTGCCATGACTTATTCAGATTCAGAAAAACTGACGCCATTTTTGTTCACTGCACAGAAAATATGTAATATCATTTTTGTGAAAAAGATGTTTGCCTCCCATTCCCCTGGAAGCACTAATAACGATAATTTTTGAAAGATTGCTTTTTCAATTATAACTCTTTTGCATGACCAAAAAGTAACGCCATGTTCGTTAAGTGCAGTGAAAATACGGAATGTCATTAGTCTGTTTAGTACAAAAGAAGTTTGCCTCCCATTTGCCTGGAAGCACTAATAAATTCCGTCGTCCTCAGCGCTACATTCAGCATTTCGTTCCCGCAACGTGCGGCAATTTAAAATAAGCAATTAAGGCTTCTTACGATTCGCAAGAACTGCGGAAGTCTTGGTCATGAAACGACGCAGATGTCGTAAAAAAATTTTGGTATGCAGTTCGCTAAGCTTAAAGCAACTAAGCTCTGCTCTCGAATGACGGCAAAGATGACAATAAATGCCGGGAAATGCTGCTACAAAGAGAGCAGTTACTTGCTTTAAAGACTATGGAAGACTACTTGAACACAAGGAAACTTTTGCACAAGCCCCGCTGAGCAAAACAGGTGCTTGTTTTCCTAACACATGTCGCACGACCGCTGATAATTCACTGCTTCTGTGCCGCAAGGAAACGCTGTTTACGTTCCCTTAATACCCGTTGCTACATCATTGATTCTCTCAGTGCGAATCACTTGAAGATAAACACAACCTTGTTCTATCTCCTTTTCTTTACTTCGCAAAAAGCGTTCGATAGTTTCCATTAGCGGTGATCGATGCAGAACGGCCTAGCCATCAAGGCATATGGCTTCCAGATTGATTTGTTTGAAACTTAGTCACTTCACGGTGTTCCTTCTAGCGGGGCAATCACATAATTTTGATTGCAACCTTGCTCGCAATCGACCAGGCAATGAAAAATAAAACGCATACATCAGTACGACGGAGACACCCACAATGACGCAAAACATTATTGAGCCCTTTGTCATCTTTACAAGGCTCAACACGAAATTGTTTGCTATGAATATTGTAATAAATGTTAAAGATCCAATAGAGTGGTCTGAACAGGCTTTCTAGTCCTGTTCTTCTCCATTTGCTGCGCCATAATAAAAATTATATGGAGATCTCTTATACCTTTCGCTTATACGTTACATCTAAATCACATTTCCGGTACACTTTTATAGCCCAAATAGCGAAAATATGATGAAATACGTGTCCGCGGTGAAACGTGCTGCTATGCCATTTACGTAAGTACTATTTAAAGGGAAATATAATGTATTTGCTTGTTGAAATCAGACATAATACCTCCATTAACACGCCATGACTTGATGTACCTACCAAGAATTCGGAATATTTCGACACAACAGCGAAAACACATTAACAAACAAGCCACCCTCACGAATGCCAAAAAAAAAAAAAACTTCACACCAAAAGACGTTACAGATCGCGTGTTTTCCCGGTAATGCTGCGCCTTCAGTGATAGCGAAAATCTATCATATAAAATAACATGCTAAAAGAGGCAAGCGAAGAAAAATGATAAGGAATTTTAAAGGACAGGAACTATCGGCAACACAGCTGGGCTTTTTTTTATGTACGTATATACTAGTGATGGATCACTAACGCGAAAATTAAGAAAAGTAAGCCTATTTCCTCGGGCTAGGTGCTCTTGACACGTAGTAGCAAAAAGTATTTATTTCAAAGACCTCTGACACATTCTGACGAGATTGATCGAGCTTCATTTCTCAGTACAACGTTCGGAACTATAGAGACGACAGTAAAGGAGAGAATTCCCCGTTTAATTTTGACCGTCTGAGTTTCTTCATCTGGTGCATCAGTGTACAAGCGTTTTCGCGTTCCATTCCTGTAGGAATGCGGCGGTAACAGCAGGGAAATAAACTCTCAAATTCACTTGCAGAGGCGCATAGCGGGATAGTCACGCAGTGAGCCGCTGCAGTGAATGCGCTTCTATCTAGTGAAAGAGCTGGGGACGAAATCCATAACGTCGCAAGCGCGACGCGGAAGCAGGAAAAGTCAACTCAGAGGTCATACTTTTGATTATGCGCAAGTGCCGGAAGCCAATATTAGAGCAGGGAACACGTCATTCTAGTCATGCTGAAGGCGCGCGTAAATGTGATATCCACGCTCCGAAGGAGATAATTTTATTATATGTGTACATCTAATCAAATTCGGTGCCGCGGTTGCCGAAAGAAACGATTTCATTCTTTCCGTGCATTTATATATGTAGGAATAATTACCGAGGCAAAAACTCGCTCTCAGAGCACTGGGACATCGCTACTCATTTATTCTTGTTTCTGAATATGGTGGCTTCCCCGCTGTTCCACAATGCATTCAGCTCTCGTTTCAATGTTTGTTTTCACACCGAAGTGCCCGGTGTGTTCTGACATTCATAATTTATAATAGAAAGAGCATCTACTTTGAATGCGCATCACGCGAAAAAAAATTGCCTAGCTTGCACTGGAGGTGCAATGCTTAAAGAGACAAAAACAAAAGAAAAAAATTGGCCGCGTATCTGCGTGCTTCGCTGCAAATGTCGTCTAAAGACGATAGAAGAGGCGCTGCGTGAGATATGGACACCATCTGGCAATACGTCGGGAAACATGAGTGCTGTGTTGCGGCCTGGTAGTCCCGTCGCAGCGGCAGGCGAAGACCGGCGGTGACCAACGCGACCGGTGGGGACGCCGGCCAGCCCGAACACGCTGTTTGGCGCGATGCGCCGAAGGAGAAGAAACGTCCGCACTCAACGAGTACTCGCCACAAACTCTCTTACTTACACGTCGCCTGGGTAAAACAGGAATGCCAGAGCGGCGCCCCCTGTCATTCGTACAATGCAATACTGAACCGAAACCAAAACACAACATGAGCTTGTGCAGAGGGCACGGAGGAAGACAAGTTTCAGTACAGTCGCATTTTCAGCGCACCTTAAGAAACTAGGGTTGTAATATTGTAGGGCGAGTAGGGCCAGAAGGACCGTCACGACGAAAACCTGCCTCCTCAGTCGTATTCGCCTGGAACGTTGGTGTGGCTTCGCGTTCCCTCCTCCGCTCCTGGCCTTTCCACAAAGCTACTGCCTAAGTACGAAGGCCCCTACCGCGTCCTACGTCAAGCATCCCCAGTTAACTATATGATTGAGCCTGTTCAATCATCTACGGACTGCCGTCGTCGCGGCCGCGAGACTGTTCACGTCGATCGACTGAAGCCGCATTATGACCCACCAGTTGTTTTAAATTGTGATCACAGCGCAAAGTAAGACACGAGACAGAGAGCAACGAAGACGCGGTTTTTATCGCATGTCGTTTTAGGGGCGAAGCTCCTTAAGGCGGCACCCGTTCGTCCCTCGTCGTGCTCGTAGTAGTGAGTAACAAGTCTTACCCTTTGACCTCCAAGGTGGTGCCGGTGGGAGATTTCTCCTGTGCGTTGTTGAACAATAAAAAATTCGCAGCGTGCGCGTTAACTAAAAGCCGAATTCTTCTGTCTCTGTAGAAGTGTAAGTGTTAGCTAAAAGCCGACTTCTTCTGTCTCTCATTCCCATTAGCAGCCATTGTTTACCTCCAAGGTAGTGCCTGGTGAGATTTCTCCTGTGCGTGATTAAACAATAAAAATTTTGTTCAAAACGCCGTTGATTGATGAAATAAACCAACGAAAGACGCCAGATGTTTTGTAAAAACAAAACGAAAGAACGCCAGATGTTTCTAAAGCAAAACGAAAAAGACGCCAGCTGCTTAACGAAAGACGCAAGGTGTTTTCTAAAGCAATGGTTTTCTAAACAATGAAAATTCACAGCGTACATGTAAAATTAAAGTGAGCTGCAAGTCGTCATAACTCATCGAACCTTTAGTATAAACGCGCCCGATCTCACGTCGGTGATGATGTACTGGGCAGAATTCACGGAAGATTCACGGTTTACCGATGAACCTCCGCAGCTTCGCCCACTCATCATCATTCACTCCGTGGATATGCTGTGATTTTTTTTCATAAATTGCTTGTTGTTCGCAATAAAATTTTAGTTGGAAGTCAGCGCTCGTCTTCGTTGCTCTCTGTCTCGTGTCTTACTTTGCGCTGTGATCACAATTTAAAAAAATGGAATACCAACTAGCCCGTACCCAGACCTTGCTCCACCAGTTGTACCTGTTCCTTAAGGTCGCCAGGATGGCTCCTTTTCCGCGGGGGAGTGATTTGTAACATGGTAGGGCGCAGACAAGAACGCCTGCGAAAGAAGAAGACGAAGACGGTTGTTGGCGCTCGCGCTTGCTCGGCTTGGACCGCTGATCGCTTCAGCTGTGTGCAATCTTTTAATAAACGCGTTACTGTCTCAACGTTAAACGCATACCATCAAGGTCTTTAAAATTGCGTATCTATGTATTTTCTATTAAAGGAACACACCATCTAATACTTACCTAATGATGTTATGCCTCAGATATATGCGTAATATTTACTTTTTGGTCGACAACGTTCACAAGTATGAACAGCCGTACCAGTTCAAGATGGGTGGGCGGTAAGCAAGTGGTTCAACTTTGGCCGGTTGGCTGAATCGGGTGACGTGCCGACAAACAGAAGGACAGAAAGACAGACCAAAATTTCTGCGTTTAAGTTCCCCAAGAAAGACTATCGTCTTTAAAATCACAGCATATCCACGGAGTGAATGATGATGAGTGGGCGAAGCTGCGGAGGTTCATCGGTAAACCGTGAATCTCCCGTGAATTCTGCCCAGTACATCATCACCGACGTGAGATCGGGCGCGTTTATACTAAATGTTCGATGAGTTACGACGACTTGCAGCTCACTTTCATTTTACATGTACGCTGTGAATTTTCATTGTTTAGAAAACCATTGTTTTAGAAAACATCTGGCGTCTTTCGTTAAGCAGCTGGCGTCTTTTCGTTTTGCTTTAGAAACATCTGGCGTTCTTTCGTTTTGCTTTTAGAAAACATCTGGCGTCTTTCGTTGGTTTATTTCATCAATCAACGGCGTTTTGAACAAAATTTTTATTCTTTAATCACGCACAGGAGAAATCTCACCAGGCACTACCTTGGAGGTAGACAATAGCTGCTAATGGGGAATGAGAGACAGAAGAATTCGGCTTTTAGTTAACGCGCACGCTGCGAATTTTTTATTGTTCAACAACGCACAGGAAAAATCTCCCACCGGCACCACCTTGGAGGTCAAGATCTGGTACTAGCGTTACGACTGGTCACGCACTACTACCAGGCTAGTGAAAGAAACCCACGTGACCGGTATGGCAAATTGAGGGCGCCATTCATTGACTGGGATCAGAGTTAAAATCTGCGTTCCGTCTCTTTTCTCCCAACTCTCTTCAACCCCCTCTCTGGTGGGATCAACTCCCTTTCCTGTGGGAGGCGCGCTTTCCGCCGCCTTGCTGGCGCCGCCGACTTTGAAATCCGTTAGAAAGTTTCGCGTCTGGCGTTGGTAAGGCATGTGTTAGCCGTCGTCGCTCGTCCGTTCCATGGTGCTCGCTCGCTGTGTGTTTGTGCGACGCGATGTTTTACGACTCGCGCTGTTCGTGCATAGTGCTTTGTTGCTCGAATACTTCCAGAACGAGTCCCGGAATATATGTGCCGGCCCCCAAAAGAACGACAGGTGAGCGTGCCCTTTGAGTCGCGGTTTTCATTGTGTCAATTTGAATTCACGTCCATACCGAGTAGCTGTTCTCTGCAATGGGGCTTCAGTTAATGTTTTCAAAAATGACTGATTTGAAAAGGGCACGACGCTGCGTTTAAATCGTTATACGAACAAGCAGCGGACATGAAGCAAATGCGACGTAACTATAGTTACAGGTTTACAACTCTCACAGAACCGCGTGCTTGAGTGTGTGCTTTGCATTTGTCTCCGGTTAATTGCTCGCCATCGTCCATAACCACGTTTGTGAGACATTAGGTAGATGTATGAAAACTTGTGCTGCTCTAAGACGAACAAACGAGTTCACTTTTGCACGAGTCGACGGCGCTCTTTATCTGATTGAAACTTGCCCTTTTCTTCAGGGTGTATTTCGGAACGCAACACAGCTGATCGGTGCGCCCAGAGAAAAGCTGAAGAATTTCAGAGTCGGCGCACTTCAAGAAGAGATGCCATGAATCATCCGATATCAGCCGTTCATTTTCTCCGCGTTTATTATCACTAGTTATATGAAAATCAACGTTTTTGGAAATGTAGTCAATGAAGTGCGGTCAATATTAGTTGTGTTATATGTGGAGTTCATTTTGACATCTTTGAAATGATCTTTACATTATTATTCTTTTTTAGGTATTTCAACTGCTTTCATTTTTTTTGCATTCCAGGAATGTTCAATTTTGTTAGCTATGATAATTTTGTGCAATATCGTGCGCATATATCAGAAGTTGTTCTGGCATATATTAGAAGCTGTTCTGCAATTTTGTCAGTATAAAAATTGTGTTTTTGAATATGTGCCCTAGTGTTATGTTCTGTTTTTCATTCCGCTGTTCTTTAAGTTCCTAACATTGCCGATAACTTTCGTGTTGTTTAGTGATCATGAACACGTGTATGTTAATCTCCTGTTGATAACTTCTATTAATCTCCGGAGCCTGTATCGCACCACATTTGATGAAAATGTTGATTTTCGGAAACGAGGACAATAAAACGAGACCAAGGATATTTTGTGTTGTGAGTGCAATTCATTCTTTTGCGTTCTGGCACATGCTGCATGACTGCAGTGTTTGCAGAATGCCTGATTGCAAATTGCGCACATTCAAACGAGCAACGAACGCGCGGCGCAGCACGCGCAGCGTATTAAAAAAAAAAAGGCCCCCGGCGCGCTGCACGGCGCACACGCGGACGAGGGGGTCATAAAAGAAAGGGAGAAGGAGCCAGCGCACGCAAACAAAACAAAAAGAAAAAAAACCCATCGCGCACGAGGGAGCTAGGAGAGGAGGCGCGGCTGGTGTTAGTGTTGTCATGACGACGCATACCGTGTGCGCCGCCATTCTGCCGTTCGAGTCTCTGAATCCCAGCCGCCAGGATATTAACTGAAGGGACGTTTGGCGCTGCCAGCGCTGACGTCATGAATTAAGGCGTCCTATGGGAGGTATACGGAGTAACCTCCCCCTGCTACTACGACTACGAGGGACGAACGGGTGCCGCCTTAAGGAGCTTCGCCCCTAAAAAGTGCTGTGCGTACAAGAAAATTACACCATCTCCCGCTAAAGGGGACCATGAGGCGATGCGAAGCCGGAACACTTGCACGATCGCGTTCCGCTGGCGTTCGTTGGGCATGCTACCGACCTCGCGTCGTGGAACGCGAAGAGGGACGCTACGCGCGTCGTATCTTCCATCTAGCCTGGCCGTTAATTCTCACAGGGCGAGCGGGGAACGCGGTCGACAGGCGCGCGAGAGGGGGGCAGCGTAGGAGAGGAGAGAGAAGGGGAGGGGACGCGCATGCGCTCGAGCTCATCGCGGCGTTGCGCAGTAGAGAATTTCGGCATGTCTAGCCCGCGTTTCAGAGGAAGAGCGGAAAGGGGGAGGGGAGAGGGGTATGGGAGAGGGGGAGGAGAGAGGGCATGTGGAAAGAGGGAAAGTGGGAGGGATAGTAGAGAGGGAAAGGGGAGAGGCAATGTAGAGAGGAGAAGGGGAGAAGGTGAGTGGAGAGGAGGTGTGTGGTGAGGGTATGCGCATGCGCAGTAAGGGTGGTCACGCCGCACACCACCACCACCGGATTGAGCTCGGCCTTAAGATACTTCGCATCTAAAAAATTACACCATTTCCCGCTAAAGGAGACCATGAGGCGATGCGAAGCCGGAGCACTTGCACGATCGCGTTCCGTTGGCGTTCGTTGAGCATGCTACCGACCTCGCGTCGTGGAACGCGAAGAGGAACGCTACGCGCGTCTTGTCTTCCCTCTAGCCTGGCCGTTAATTCTCACAGGGCGAGTGGGGAACGCGGTCGACAGGCTTGCGAGAGGGGGGCAGCGTAGGAGAGGAGAGAGAGGGGAAGGGGACGCGCAAGCGCTTGCGCTCATCGCGGCGTTGCGCAGGAGAGAATTTCGGCATGTCTAGCCCGCGTTTCAGAGGAAGAGTGGAGAGGGGGAAGGGGAGAGAGAAAGTGGAGAGGGAGTGGGCAGTTGGAGTGGTGAGGGGGAGTGGAGAGGAGGTGTGTGGAGAGGGTTGCGCATGCTCAGTAGGGGTGTTCACGCCGCACACCACCACCACCACTACCGGTTTGAACACCGCTATAAGATGCTTCGCATCTAATAAAGAGAAACAAATAAGGCAGCCCAGCTCCGCACTTCGTTCAGGCTTGGCACCACTGATGCGAACCTGCCGTAATGTTTTTGAATGACATAACAGCAATAGGCAGTAGAGGTTTGCTACTTTATATAGGACAGGTAGCCGACCTAATTGGTCTGCGTCGGCCGACATGCTTGAAGTGACAGGGACAGTGAGAAGAAATTGAGTTAATAGTCCTGAAGACAAAAGATGGGGGGAGGCCGAAGTCTCCCCAACAAGTCTAAGGCCCCCTCCTGTGTGGGGTAGTCCCAACCCAGGAAGGATCTGGGAGGTGGTGCATCCCCGGGAAAAAAATCGGCAGATCCCACGTACCGTGGGAGTCGATGTTATGCGAAGCATGCGGCGGGTAGGTGACTGTGGCGTAACTTTTTTTACTGAGCGACACGTTACAAAATGACGCTAAAGATTTGTATATATTTTATACGCACACATATATCTGTTGAAGAGTTGCATATATGTTATATAAGCAGTTGTTTAAGGTTGGGTAACGCTGCCAATGACAACGTGGGTATTACCAACACCAGAAGCGGTAAGCTGATATGTAGTGCTTATACGTGTCCTGAGAACGCACGCGCGTTTCACGAACCCGTGTGCATGTGTGCACTAGGTTCTTGACGGTTCTTGAACAAGGGCATCATCACCGTGATCAGTGACCACCAGCAGCTGGTCATGACTTGTTATAGAATCCGGTCGTGACCGTGGTAAAGAGGGTTCCATATGTATTGAAGTATGTGGTATAGTAGAGCTGTTGGAATTCGTGGATGCCTCGGTCATTTCGTCGACAAATTGTCTGTCGACAGAGCCGGCGACATGTCGGAACCTAAAGCCACCTTTCACGTTGGTGAGGCATAGGCCGTCGATGCTGGTAGGCCTGGATAGTGCTACGTAAACCAACGTCAGTGGATGGTGTCTGTCCTACCCGTAGACAACCTGGGCGTATGTGGCTTACGTAGCCTAGTCTACAAATGGCTGTCAATCAATCAGACATTATCCTCGGTCAGCATGAGGCCATCGCCCAGCCTCTTAAGAAATGAAGAGGACACTTCGTCGTTCTGGTGGACGAAGTGCACTTTACGATGCGGTGATGTGGATATCATATGTAACTTTCGTTATTGTATTCCTCCGGGGTCGAGCAATGCTTCAATATAGCTTGCTGAATCATAGGAATACAAACGTAATGTTTATTAGACTGCTATAAAAGCGGAGCCAACACTGGAACTACAGACGTCAATCTGATATGACGCCCGTATCGTAGGAGTACACATCGTAGGAGTATCATGTAGTGTTTATTGCTTTCTTGTAAAATTAGATAGTCAGCACCACAACCACAATTGACGTTGCACCGATATTACGCCTGCGTAGGCTGTTTTTCCAAACCAATTTATAGACCTGGCGTGGCTCAGTGGTAAAACACCTGATTGCCACGCAGAGTGCTTGGGTTCGATTCCTGCTGGGATCCTAATTTTCATTATTTCCATTCGTTGTGTCAACGCTGCCGATGTTGGTTTTATTTAACTCTCTAGCATTTAAGTTACCAATGTCTGTTCTCGCCGTTCCTGGGTAGACATAATCTGTCAATCACCTGTGGCGCATACCCGTACACCGCGGCCCGTGGTAAACGGGTATGTGCCACACGTGTCTAGTGGAAAGGGTTTGACGACGTACACGACAGGATTTTAACGTTATTTATGTCATGACCCGGCAGTCATATTCGTCAAATCCTCTTACCCTCCCATGCAAATTTTGGTCTATACCAAGTTAAGGAGGCGATCATGAGAGCGCCCAGACGTAGGCGGCTAGATAGATAGATAGATACGTAGATTGAAACGCTCAAAGTGCCAGAGGTTCGCTAAGAAATGCTTCGCATTTAAAACAACACGAAGACGTACTACATTCACGGCCATGCAGTTTGCATATTGACAAACGCACGCTGAGAGGTCGTAATTAATGCGTACCGACAATACAAGTTCACTATGTACTCCGCCACCATAAGAAATCCCGTTTGACACTTCTGCGCGCTTAAGTGAGTTTCTCCGCAAGAAAAGAAAATGTTGGAGAATGAGAGTTACATTAGGGCTTAGTAATGATAGCTGGCAAGATGCAAGCTTATCTAAGTAATGTATTGGCGCTCGCAATTTCTTCCCAAAGCGGCGCATTGATAAATTTCAGTAGTTTTCTTTTTCATTCTTTCAGCTGTAATCTACGTCTCGTAAGCTCATAGCATCAACAAAGATTTCATTAGATTCGTTTGTTTCTTTTGTCAATTTTTAACCTGGATTTCTTTAGACAGCTTGGTAAAACCTGGGAACTCATCGTTGCAAAGGGATGCTTTAGACGCTGTTGCAGTAATATGGCGAGGGTGAACATTGTAGGTTATAAGAAGAATGAGTTCTTTCTAACACGGTTTTTCTACAGAGCTTGATTTTCTTTTTCTACTTGTGTGGAAATGTCCTTTTCTGTCACGTTCTTGTTTTTTCTTTTTTTCGCGCTTGAGCTTAGTTAGAAGTCCTGTTCCCAGTGAAGCTGAACACATAATCTCACGTACGTACACGAGTTAGAAGCACCACATCCCTGTGCACAATATGTATAACTGAGGGAAAATAAAATATGCTGTGCGCTCTTCATGCCTAGAAGTACGTGCCGCGATTATACGTAAATTTGACGCCACTCAAAGCATTTTCAAGTGTATACACGGAAACCTAGGTTAGATTATAACAAATTAAGATTAATAAATGTTATAGGTACGCTCTCTAGCTCGTGCCTCGAAAATGATTTCATAAGCTCATAGACGTAATCTAACGTCGATGGTGTTCGCTGTTACCTAGACGTCTAGCTTCCAATGTATAGTAATTCATGAAACATTCGCTTATCCGTTGACCCACTGTTCTCGCAGTACTCAAGTATAAAAGCCTTCCCGTTTCTTCAAAAACAAAGTTGCATCACTAACACCAGACCAACTTTTATAATGAGCAAGGTGCATACACTGACACCGACGTTTGCACTGGACTGCCGTTGTGATGAAGCAAGCGAATAAATAAAGGGCGTGGGAGCAAGCAGTGCCCTTATTTCGGTACACGCTTGAGAAGCCGTTCGTCTAGAAAGCTTGAAACGGTACACAACCAGACCATTATTGTTATATGTAGGAGAAGCGGGCCCAGTTCACCAACAGTCAGAGGAACCCGACTGCGTTGAAGCTTTGTAATATCTGATGTCTGGAGCCACACTATGCTGCCGCATAAATAAATTACCTGGCTCAGTTTCTCGGAAGCGGATTTCCTGACTAGCGCTCCTCTGTGTATCCGATTAGTTTAGTAACTCACCGCTAGCTCGCAACGCAGGACATCTCAGACATAACCGAGGGCGGTGCTCAGGATGTTCCATTCATCAACTAAACAAGTCACTGCTGTTTGTCCTGCAATCACATTCTAGACATACGTTAAGGACGCGTTGCGTTCACACGAAGAAATAACGCGCATATACGAGATGGCGATAGGACTTTGACGAGGGTGCAACAACGACGCTGATAACAGTAGAGTATATCGTTAATCTGGTGTCGGGCCTAACAATGGCCGTGATGGTAACATTGACTCCCACTGTCAACATGGACCCATTTTGCGTTCTTTTCATCCTGTATAGACCAAAATATCGCCTTCGAAATTCTTTGTAAGCAGAGTTCAAGTTTTACTTACGCCATGCGCAAAGTACAGTTTTGAAGGCCACTCCGGCAAGAAACGTGTGAGCACACAGCTTCACGAGGCGAGGGGGCCACCACCAGGCAACAAGAGCACTGTACACATGCGCGACACAAGCAATAAGCTTTTGCTAAGAGCAGTTTTGTTAATGCAACTCTTTGTTCCCTGGGCATAAGTAAGTACATATAAATAGATGCATGCGCATTATGAACATATTGTCTTCCTGGTTACAACTGACGCTGCTCATTTGAGGCCGACGGCTGTTTAGCCCCATGTGACACTTTTTTCTGGCAAGCTGAAGGGAAATGGGGGAGCAGAGGCGCTCTACATGCAAAACGGCAGCAGCTGATCGCTGTCCAGTAGCGGGCGCCAACTGCGTCTGCTTCATGAGCGCGTTTCTATCAGCCCTGCAGTGCACAGGCGGCATAGCGGCGCTGGCGTAGGTGGGAGCAGTGCCGGTTGCCATGGCGACCGTCTCCTTTTTTTTCGGCTTTTGTCCCGGGCAATGATCCCGTCAAGATGTCGCTGGAGGCAATCGTTTCTCTTGCCCTATTTTATTCTACTCTCGCCGGAGAAGCGTCCAGCCATTCAACGGGCGCGCTCCTTCCGCGAGCCTTGGCCCTCTGTTTGTACATTTTTTGCGCCATATTATTGTTGCGCTTTACTTAGTGCGTGTTGCGCGTTGTTCAGGTTGTTGCTTGGCCCTTCTGCTTCGCGCCCTGATTTACGACACTGTCGCGACCTTGTTCTTGAGTGATCCTTCCCGGCTGAGATATGTTCTATACCATGTGGTGCATAATCAAAAATGTATTATAAAGCAGAAGGGAACAAATATGATTTATATGTTCTCATATATTAGATTAGAATACATGAATCATAGGAGAGACATGTGATTTGTCTATTGTCATTTGGCTATCGCGGTGTCCTGTAGCCACAATAATCAGGCATTCGGACTACTATAATCATGGCGGACAGCCTTACTAAATAAGAGTCCCTTTGCCGTTCTTATGCTGCAGGAGACTCGGGACACTGATTATCAACCCATACATCATTACAGAATTAAGTTATTCATCACAAACACAGGACTTACAGAATAAAAACGCAGCACTTATTGTGCTTTGTATTGGCCTCAAAATGGCACCATTAGAGCTACTTCTGGGTCACCGAGCTCTACCCTTGTATAAGCTTGAAAAATCATTGTATTCCAGATATTGCAAGAGAAAGGAGGACTCGAAGATTGAACCTGTGAGGAATCGTAAATACAAGAGACGATTCAATTTGTATCGCAATTTTTGAATATTTGCACTGGCCTGGTTATTTCTGGGCAACATGCAATGGCTCCTGAAAATGTCCTAAACACAAATCAAGTGGTACTTTATAGAAAAAAATAGCGTGGCTGGCACTAGTGGCGCAAGGTTAAAGAAACAGCAGAGCATTTATATATAATTTATGTATTGATTATTGATTATTGATAAGCTATCGGTTGACTATCAATTGCCATTACAATGTACTGGCAATGCAATTTGAGCCAGGCTAAGCTCAAGCAAGCATTATCTAGAATTTATTGGTTATTGATAGATTATCGATTAGCTACTGATTTAATATTGATTGGCTATCAGATGGTGTCGACTGCTAGACTACGTTTAACTAGTCTGAATCATGTTCAGCTAGAATTAGCCAGGCTTAACTAATGTTGACTTAAATTTACTATGTTTTTGCGAACGCCGCACGGACCAACGGCGACCTTAAACAGCGCCGCTGCTAAAAAGGCGGCGTTTTAGAGCGATTGATTTGAAATAGAGACTTGGAAATAATATAATGCTGAAGTGGCACTCTCTGAAGACACGAAGCATCAATGTTGTCTTGAGTGCTCTCCCGTTGAACAAGAAATAACATTAAAATGAATGCTCGGCATCAAAGGGCCACACATAACTTCGGAAGGTTTTTCGACAAAGGCGTAAAGAAGCTTGCAAAATTACCCATATGTTTCGATATTCCACATTTTTCTTGTGTTACTTACACCACAAGATGTGACTAAGAAAGTCAGCTTTTGTCAAGGTTTTATGAGCGCATTACTTGTTTAATTAACCGTCATGTTCTGGGCGTTTCAATCAATAAGTTTAGCCAAGAAAAGGCCCCGAAATAATGGGCAGCTTACGAAGCTTATAAGAAAAAAAAAAGAACACGAGGACTCTCTCCCGATACTGACAGTGTTCTTATACCTTCGGCAAGTTAAAAGTCCTTATTTACACTTTATAAAATCAAATTGAGAGCAGGTTGAAAAATGTATTGCAGGGCTCATTACTGACTTTACCGATGAAAAGTGGTTCTGGAAGTGTGTGAGACCACGTGGTATCGAAAATCAAGTCCGGCAAATTTACGTCCTGACGGCTTGACAGCTACTCAGGATCGCGATAAAGCCGCACTTTTCAACGACTTATTCAAATTGGCTTTTCGCCCTCACACGCAGGTTACGGTTGAGCGCAGACGTGAGTAGTGTCTGACCACAGGGCAGATAGAGCTTTCAGTTAATGCGATATATAAACCGTTACCACACGTAGAGGAAAATAAAGCAAATGAACAGTATGGTATCTCTCCAAGAGTTTCAAGACATTCTTCTGAGGCAGTAGCGCGTTATCATTATATTGTATATAAAAATTCAGTAGATGGAGAGGCTTACCTTGCTGACATTGTGCTGTTGAGATAAGTCCTGTTGTACCTGTTTTCAAGTATGGCTTTGAATCAGAAGTATCAAATTGCACGGCTGTTTTCCAGACACCGATTTGTTGCAAACTCCTTTAACATGTTCTATATTCAATCCTAATGAATCACCTGGCTTCACTTGGTTTTTTAATTCTAGACAGCGCATAAAGGCGCCGAGGGTGATGTTTCAAAAAAAAAATTTAGTAATTAAGTTACCACGCGGTTGTTTCTCAATAATATTTCCTTACCTTCATCGCCGGTGTCTGAACAAGCTTACGAGTGATGAAAAATTGAGCACACATGCTTTTCTAATATTTCTGCATATCATATCTGGTGTCACTGGCAGACAGGCTAAAACAAAAAGAAAAGACCAGCAAGAGTTCTAAGTTATGTTCAGATGTGGTAGTTTTTGTCTCAGTCAATACCAAAAGCCAAGTTGCTCTTTATGCATGAGATCAAAATTTAAGATTTAGTAAATTTATATAGCCTTGCGTAAACGGCTTTATTTTAGTCTTGCAACAGCAACCGTTCATTGAACGCGTCATTAATTTTTCAAATGAACACCCTAAACTTCGGCAAGATAAGAATTCGGGCAAGTTAAGAAAGGGAAAATAGACAACCACCCGTTTGTAGCACGAAGCCAAACGAAGCCAAGACCAACTTGGGCAAGTTGGTCAGAATTCATCCCTCGCAAACCTTTTGTACAGTCGCTCGTAAGAATTGAAACACAAATCAATTCCATATCTCACGTCGGCACATTGATGCTTCTGCGGCCAATACTTGCTGTTGCCAAGAAAACGAGATTGCCCAGCTACCAAACCTGCACTCGCAATCATGGTCAATTTCGTAATCGTTGCAAAAAGTTAGTGTCGCAAAGGCATTGCACAATCTCCAGAACTGTCGACAGCTTCCGTTTTCCTTATATCGTCCCAAACTCCTTGTAGTAACAAGAATCGGCAACCCTGATGAAAAATAATGACCCTTTATTGCGTTAAGCGATAGCGACCCCATCTGCGCGCAACTTGCAGCTCGGTTTTATTGCGTCATTGAGACCTCTGGTGCCAGTGGCCAATTCTGGTCTCGATCGATTGTAACCTCAGCAACGTGTAGAGCATTGAAATAGCTATAAAAAAGCACAACTAGAAGGTTCTTCGTTAAACGCGTCTATGTGTTGGCCCATGGGATAAAACGCTGTGCTATTTACATCAGTGGTGCGGTAACAGCGTTTTGATAGGCCGGAGGGTCGGAACGTCTTTACACTTGTGTTTACAAAGACAGAAAGCGAGAGAGAGAGAGAAAGAGAGGAAAACGTTTATTAGGTGGCCAGTAAGTGAATGTGGGAGGGTCCCTTATTCCAGGAACCCTCTGGCCTGGGCTGCTTGCCGGGCCCGCGTTACGAGTTGGCGCTGGTCGACCAGGTCCGGCTTGGAGTTCGCAGCCTCGCACGCTTCACTAAGAAGGTTTGGGTCTGCATCTGTTGCTGCTGCTTGTATGGCCCTTGCTGCATTTTCATTGCAGCAGAAGGTGTGCTAGGGTGGCTGCCATATTACAGTGTGGGCAGATGTAGTCGTATGACGTTGGTTTTAGGTGATGCAATGGAACACCGTGCGTGAATGTGTTGCTTTGAAGTCGTCTGTAATCCGTGCCTTCGTCTCTTGAGAGCTTGGGATGAGGGGGAGGGTACAACCTCCGTTCAAGCGGATAGTGTTGCAGCCAATTCCTGGTATGTTAAGGGTACTGATTCGGTTTCTTCTGCTGGTGTTCTTGTGCGGGAGGTGCCTTCGAATTTCAAGTGGAAAGCCCGGTTGATGCATTCGCGGGCCGCGGCGTGTGCCGCTTCATTCCCCTCGAGGCCCTCGTGACCCGGAACCCAGACAATGCAGGTGTAGGGGGGTGGGGGGGAGTGTCGATGCGTTTCAGATTCTTTATCGCTCTTGTGGAGATCCTTACTTTCAGGTAGTTGCGTGCCGCTGCTTGGGAGTCGGTTAATACCACTATGGGATCCTCGCTCGTTTGGGTGGCGAGTGCTACAGCGGCCTCTTTGGCTGTATCCGCGCGTTTGGCCGGAATAGTCGCCGTCGCCAGTGACGTCCCCTAGTGGTCTGTGGCGCAAATCGTGAAGGCGCTAGGTCCCGGATACTTGGCACCGTCCATGTATCGCGCCTCCGGGTCATTAATGAGGAAAAAAATTGGATGCAGGAGATAAACGACCTAGGGCCTGGTTTGCTAAACTACACTGGCGTAAACAGAAGAGGGAAGAAAAAGAAAAGAAAATGTATAAAGGCACCTATGCTACTGTAATGAACACTTGTGAGAGTCGTATTTTAAAGGAGTGTCCCCTGAGTCATTTCCTTCAGTTTAGTGTTGCGGCAAAAGGTTGCTGAGTATAGTGCCACTGCGTTATGTTTTATTGAGATAGCAATTATATGTACACTTTCGGCGACAGCCGCTGCATAAAAAATGTAGCGGCCGTGCTGTCGGCTGATTTTTGCCGTCGCCGTCATGTCTCGGATATGTATATGTATGTATATCTAAATAAAACCAACAAAGAAAAATAAATAAGAACGAAACTTTTTAAGTGCGCCACCGGGATTCGAACCTGCGAGCCTTCGCTCCCCCAGCGCGCCCCTTTGAACAACTAAAAAGTGGCCCATTTCTGCAACCACACGAGATGTGGAACGCCGGCTAAACAATGCGTCGAACGCCACCGCGCGCCAGGAGACGCGGAGGGGCCACTCCACGCGCCGCAGTTTTCAATAAAACAAAAATTAAAAACGTTGGGCTGTAGTGCGCCGCTAGAGTGTGTAAGTGGGACAGTTATTAGTTTGCGCTCATCTTGTATATACATGTGCGTTCTTTTTGAGCGTCCTTTGTTGTGTTTGAGCAGCGCAGCGCGCTGCAAGTGTCGAGCTCTTGCCGTTTTCAGTTCCTGGTCATCCTGTGTGTGTTCATTTCGTAATTCTTTTGCTCTTGATGGGCGCGCTGCAAGTATCGAGCTGCTTGGTGTTCTTCTTGTGACTTTGTAATTTGTTGCTGTCACATTCATTTTCTCGCCTTTGCGGCGAAACTGTCCCTTTTTTAGTGTATTGTTGCTTCTTATCAGGTTGCAACAACGGCAGACGGCATACTTGCGATATTGCGACCTCACACCTGAGTTTTATTTCCGCAGTTCTTCTTCGAGTTGTGTAACAAATAACTTTGGTTGGTTAACATGCCAAAACCCTGATATGATTATGGGGCCGTAATAGGGGACTCGGGAATACTTTTAGCCGATTGGGGTTCGTTAACGTGCACATAGATATAAGGTTCGCGCATTTCGCCATCATCGAAATGCGACCGCAGTGCCCGAGAAACGAACTTACGCCGTCGAGCTTAGTAACACGAAAACTTACGTGCTAATTTATTAAGCTGACTTTAACGCGACAACGTTAAAGAGCTTGTTTCGCAGAAATTCGTGTATCGGTGTCGGCGGCAGCGTCTTTCGTTGTGAGCGAAGAAGCAGCATTCTTCATGAGTGAACATTTGAGGTAGACGCAAATAAAGATATGAGCCGGGGGGCGCCCGCACTTTGGTTTTCCTTGCGACACGGCTTAGGTCTTCACCGAGAAGCGAAGGCAGGCCAGTGATTGGGGAGGCGATACGAACACGGCCCCATTACGCTATCGCGTTCTACTCTTGTTGCCGCCGCCTCTTAGAGAGACGGGCACAGGGTGTGGTTGCGCCATCTCTTGGAGGCGTTGCTATGGTGCGCCACGGTTTTCCAATCTTTTCCGTAAAACGATGTGACCACGCCGCGCGTATTTTCCTTTAGAAACACACTGTGGGTACATCGTTAGTTACCCATAACAAAGGGCACACGCATTTGTGCGCACATTCTCTTACACACACGTAGAGGGTTCATCGATACTTTGAAAAAAAAATCTCACGCGTGTAGACGTTCCCTCACGCCACCGGGCTGTCGATACGCTTCTGATGAATTCTGTGCATTTGCAATGATATGACTGCAGTGACTGATATAGTCAGTGCAGTGTGTGCGTGTGTGCAGTTAGTGAACTGAACGCGTACGAACGCAGAGAAAACAGAGGCGCAGGGCACTGTCTATAGTTTGCCCAAACAATGCACCAGCGTACAATATTCTCAACAATAGACCATATTCATACTATCAATCAGGTGATAGAGAAATGCGCGGAATACAACCAACCCCTATACATAGCCTTCATAGATTACGAGAAGGCATTTGATTCGGTGGAGACATCAGCAGTCATGCAGGCACTGCGGAATCAAGGCATCGACGAAGCCTATATAAACATAATGGAAGAAATCTACAGCGGATCCACAGCCACTATAGTCCTCCATAAAGAAAGCAACAGAATCCCAATAAAGAAGGGCGTACGGCAGGGAGACACGATCTCTCCAATGTTATTCACCGCGTGTTTACAGGAGGTTTTCAGGGCCCTAGATTGGGAAGAGTTAGGGATAAGAGTTAATGGAGAGTATCTCAGTAACCTACGATTCGCTGATGACATTGCATTGATGAGTAACGCGGGAGACGAATTACAGCTCATGATTGCTGAACTGGATACGGAAAGTAGAAGAGTAGGTCTGAAAATTAATATGCATAAAACTAAAGTAACGTGCAACAATCTTGGCAGAGAACAGCGCTTTGCGATAGGTGGCGAGACACTGGAAGTTGTAAAGGAGTATGTCTACTTAGGACAGGTAGTAACCGCGGAGCCGAACCATGAGAGTGAAATAACTAGAAGAATAAGGATGGGTTGGGGCTCATTCGGCAAGCATTATCAAATCATGAATGGTAATCTACCACTATCCCTCAAGAGGAAGGTATATAACAGCTGCATCTTACCGGTACTTACCTACGGAGCAGAAACCTGGAGACTTACAAAGAGGGTTCAACTTAAATTGAGGACGACGCAGCGAGCGATGGAAAGGAAAATGATAGGTGTAACCTTAAGAGACAGGAAGAGAGCAGAGTGGGTCAGGGGACAAACAGGGGTTAAAGGCCGACTCCGGCGATTTCTCGAGGTCGATGGATCTCAATGAAATTCGCTGGGTACGTTCCTTTGTGCGTTTCCGTCATTTATGCCAAATTACAGGCTTGAGACATGCGCAGATTGATTGCAAATGAATTTTAAAGATTGTCTGCAAGCGCCCTCCTGGCTTCCCACAATTATTGGCAACATTGCGTCTGTGACGTCAGTATTGGGAAGGCGGCGGAAGTGACGCAGCCGAGGGCACCGCTAACTTCGGCCGCTACAGCGAGCGTCTGCTGTGCTGGCCGAGACACTGTCATTATCAGACACGGCACTGTCAGTCGCAGACATTACAGCTGATGCGCGGCATGCTCACCTCTCCACTGTCACAGTTTTCATACTCCGCGCCGGCCTGACCGGCATGCCTTGCACGACTTCCGGCTCGTTCGTAACAACGTCTACGTCATACGTAGACAGTACACTCGGTTGGGTTTCGGTTTCGGTGTTGCGCTTTTTTGCTTATTTAAAATTATTCTCCAATTCGCCGAGTATTTCTGCTATCGGGCCCGCACAGGAGCGTCTCAGGAACATAAAAGCACCATTACTTTGACATGGCCAAAAAATCGCCGGAGTTGGCCTTTAAGGACATCATAGTTGAAATCAAGAAGAAGAAATGGATATGGGCCGGGCACGTAGCACGTCGGCAGGATAACCGGTGGTCATTAAGGGTAACTGACTGGATTCCAAGAGATGGCAAACGCGTGAGGGGGAGACAGAAAATTCGGTGGGTAGATGAGATTAAGAAGTTTGCAGGTATTACGTGGCAGCAGAAAGCACAA
Organism: Rhipicephalus sanguineus; assembly: GCF_013339695.2. Taxonomy (NCBI): domain Eukaryota; kingdom Metazoa; phylum Arthropoda; class Arachnida; order Ixodida; family Ixodidae; genus Rhipicephalus; species Rhipicephalus sanguineus. The sequence goes on from NC_051177.1 coordinate 127,594,152, forward strand.
GACCGGGTTGATTGGCGGAACATGGGAGAGGCCTTTGCCCTGCAGTGGGCGTAGACAGGCTGATGATGATGACAATATTCGGTCGCAGTTCGGACATAAAAAACACTGTTGTCATAAAAGTGCGGTTGTAGAGGGCGGAAACCTCTACTTTTACCCTAAGTGTGTCGTTTGTATACGTGTGTTTTCGCGTGCGTGTGTGCGTGCATGCGAATATGGATATGACTTTCAACTCTTAAAAGCGAAGCTTAAGGGCCCCCAATATTAAAGTAGCATTTCATGTCATATGCGATATCGCATATTTATATTGCAGATTGGTATTTATTATCAGCTAGCCGTCTCAAACGTTGCATCAAGATATCTCAGAGTTACCCTATTTGTGCGCATGCGACGTCAGGACGCGCGTTGCGTCCTGTGCTCCTACTACGCCTGAGCAAGTGAATAGGCGTCCATGCTGCAGCAATCAACTCCCCTCCACCCCCCCCCCCCCCCTTTTTAGAGAAGCCAATTACAACTTTGAGAAATCGGTCGTACTTTGCTGCCCTTCCTCCAGGCAAGGCTTTCTAGTTTTTATTGAAACGCCTATCGCTCTCTGCATGGAAATGTAATGATTTGTCCCCATCGCAGCGAGAGCTGAGGTGCCGTAAACGACGACGCCAAATGTGTGTGGCCGTTCACTGCTACCTATCTGCCCAAACTCAAATAAGTGTCCCGACATTTATATTGCCGCAACTAGTTGTATCTGTGAATTTTAGAACGCAGCTCCTAGGCGCCCGTTTCTGCGTTCTGCGGCGTCGCCGTCGGCGTAACCGATAGATGGAACGCGGAGTGCAGCGGAGGATGAAAGATGGCGATAGCGAGGAGTGCACGAGGAGGAAGGAACGACAGTGGCAAGACAAAAGGGGGGGGGGGTGGGATCGGAGATCTCTAATAATACGGAAAAGCGGGCTAGTTGGTTTTGCTGCATATTGGAACTTTAGCGCACACACACGAGGACACACAAGAAAGAACACACGGACCAGCGCAGACTATCAACTGATTTTTTATTCACCAGGAAACCATCATATATACTCAATTTCCGCCCTCATGAACACTGCGCATGAGCAAATTGGCATCGTACAATTTTTCACAAAAATAAAACCTTTACAAAGGATGACGTAATCTTACATCTTGTTCAACAATTCTATTTCTTTATCATGCAGCAATACTGAAGGGTGACTAACGCACATGTCCTTAAGTCTAGAAATGTGCCACGCCTCCACTATTTCTCTTGTCTTCTGATTGGGGTTTACATACATAACTTCAGTTCTATCAAACAACGGGTTACACGACCTAGAAGAACACCGCGCGCAATGCATAGCCAGATGTGTTTCTGGCCTTCCCTTCAAATTGTTCAAATGCTCTTTTAATCTCACATTCAAGCATCGGCCCGTTTGACCTACATAACAGTGGCCACAATTGAACGGAATCTTATACACTACATTTCTTTTGCATTCTACTACCCGGTGATCTTCACGTTTGGAACATTTAGTACCGATATCATTAGGCCTTTCTTCGTACAAATTATTCACAGCCGAACACACTCCTCCAACTTTGTTTTTTGCCGAGAATACTACCTTGACGCCATATTCAGCTGCCACCTTCTTAAGTTTATGAGAGAGACCATGCACGTAAGGGATTACTGATATCTTTTTTGATTCTTGGCTCCTTTCCTCCTTCTTCCCAGACTTCATTTTCTTCAATAACTTTTCGCTTGCCGTTAGGAGAACCGAGTTAGGGTATCCAGCCTTTTCCAGCCTTAACTTCTGCTCTAGGAAAGATTCCCTTAATCTGTGCTTGCATGATTTCGTCAGAGCTGAATGAAAACACCCCATTGCGATCCCGTTTTTTATTAACCTTGACCTTTTTATTAACCTTTTTATTAAACTAGCCCAGTAATAACTGCTTACAGTTCCTAGACTTAAAGCTTATTTTTGAAAAAGACCATTTGTGCTGGGAGTATTCCCCGAGGACAGAAAAGCCCTTGTTACAATATGGCTCCGCCCATTCAAGGTTAATAAAAAACGGGATCGCAATGGGGTGTTTTCATTCAGCTCTGACGAAATCATGCAAGCACAGATTAAGGGAATCTTTCCTAGAGCAGAAGTTAAGGCTGGAAAAGGCTGGATACCCTAACTCGGTTCTCCTAACGGCAAGCGAAAGGTTATTGAAGAAAATGAAGTCTGGGAAGAAGGAGGAAAGGAGCCAAGAATCAAAAAAGATATCAGTAATCCCTTACGTGCATGGTCTCTCTCATAAACTTAAGAAGGTGGCAGCTGAATATGGCGTCAAGGTAGTATTCTCGGCAAAAAACAAAGTTGGAGGAGTGTGTTCGGCTGTGAATAATTTGTACGAAGAAAGGCCTAATGATATCGGTACTAAATGTTCCAAACGTGAAGATCACCGGGTAGTAGAATGCAAAAGAAATGTAGTGTATAAGATTCCGTTCAATTGTGGCCACTGTTATGTAGGTCAAACGGGCCGATGCTTGAATGTGAGATTAAAAGAGCATTTGAACAATTTGAAGGGAAGGCCAGAAACACATCTGGCTATGCATTGCGCGCGGTGTTCTTCTAGGTCGTGTAACCCGTTGTTTGATAGAACTGAAGTTATGTATGTAAACCCCAATCAGAAGACAAGAGAAATAGTGGAGGCGTGGCACATTTCTAGACTTAAGGACATGTGCGTTAGTCACCCTTCAGTATTGCTGCATGATAAAGAAATAGAATTGTTGAACAAGATGTAAGATTACGTCATCCTTTGTAAAGGTTTTATTTTTGTGAAAAATTGTACGATGCCAATTTGCTCATGCGCAGTGTTCATGAGGGCGGAAATTGAGTATATATGATGGTTTCCTGGTGAATAAAAAATCAGTTGATAGTCTGCGCTGGTCCGTGTGTTCTTTCTTGTGTGTCCTCGTGTGTGTGCGCTAAAGTTCCAATATGCGGAGATCTCTGTTCGTTCCGCGTTCGTTCTGGCGGTGTTACGTCACAAACGTGGGCGGTCCGCAGCTCTCTTCCGCCGAGAGGAAGACGACAGCCAATTGTCAAGCGGTGAGCTTTCCGGAAGTAGACGCGCATCGTTTTTCCTCGGCAAAGGGACCGAATATTTCAAAACGAAGTGTTTCTCGCTTTTTAATAAATGCAGTTGTTATACGAAAAGATATTCTTTTTCTTTTCAAGCTGAAGCAGTTTCTGAAACAGCAATAGCTTTGAGTGCTGATATTTATTGGTGTTAGTTTTTCTAACGTGCTTGCTATGTTAAATCGCGCACGCGAAAAAAAGGAGAAAAGTAGCGGTTAGCGCAGTTTTTCAAAATGTCGTCCCACTGGAATGTCTGGCTTGGCTCCCGGGTGTCGGATCGTCAAAGGGAGCTTCTGCTGGCTTTTATAAAAGAGCACCCACAGATAGCTACGCCGTCGCGCCCGCTGGGGCCGTCGTTCACGAGTGAGGACCGGGACAACACGCGGCAAGAGCTGGTAGCGCTTTTGAACTAAGAAGTCCCTGCGCGTAAGACCACAGCCCAGTGGCAGGCCCGTTCATTTCGTTCGCACTGTTCGTTTCGAGAACCGAAAGCGACGCCCCACCCGCTCAAGGCTTCAAACGCATCTCGCACCTCCAACCGCAAGAGAAGCACACGTCGCAAGCGCCATTTTCTGAAAATCAGCGGTTGCGGCAGCCGCAACCGCTGCATCATGCCGTGCGAAGCCGTTTGTTCGCTCGAGAGAACGCGTGCGAACGGCCTCGCGATCCGTTCGTTTGTGGCAGACGACATGCTCGTTATGACGCGGTATGACGTCACCAAAAAATAAAAGATCAAGCAAATAGAAAAATGGCTACGCCCCTCAGAGACGTGGTTTTTTCAGGCTTAAGCTAATCGCGTGCGCTGCCAGAATGGGTGCAGAACGAACGGCGCAGAACAGAGATCTCCGATCACCCTACTCGTTATGACGCGATATGTCGTCACCAAAAAAGAAAAGATCAAGCAAAAAAAAGAAATGGCGACACCCCCGGGCCTTAAGTGGCATCTCCCGCTTCAGCCAATCAGCGCGCTTGTTCTTCCCCAGGAGAATGAACAAGCGGATTGAACAGATCTCCGATCGCCCCCCAGGTTCCCCGGCGCCACAGTAGTGCGCGCCGTCGTGCGGTCGCCGATGACGTCATCACTAACGTATGCGGCGAAGGCGTACACCAGTACCATATAGAGAAATGAAGCGCTGCATGAACGGTGGCCTGTCTGCGGCGGCTTTCGTGTAACGCTTTTGTGTAACGACCTTCGATTACTAGATATTTGTCAGTAAACAATGCAAAGACTGTTCAGAGCGGGAATTATGCTTGAAGAACAATAGCAGTAAACTGACCTGACGAAAGCGTTCGAGCAATAAAGGTACACATAATCAGGATAAAGGACATCCCTAAGCGACAAGCGTGAACATTCCGCGTGTGCTTGAGATGCAAAGCGAAAACCTTCGTTCGCAATTAATGCCCTATTAAACTTAGGAGTGGCGGCCGCTATTAATATAAGCAGCACAATCATCCCTGTCTGCTGGTCCGAGGTGCGTGAACGCGGTAATCACGTTATCACTTAAGCGAGTGGAATTACGGCAGATACCCGAAGCGAGGAACTTTATCTGGAATGATTGGAACGGTTGGTAATGAATTCATATGTTATGGTTTAATACAAAAAAGTGATTTGTAAATGGTCGAGAGGCAAGTGATATGACACAAAGGCTGTGCTTCGCAATTGTATCACTGAAAAGCTCGACTTGTGTAAAAAGAATTTGTCTTTTTTTATATTTTTTTTGTAATGAAGCCATAGAATGGTCAACACACATGTTTTTCCAAAGAAACAAGTGGAAATTCACGTGCGCTAATGGACACGATACATTGCGCACAATAATGTATCTCAAGAAAGCGTACCTGAATGAGAAAACACAATATAACTATCTCCAAAAGCAGGTAAAGGGCACAACTGAGAGCTGAATACTGATTCGAGAAGGAAGTTAAGCTGTGTATAGTGCGTATCTAGATTCGGAGACATGCTGTTCTAGCACCAACAAAATCTTTTGCAAAGACAAGTTGCGTAAAAAACGCGATGCTAGACACCTAAAATACGGTATTTGCTTTTTATTCTCGTCTCGCGTGATTTAGCGCTAGTCGAATATATCCCCACTTTTTATTTACGAATAGTGGTCCGCCGTGGTGTTACAATGGTTACAGTTCTCGGTTGCTGACCCGAAGGTCGAGGGTTCAATCCCGGCTGCGACAGTCGCATTTCGATGGAGGTGAAATGTTAGAGGTCTCTGTGTTATGTCAGTGCACGTTAAAGAACAACACATGGTCTAAATTTCCGTATCCTTCCACTATGCTGTCAGCGTAGTCGACAGTAAAGGAAAAGAGAGAACGGAAGCTAGCATCTTCACTACGGGAATTGATACGGCTGAAGAAACAGCCATAGCCCTGGCCATCTCAACCTGCGCTATTGAAGCAATCACACTAACCGATTCACAAGCAGCTTGTCGAAATTTTCAGAAAGGAAGAATTTCCAGGCAAGCCTTACAAATACTCACAGCTACAGCAAAGAAGAACCTACCAGAAACGTACATCGTTTGGACTCCGGGTCACGAGTCCCTGATGGGAAATGAGGCAGCCGACGCTTCCGCCCGAGCTCATGTTCACCGGGCCTTCCCACAGGACTCCCTTCGGAGGAAAGGTGATGTACCCAAAAAATTGGCCGCGTATCTGCATGCTTCGCTGCAAATGTCGTGTAAAGACGATAGAAGAGGTGCTGTGTGAGATATGGACGCCATCTGGCAATACGTCGGGAAACATGAGTGCTGTGTTGCGTGCTGGTAGTCCTGGCGCAGCAACAGGCGAAGACCAGCGGTGACCAACGCGACCGGCGGGGACGCCAGCCAGCCCGAAAACGCGGTTTGGCGCGAAGCGCTGAAGCAGAGAAACGTCCGCATTCAACGAGTACTCTCCACACACTCTTTTATTTACACGTCGCCTGGGTAAAACAGGAACGCCAGAGCGGCGCCCACAACCGGCAGCCTGAAGGCCGTCCACAACGCTGCTTTTTCATTTTTTAAATATTTTTTTTCACCTTCTTGGCCTTCTCAAAACTAAAGTTTTTCAACACCAACCCATGGCATTCGTACAGTGCAATACAGAACCGAAACCGAAACACAACAATGAGCTCGTGCGAAGGGCACGGAGGAAGGCAAATGTCAGCGCAGTCGCATTTTCAGCATTGTTGAAACAGCGCTCACTAGACGACGACGAAGTAAAAGAAGGCACAGGACAGGCGCTGCCTGTCCTGTGATGATGATGATGATGATGTTCCTCTACACATGGCGCATACCCACTCTGGGGGATTGGCCAAGAATTGTAGATATGAAGATTTAAAACTACTAAGTTAACACAAAAGACAAGCACACATAAAAAGAACTAGTGCAATAATTATTTCTACATCCAGCCCAGACTTCTCATCCTAACTAGAAATTAGAATAATGAAATTACTGTTGTACCGAACGTCTTCTTTTTTATTGATTTTTTTTTTCTTATTGATTCATTGCTATTATCGGAACAGGTTTGCATTTAAGAACTTAAAAACACATTCGTTTTGTTTCATGCAGGAAAGCACTTACGGCATCAAAAACATTCCTGTGGCTGACGCCCAAATCCGAAGCACCGAAGGTGAGAATAGCGTCTATTGTTAAAATTATCCCCAGCTTAGCACAATGAGTTTCAAGAAGTCTTTTTCTTTGTAATATATAGCGGCGACACGATAAAAAATAATGCTCTATCGATTCGATTTCTGAACAAAAGTGACAGAGGGGAGATATCACCAGACCAGCCCTGTGTGCATATAGATTCAACGGGGGCACTCGGCATCGTAATCTAGTTAATAATACTTCTAATTGTCTAGTTTGACACCACTGAATTTTCCATGGAAATTTTAGATGTCTAAATTCTGTCCATGAAGTTATTGATTCTATGGCGTCTGCTCGAAGGGAAAATTTCCTATACCTAATCGCAGTTATGCTGGCTACTACAGAGAGGACCGAAATTATTGGACCGTTCAATGCCGCTCTCGCTAGCGTGTCGGCCATTTCATTTATTTCTAATCCACAATGGCCAGGTACCCACAATAATTTCAAAATTTTCAACTGTGGAGGCACTAGCGTAAGGAGCGTTTTTAAGGCAATTGATTTTGATGACATTGTTAGAGATGTACATACTGACAGGGAATCTGTTATTATTATTGCGCAATGGTCGTTCAAATCTAGTTTTTGCAGCGCCAGTATAATTGCCGAGAGTTCCGCTTCAAACACAGAGGTGAAGTCCAGCAGTCTTAATGAAAATGACCAGCCAAGCGAAGGGGAGTAAATACCTACGCCTGCCTTTTCGTCAATTACTGAAGCATCTGTGGCTACTATATTTTTTGTTTTCGCGTGTGTAAGATAATCTTGCAGCCGACTATTTAACACCCTGTATGATTGAAATTTAGGCTTAGAGGGGAAAATCTCATCGAATTCTATCTTAAGATTCTGATTGGACACATTTGCTGCAGGCACATCTCGAATCTTCACGTTTATCCGGTCTAGCTGCTTCTGAACAAAAATAATCTGTGGTGTACGAAAACGTGGCCAATGAGCAAGAAAAAAGGAGTCTGGCTCATTTATGAAAGCATATTCGGATCGTCTTAACGGAAAGTCATAAAATTTTAAAAATGTCTGCACCGTCAGGATTCGGAATCGACAAGGCAATGTTGGCAAGCGCGCTTCCTGATACAGAACGTTGATTGCTACAAACCTAGGGAGTCCCAGACACAATCGCAAGGCTTCTCGCTCCAGCATAACCAGAGGCTTAAGTTTGTACGCAGGGCCACCCGAGAACAAGACACACCCAAATTCTAATATTGGGCGCATGTACATTTTATAGACCATCAACAGTGTGTCCCTACGTAGTCCATATCGTCTGCTGTTCAGCCTACGTAGTATGCCTAAGGCACGTTGTGCCTTAGGTACGATACTCTCTATGTGTGGAGTCCAGTTTAGTGTCCCATTATAAATGATTCCCAAATATTTTAGCGACTCAACCTGCGGAATAGGCTCTTGTTTATAGAATATTGAAATTGAAATGGGATCTGCGATTGGAAATATCAACAATGCGCTTTTATTTACATTTAAGGACATGCAAATTGTCTCTAGCCATACCTCTAGCATACTCATACATCTCTGTAATTTCTGATATAGAGAATAAATATCACTATCAGCCGCGAAGAATGCAATATCGTCGGCATAAACATATACCTGCACATCCTGGCAATTGGGGATTGAGCTCATTAATACATTAAATAATACTGGAGACAACACTGCTCCTTGGGGGACTCCGCGAGTCTGTTTGAACTTTAATGATGCACAGCCGTCCTTATAACAATAAAATTCTCTTGCCCTCAAAAATTCGCCCAACCACGCAATGATATATTGAGGGAAATTACGCCTCTGTAAGTGGTCCAATAAAACTGAATGCTCCACACTATCATACGCTTTGGCGACATCTAACGTCACCAAAGCTGCGTGTTGCCTTCTTTTCCGAGCAAGTTGAATACGGCTTTCTAAATCGGCGTGTGCACACCATATAGAACAGTCTGCTCTGAAGCCAATTTGATTTGGATTTAACAATAAATTATCCGCCATCCAGATTGAAATTCTATTATGGAGCACCCTCTCTATGAGTTTTACCATATTAGAAGTAAGAGAAATAGGTCGAATGTTTTCTATGGTATAGCCTAATCCTTGTCTTTTTTGTACCGGAATTATTTTAGCTAATTTCCAATCATATGGAATCCAGGCATTTTTTAACGAATAATTTATTGTATTGATGAGGTCACACGGTGATAATTTGAATAATATCTTTATCATAGCAACCGTAATTCCGTCCGGACCTGGAGCTGCCGAGGGTAAATCTTGAATCACTAGACCTAATTCTTCCAATGAAACTTTAGTAAAATCCACCGTTAGCGCTGGTACTTGCAAATTGTATAACTTAGTTGATGTAAATCTACATTCCAGGCCTTTAGCTATGCCTTCCAAAGATTTCTTCATTTCATCTGATGACATAATTTCACAGTCTATATTACTTGGTGATGGTAAAATTTTTCGTGATCTCATAAACCTAAACAGCGATTTTTTGTTCTTAGGATTCGATAGGTAATCATAGTGTTTCCTATCGTATGCTTCTTTAGCTAAAGAAACTGTGCGTTTAAATATTGCAGCGTAAAATTCGTAATCGGACCAATTTTTGGGGGACTGGTTATACATAAGCTTCCTCCAAGCTGCCTGTCGTCGACGGTAATCTCGTGTACAATCTGAATTCCACCAAGGACTACCGGAAATGGACTTTGCAGACTCAACAACAAATTCTGCTTTTTTGTACGTCCTTTTAATTAATGCACTTAGCCTCATAGCTTTTATATCGTCTGGCTCATCCGAATGTGTGGTCAACGCATTTTCTAGATCTTTTTTAAATTTGCCGTAATTTATAAATAGTCGAGTCTGAGAACAGGATGAAGTTACTGGACAAGCAATCTCAAATATTACTGGCAAATGATCGCTGTTGGTGGCACAGTCCATGGCTGCCCATGACAAACTAGTGAGAGACGAACTTACAAAGCTTAAATCCAAGGCTGAACGGGATCGCGCACGAATAAAAGTAGGCGTTCTAGAATTAAGGCAAGACAGGCTGTTATCTACTGTCCAATCCCACAATCGTTTGCCACAGCTATCTGTTCGAAAGCCCCAACACGTATGATGGGAGTTGAAATCCCCCACCAGAATTTTATCTTTACACGGAGATGTAACTGCAGAGTCCAAACACCGAGTATCTTGTACCCCTGTAGGAAAGTATGCATTTATCAACAAGAAAGGCAGGCAGCCTGGCAAAGTTATTTCTAATGCAAAAATTTCGCTGTCAGGTGTCATATGCTTATATGCAATTTTTGCCTTGATGCTTATTCTATTATTGATAAAGAACGCTAGACCTCCGCCTTTCGATGGTCGGTCTAGCCGGAAAGATCTGAATCTACTTAATTGAAAAGGCTGATGCATTGAAAGCCAGGTTTCTTGTAGTGCAATAATATCTGGAGTGAATTTCGATGCCAAGTACACCAAATCAGTTACTGCTGAGTGAATTGATCGGCAATTCCAGTGAAGAATTTTGGGTGAACCTATGGTTTTGATATGGTCCTGTGCCTTCTTTTACTTCGTCGTCGTCTAGTGAGCGCTGATTCAACAAAGATGAACGCATACCAACTCGCTCAAGCTTCCATTCTTATGCATTTTCAGCGCAGCTTAAGAAACTAAGGTCCTTAAAATTACGTATGTATGCATTTTCTATTAAAGGAACACGCCACCTAATACTTACCTAGTGATGTTGCACCTCAGATATGCATGATATTTACTTTTTGATCGACAACGTTCACAAGTATGAACAGCCGCACCAGTTCAAGACGGCTGGCCCTTGGGCAAGTGGTTCAACTTTGGCCGAGTGGCTGAATCGAGGGACGTGCCGACAAACAGAAAGACAGACAGACAGAAAGACAGACCAAAATTTCTGCGTTTAAGTTCCCCAAGAAAGACTATCGTCTTTAAAAGTACAGCGACATCTTACAGCACTACAGGCTAGGCCGAAGAACTTATCCGCCAGCTCACCCCAGCCTAACTAGGGAAGAGGCAGTAACCCTCAGGAAGCTGCAAACAAACACTTACGTTCACGGTATATTACTTCACCGTATCTCACCGACTGAGCACTCGTACAGCTGCAAGTACTGTGATGTACCGGGCACTCTATGCCATATGCTATGGGGATGCAAACAAAACCCTAGCACCACTACACTGACCGAAGAGCAGTGGGAGGCCAAGTTATCGGACCCAGACCTGAAGAATCAGCGAAGCCTGGTTCAACAGGCACGAGAGATGGCGAGGGCCCGCGGCTACCTGGAATGAGGAGGCCGCCCACCTTGGGCGCACAGCGCGCTTGCTCCAAATAAACGTTTATTCTCTCTCTCTTCCACTATGGAGTGTGTCCCAATCATATCGTAAATTCGGCATTTAGAACACCTGATATCATTATTAATTATGAAAAGTGGAGGCATTGTGAGTGATGGGGCTAGAGGTGCACTGAGGTAAAGAACATTAGCTTGATATTAATAATAAAACGCTTGCTTTATCTTGTCATACCAACCAGTGGAACACAAGATATCTAAGTAGGTTAGATTAGTGAGGTAGAAATGATCGCGTTCTTCGTAACATTTAACCTGTAGCTTTGCCTCTGCCCTGAATACTTTCGCATTGCCTGTAAGCTTGATAATATTTTGTCCTACTGTTGATAACATTTTGTCCTTCGGTACATAGTCCTACGGAGAATTATGAGAAATGCACAGATAGATAGATAGATAGATAGATAGATAGATAGATAGATAGATAGATAGATAGATAGATAGATAGATAGATAGATAGATAGATAGATAGATAGATAGATAGATAGATAGATAGATAGATAGATAGATAGATAGATAGATAGATAGATAGATAGATTTGAGTACACTCCTGCAGTTAGCGTAGTTTATTGCTTGACTGGCCTTTCCAGGAGTCAGGTGAAGCGAAGCTGAAAAAGAGTGCCACAGCTGACCCAAGCAAAGGTTATCCGTAAAATATCGCTCTCTTCGCGACGTGCTGTCTTATTCTAAACTTGTGGCCATGGCCGCCATGACATGACCAACGCGGTTTATTTTAGATACTTGTACTTATATTTGCAGATATGAAATTCCTGCTACGAATGTCTCTCATAGGCGCACCTTAACGTGCAAACATAACGATGAGTTTCCCCATTTTCGCACGTCTTGTTCAGACGATGACCAGGGCACTTTTTTCTGTCTTGCGAAAAGACATTTTTTAGTTCTCAAATTTCAGAGTCACGAGCATACCTCATATCGTGGTGTTGTAAAACGAAGCTTCGAACATATCTTCTCTCACTTTTCTCACGCATTGGTCAGCGTTGGTATTTGTTAAGGTTTCCCATTTCTGCCGTTGCAGTTCTGCACTCAGGTTTGCCGTTAGTTCCACGTGCCCTCTCTGTCAGCGTTTCCGTGCGCAATGGCTGGGTTGATGCGTCGCCGCGTAGCGCAATGTCGCGATTTCGAACCAGCAGTGGTCCCTGGCGGTCGACCTATGGATTCTTCTCTATCCTTGTTACCTGCTCCTACCCATGTTCTCTCGGTTGACAGAAAAATGGCTCCCGAAGGGAACGACCTCCGTCTTTGCGTGCCTTAGGGTGAGGCCTATGGACCCATATTTCCTCCGAAATTTGCAACGTACCTTTGTTCACTCGTTTTGCTTTGATGCTTTGACCTGATGCAGAGCTATCAGGGGACATACCGGTCGCTCTCGTCAAGAACGAGGCGTTACGTATTTTCAGGTGCTTATATTGTTTCCCGCATTCCCTGTCCCCTTTCTGTATTCCGCGTCACCATTGCTAATTTAATATATTTTTCATTGGTATTGCGTGGTTACTTCTACGCTAATTGCCCCCGCTGAAAATTTACCCTGCAGGTAATGTTCTAGCTGTGTATCTCAAGGAGGTTTAACCTCTTTAACCTTGGAGTGGAAGCTCTCGCAATGCCTTGCCAGCAAAAGTGAAGCCAGCTTTTGCCCACCAAAGAGCTCGGAAACATGCTCTTTTCGGTGGTGCGTACTTCATTTGAACTGGTGGTTCAAATGGCTTTCATCAGTTAGTGTAAACGCTACGTTGATTATAAAATAAAAGATCGTTGTTGCTGACAAAAGTAACCTGTCGAGAGGAGTATTGGCGATTAATCCGCAATAAAATTTGCCATGACTTTGAGGCTTATTTACGAAAAGTAGTTACACACAGGCACATTTGGAGCAGTATCTGACCCATAAAAGTTCCCATATAAACTCGTCTGGCGTGCGAGGAAAACGCTCGCTTCGCTTCGCCAAACGTCGATAGTTTATCGTGCCCCTACTAAGATGGCGGGCGCAGCCGCAATCTTTTGGTGGGCATGGCTTCACTCGTGCGCAATAATCGCCACTCCAGCAATTTTAGGGGCGAAGCTCCTTAAAGCGGCACCCGTTCGTCCCTCGTAGTCGTAGCAGTCGTAGCATGGTCGTAGTGCGTAACCAGTCGTAACGCTAGTACCAGATCTTGACCTCCAAGGTGGTGCCGATGGGAGATTTTTCCTGTGCGTTGTTCAACAATAAAAAATTCGCAGCGTGCGCGTTGACTAAAAGCCGAATTCTTCTGTCTCTCATTCCCCATTAGCAGTCATTGACATGTTCCAGTAGGAAACGTTAGTAGAAGTAGAAGTGTAAGTGTTAGCTAAAAGCCGACTTCTGTCTCTCATTCCCATTAGCAGCCATTGTTTACCTCCAAGGTAGTGCCTGGTGAGATTTCTCCTGTGCGTGATTAAACAATAAAAATTTTGTTCAAAACGCCGTTGATTGATGAAATAAACCAAAGAAAGACGCCAAATTTTTTCTAAAAGCAAAACGAAAGAACGCCAGATGTTTCTAAAGCAAAACGAAAAGACGTCAGCTGCTTAACGAAAGACGCCAGATGTTTTCTAAAGCAATGGTTTTCTAAACAATGAAAATTCACAGCATGTAAAATTAAAGTGAGCTGCAAGTCGTCATTACTCTCATCGAACCTTTAGTATAAATGCGCCCGATCTCACGTCGGTGATGATGTACTGGGCAGAATTCACGGAAGATTCACGGTTTACCGATGAACCTCCGCAGCTTCGCCCACTCATCATCATTCACTCCGTGGATATGCTGTGATTTTTTTTAACCTCCTTAACCTCCTTGGTGTATCTGAACAAACACACACATTACTGCGCAAAGCGACAGCTTGTGCTATTCGGGCAGGCCTCGCGGCTGCCCGTGTGCGAAAACTCCTAGTGCCCTCTATAAAGCAGTGGAAGAACTAGCTTTAAGGCGTTGGCTATTCTACCTTTCTCTTGAGAGTAGCAGATATATTTCTAACTTTAATGCTTCAAATGTGCATTTGAAGCATTATACTGACAAAACTCCTGGTGGCCAATAAGGAGCCGCGGAGGCACTAATTCGTGAAGTGATAAATCAGTCATATAGTTCGCGAAGTGATCAAGATCAGTCAGTACGTGTTTTGTCACGTCAGTAGAGTCCAGGCGCTTCGTTGTCATGGTCAACTGTAGCAAGCATGGGGCGGCCGCGCATTCTGAGGAAGCCCTAGGAGCAGCATGCTTATCTAAGAACGGCGATGAGAGCCGAGATCGAAGGGCGCCTGTCCGCTCTAACGGTCACCCACCTTCACGGAGTGGAATGGTCCTGGGTTTCAAGGCGAAATGCTTGAATGCCCGTTTTTCAAAGTCGTGTGAGGTCAAAAAACACGGTTCAGAAAATAGAAAAGTACGCGAGATTGTGAGTTGCGTATCTCCTTTGTCCGCCTTGTCCTTGCAGTGTCGCGTCAGTGAAAAAATGAAAAAAAGTACAAGCTCCACGTCTACTTCGTCCACGTCGTCTCTGCGCCGTTCGCTTGAGTATCAGAGCAGTATGGCAGTGAAGAAGGGTGAGACGCGTGCTCCACGCTGGTCCTGTGGCGATGGCTGTGCCAAAACTGCACGTTAAAAATGAGGGGGAGACGCGCGAGTCGCTTTCGCTTCGAATCTGGACCGGACCCTATTCGGCTGCTTCTCCTCGCTAGGATGTGGGTTCTCGCACTGCTGTAGCATTTCGTAAACTGCATCGTACGGAGCCCATACGTCACCCCGCGTCAGCCCTGATCGTCATACCACACCACTAGGTGTCCATATAGGCTTTCGCCTACACATTGTTAGAAAGTCCTGCGCAACCCTCCCGATTTCTTTACAATTAAATGGACACTCCAGGCCATTTTAGCCGTCGCCGTCATGTTCCGTATAAAGGCCAAATCACTAACATAGATACGCGCGTCGTATATTTTATGTGCGAGTGAAAGCACGCGGGCGCTGTGGACGAACGCCGCTAAAGCAGAGATGAAAAGAACCGGCGATCCCCGTCACGCGAAAGCAGAATGGAGACAGAATAGGCAGGGCGAACTGCGCGGGTACAGCAGGAAGTGCGCACTTTAATTGACCGCGCGTGGTCGCCCGTGGTAGCACGCGCCGTGTCCCGTATCCTTGAAGGTACAGTGGCGGTCAAAATTTTAGAGACCACGGGAGCGCGTGGCAAATAGCACCACGTGCCTTCTCACGGCTGCCTGCGAAGCTCGAGAGCGCACACTGTGCACACGCGTTCTTCTAGATGCCAAGCAGCTCTTTGACTCACGTGTGTAACGCCGTACGTTACGTGCGTCCGTACGAATGCGCCGCAACGCGTCCCCCTCGCCGTAGGTGTTGGAGCGTTGCCAAGTAGGTCACGCCACAGCTTTTCGTTGACGTCACGCTCCCCTCGCACGCTTCCGTCGCAGCTGCGCGCTGACGTCACTTTCTCCCCCACCCGCAGCATGCTCGCCGTAGCACCCGCAGCTGCCGGCTGCTCCGCCCGCTCGCAACACCTCTGAACGTGTCACGTCTCTATCGCTTCACCCGTGGTAGTCAAGGCGAAACGCGCGCCTGCTCCGGTCCAGCGCCCGTGTCTCGACTCTGAAGAAACGACGACTACGAAATCTTGCCAAACGCTTAATGAAACTTACACGAAACCCAACCCGCCTCCCGTGTCTTTGCGTTTCAAACAAACGTTTACTCGAGTAAACGCTACACCGAGTTTCGCTTCAAACCGTTCTTCCAGCACCCGCGTCGACGCCCGTTTCAACCGGGTCAACGCCGTGCGCACCGCTGCTGCTTCGCATCCCATCAGGGTTCCCTTCGGGGAGATGGTCCAAGTTTTTAGGGGCGAAGCTCCTTAAGGCGGCACCCGTTCGCCCCTCGTAGTCGTCGTCGTCGTAGTAGTAGCAGTAGTAGTAGTCGTAGTCCGTAACAAGTCTTACGCTTTGACCTCCAAGGTGGTGCCGGTGCGAGATTTTTCCTGTGCGTTGTTGAACAACAAAAAATTCGCAGCGTGCGCGTTAACTAAAAGCCGAATTCTTCTGTCTCTCATTCCCCATTAGCAGCCATTGGCATGTTCCAGTAGGAAACGTTAGTAGAAGTAGAAGTGTAAGTGTTAGCTAAAAGCCGA